>NC_135236.1:211486331-211800754 GCF_051348905.1 Ranitomeya variabilis | reverse complement strand
GGTTGTGACATGTTGATCATACGTGGCAGTGAGAAAATTGATTTCCCTCAACAGAAACGCATCCAATTTTCCAAGGCCCATAATTTTATGTCCACAACAAAATAAAAAGGGTCATTTTCCTGAAGATGAGCAGAATTGAAATCTTTCATACAAAGCAACTGTCAGTGTCTTATTTTTTGGCACCGGAGACTTTTTTTTTATATGAAATGTTTTGAAATAGTAGAAAAGAAAAAGTGCTGATTAGAAAATGTTAAATGTTAATAGTGGCAAGGGCTAGATCTTACATGGTTAATAGTTATATTTTACTCTTAGGCTATGTATCAAAATTGAGAACCTATGGATGATAAATGGCAAGCCACAGGAATGTTAGTGGACAAATGCAGTGTTAATTGGTTAATATTTTAATTAACCTAATGTTTGGGGGTTCAAAATGTTTCAAATAAAAGCAAATAATGAGAAATGCAACACTACAGTGTGCATATCAACTAGACATGGGTAATATTGTCTAAAGCAAGATTGACTTCTAGATAGAATATCCAACAGTAGGAGGAGCATGGTTTGTATCTCTACTAAACCTACTTTCTAGATAGCATCAAAACAGGAAAAAGATAACATAAAAGAATCATCAAATAAAGTAAGCCTTCCAAGTTTTCTGTATTTCTGTATAAATTCAAACTAAAACTACATTTGATTTTCACACGAGTCCTAAAAGTACATAAACAGAACCAAATCAAACAAATAGATCACAAATATTTGATTTTATCATGTTTGTTGAGAAAAATAATCCAATTAAACATGTCTGTGAGTTGCAAAAGTAACTGGAGCAGGAACGAATGGCTGGCACACGATTAGGATATGTGGTGCTAGTGAACGGGACCAGAGATCCCATAAACTTAGAAAGTCAAAAATCACTGCACTCTTTGAACAGAAAGGGTTTGCTTCAAGTGAAAACAGTTTATTCATAGGTGAAAAGCAACAGGTAATAACGACGTTTCGGCCACAACATGGCCTTGATCATAGTGTCGCTGCAAAAAATTGAAAATGATAACAATAAGAATATATACATTATACACAATATAATACATATTTACAAAAAAAAGGAAATGAAACCATGAGGGGTGGGAGGGCTGACAACGTACCCAGGAGTGTGGAAATAGAAACAGCCAGAGAACTGCAATTTTAGGGTATGTTCTTATTCTGATTATCTTGACAGTTTCGCTGTGACTTCCATCTCTCTACGTTGTGGCAATTCTTTTTGGCTCCTTCTCTCTTACCTGGGGACTGATGTCTCCACTTTATGGATATCCGTTGTCTTTTTTTGTCTCCTTATCTGACAGTTGATCATCGTATAGCCTCTTTCGTTTATAACATGGTTTCATTTCCTTTTTTTTTGTAAATATGTATTATATTGTGTATAATGTATATATTCTTATTGTTATCATTTTCAATTTTTTTCAGCGACACTATGATCAAGGCCATGTTGTGGCCGAAACGTCGTTATTACCTGTCGCTTTTCACCTATGAATAAACTGTTTTCACTTATAGCAAACCCTTTCTGATCAAAGAGTGCAGTGATTTTTGAGTTGCAAAAGGAAGTCAACCTTTGCCTTCAGTATCTGGTTCAACCTCTTTGTGAAGCAATAATTGCATTAAACATTTCCGATAATTGTTGATTAGTCCTGCATCGGTTTGGAGGAATTTTTGCTCATCCCTCTCTACAAAACAGCTTCAACTGTTATGTTGGTGGGTTTTATCCAATTCACTATTCATGGTAGGTCCTTTTACAATATTTCTTTAGGATTAAAGTCATAACTTCTTAAAGTCCTTTTAGCTTCATTATTCTGTAACCATTCTACTCCAGAACTACTTGTGTGCTTTGGGTCATAGTCTTGCTCCATTATCCACATTCTCTAGAAATTTAGCTCAAATCCTAGTCCTTGCCTACGTGCATCAAAAAAGGCTAAAACCGTGATACTAAAGCTATTATGTTTCATAGATGGTAACGAATTTTTTTGGTCTAATTCAGTTATTTTCTATCTGCAAACTTAACACCTCTCACTGTGGTCTTATTCATCCACATAACATTGTTCCAATAGCTTTCTGGCTTGTCCAGGTGATCTTTAGCAAACTGCAGAGAAACAGCAATGTTATTTTTGGAGAGCAGTGGCTTTCACCTTGTAAATCTGCCATGCACACTCTTGTTATCCTGTGTCCATCACATGTTATACTCATGAATACTCTGAAGATCAGACTTTCATACAAGATCCCTCATAGATCCTTGTTCTATAAAAAAAAAAACTCAGGTCGCCCACTCATCCCATTGAGTGAAAACAGCAGACTCACCTTCGAATTTTCTGCTGAACTTAAAGGTTCACATACTTTTGTCACTCATAGACACATAATATTAGAGCATTTTCATCAATAAAAAAGAACAAGACCTACAGTCCTGCTCATCCTTATTGGCGCCCATGAACTTTAAGTACATAATGTGGAATATCTCCTGAAAAGAATTAATCAAATGAAACAGTTTTTTTGTATAGATCACTCGGGTTAAATACAAAAGAGCAAATGATAAACAGCAATTTAAAACCAAAAATAATGGGAGGGAAAAATAGAAAAACCTAAAGCTTGCTGTGACACTGGTATTGGCTCCCTTTTTTTTTTAAATTAGTATGGAAACACATTTTGACTTGCCTGTGGTAAATAACAAATAAGAATCACTTGTGATAATTGTCGATGCCCATGTACCAATGAATGATGACTTCAGTGTTTAAAAAAGTCACATGGTAGGCCCAGTTCCTTTGTCACAATGGTGAAAACAAAGGAGCTGTCTAAGGACATCAGAACTGCTATTATTAGCAATCACAAGACTTCACAATGATATAAGACCATCTCCAAAGACCTTGGTATTCCAGGTTCAACAGTGCGCAATGTTATTAAGAAGTTTACCAAGCATGGAACCATCAAGAACCTCCCTGGAATACTGAAAGGAGGAAAATTAACAAGAGATGTATTCGAAGGTTGGTACAAATGGTGGAAAAAACACCATGTCAAACATCCAAAGACCTGAAGGCCAACCTGGAACAGTCTAGGGCCATGGTTTCAACAAGTGCCATATGACGCACACTAATCCAAGCAGAGCTTTATGGGCGTAGTGCAAGGAAGAAACCATTGCTGAAGAAAACACATAAAAAGAAACAACTGATCTTTGCCAAAGAGTACCTTGACAAAACATAATCCTTCTGGGAAAATATTCTGTGGACAGATGAAATAAAAATAGAGCTTTTTGGCAATGCAATGCAACAGTTTGTCTGAAGATGGCGAAATGAAGTTTATAAGGAAAAGAACACCCTACCAACAGTTAAGCATGGTGAAGGATCCATAATGCTGTTGTGAGGTTGCTTTGCTGTGTCCGGTACTGGAGGCCTTGACCGTATCACAGGAAACATGAAATCAGAGAATTATCCAGAGATTTAGAGCGAAATGTCCTACCCAGTGTAAGAAAACTCAAAACACAAAGGGTGTGCAACCAAGTATTAATTAGGGGTGACTTTATTGCTGCACATGCTGTTCATTCTATTTCTTCTTTGAAATTGCAACATGTTAGTTGAGAAACAATGTTTTATTGTTGTAATACTTTGGACCACTAATTAAAAAATCCTGAGGATATAACTTTGGTACATTTCTATTTATTTCTGAAGATATTGTACAGTCTATGAAAAAAATGAAGAGGTGCCAATAACGATGAGCAAGACTGTAATATTTTTGACTCATTTGTGTGATTTGGTTCTCTTCATCTGCTTTTATGACTTGTATAAAAAAATCTAATATAGTTATAGGTCTGAAGAGTTCACAAACATTAAAGCACCATTTTACAAATAAAATAACCACAATTCATATAGTTTGTGCGTCTAAACAGAATGCTATGAGGATTTTTTTGTTTCAAATGGTTATGTGCATGAGGTTTTATAGTGCAGATGTACTGTTAGAATTTATTGTTAGCTGTTTGTTTGTAACTTATAGCTCTCATTTCTATAACACCTCTGTGCTTTATACCATGTATGAACTATATAAGCATTTAAATATTCCCTAATTGAGATATATATATATATATATATATATATATATATATATATATATATATATATATATATATATATATATACAGTGGGGCAAAAAAGTATTTAGTCATCCAGCAATAGTGCAAGTGCCACCACTTAAAAAGATGAGAGGCGTCTGTAATTTACATCATAGATAGACCTCAACTATGGGAGACAAACTGAGAAAAAAAAAATCCAGAAAATCACATTGTCTGTTTTTTTATCATTTTATTTGCATATTATGGTGGAAAATAAGTATTTGGTCAGAAACAAAATTTCATCTCAATACTTTGTAATATATCCTTTGTTGGCAATGACAGAGGTCAAACGTTTTCTGTAAGTCTTCACAAGGTTGCCACACACTGTTGTTGGTATGTTGGCCCATTCCTCCATGCAGATCTCCTCTAGAGCAGTGATGTTTTTCGCTTTTCGCTTGGCAACACGGACTTTCAACTCCCTCCAAAGGTTTTCTATAGGGTTGAGATCTGGAGACTGGCTAGGCCACTCCAGGACCTTGAAATGCTTCTTACGAAGCCACTCCTTCGTTGCCCTGGCGGTGTGCTTTGGATCATTGTCATGTTGAAAGACCCAGCCACGTTTCATCTTCAATGCCCTTGCTGATGGAAGGAGGTTTGCACTCAAAATCTCACGATACATAGCCCTATTCATTCTTTCATGTACCCCGATCAGTCGTCCTGGCCCCTTTGCAGAGAAACAGCCCCAAAGCATGATGTTTCCACCACCATGCTTTACAGTAGGTATGGTGTTTGATGGATGCAACTCAGTATTCTTTTTCCTCCAAACATGACAAGTTGTGTTTCTACCAAACAGTTCCAGTTTGGTTTCATCAGACCATAGGACATTCTCCCAAAACTCCTCTGGATCATCCAAATGCTCTCTAGCAAACTTCAGACGGGCCTGGACATGTACTGGCTTAAGCAGTGGGACACGTCTGGCACTGCAGGATCTGAGTCCATGGTGGCGTAGTGTGTTACTTATGGTAGGCCTTGTTACATTGGTCTCAGCTCTCTGCAGTTCATTCACTAGGTCCCCCCGCGTGGTTCTGGGATTTTTGCTCACCGTTCTTGTGATCATTCTGACCCCACGGGGTGGGATTTTGCGTGGAGCCCCAGATCGAGGGAGATTATCAGTGGTCTTGAATGTCTTCCATTTTCTAATTATTGCTCCCACTGTTGATTTCTTCACTCCAAGCTGGTTGGCTATTGCAGATTCAGTCTTCCCAGCCTGGTGCAGGGCTACAATTTTGTTTCTGGTGTCCTTTGACAGCTCTTTGGTCTTCACCATAGTGGAGTTTGGAGTCAGACTGTTTGAGGGTGTGCACAGGTGTCTTTTTATACTGATAAGTTTAAACAGGTGCCATTACTACAGGTAATGAGTGGAGGAAAGAGGAGACTCTTAAAGAAGAAGTTACAGGTCTGTGAGAGCCAGAAATCTTGATTGTTTGTTTCTGACCAAATACTTATTTTCCACCATAATATGCAAATAAAATGATAAAAAAACAGACAATGTGATTTTCTGGATTTTTTTTTCTCAGTTTGTCTCCCATAGTTGAGGTCTACCTATGATGTAAATTACAGACGCCTCTCATCTTTTTAAGTGGTGGAACTTGCACTATTGTTGAATGACTAAATACTTTTTTGCCCCACTGTATATATATATATATATATATATAGTATGTATATATATAGTATTATTACTACTACTGCTACTAATATTAATAATAATACACAAGAAACTGTGCGGCAGAGTACAATAATATGTTTATTGCTATCCAAAGGAGGTGTCTCTACAGAGGAAAGAATCCACAAATTATTAAATTATGTGCTCCAAGCAGTGGCATACCTAGTAGAGTTTGAGAAATTATACAATATACATGAATATTAGAATAAATATGTATTCATGTACTGATGGTGGTCCTGGTGACTAATTCATGTACTGATGTGCCATCTCCAACAGGGTACAGTCCAGAAGTAGTCTGCATCTTGCTGGAATTCCTAGTGGAAAAGGGAGCTGATTACAGCTCCTCTGCTCTTTTTTGGGTGGGTCTTACAATAATTGTATTTGTGCCTTACAGATGTCAGCAACGATCTTTCAAGACATGGAAGACAATGAATCAGGCCCATAGTGAGAGACTGTCAAACACACAAATAGTATATGTTGGAAGCTGGCTCAGCCTCTGTTTCTCTATTTTCTTTACTAGTGCCTTCTGTCTTCAGCTTCTCATTTCCTGCTATACTGTTCTCCATTTTATGTTTATTTCTTGATCCACTGATCTCATCTGCTTCTCTCTATGCTAGCATCCTCTGCCATCAGTATCATTTTGAGAGCTATGTTGTGTGCCTCTCAACCTTCTGAGCCTGTGTTCTCTGTTATCAGCTTGTCCCTGTGTCTGTGTTTTTTTTGTGATTCCACACTTTAGCCTGTGTTGTAGTGTCCTGTTAGCAGCCTGTCACTCACTGCTTGTCTTCTGGTTACTTGCTTTGCTTGTGATGAGATACCTTCTTTTCCTCTGGTCCTATTGGAGGCATAAAAGTGGAGAGAATGAGCAGAGCTCACACTGTCAGAGGCAGAACTCTGTATCCTGCTGCAACAGCTGCTGGCATCTCTTAATGAGACTTTAAAGAAGAGTGTGCTCAGTCTAAATTGAGAGTGTGAACTCCCTTCTCCCTCATTTCCACAGACTACAGAGTAGTGGACTTATGACTCTCTGCACTCAGATTAACACACAACATTGTCTGTGGACCTCAGTAATGGCAAAAAAATGCTGGAAGGTAAATTTAACAGCCAAACTGGACACTAGCTAGCTACACTATCTGACTGATATACAACCGCCTATCTAACTAGCTAAAATCTTGCTGCTAGCAGTGCCAACGTCAGGAGCAACCTCTCTGCGCTGTTACAGTGTCAAAATGGCACTAAAACAAGATGTCCGCTTTTTATATGGAGAGGGACATGTGATTTCAGCAGCCAATGACACAAGCTGCTGTGTCAAGACATTGTGGATTTTTCCTGCGCCCTGATTGGCTAGCCACAATGTGCATGCATAAAGTTAGAAAAAAAACCACTGTTTACAAGAACGCCGCTCCTCTGAGCTCTGCAAACCCTCTCCTCTAATCAAACACGTGCCAAACACTCATGATACACCACCATTATCGTTGCTGAAAATACTTTTGTGGCAACGCAAATATTTTCCTGCACTTTTTACAGAATGTTACCAATTTTTTCCGATTTTATAAAATTTTGCTTGTGTTTTCGAGCACGAATCCAAATGTGCCATATTTGTGCCGAATTTATGTTTGGCAATCATTTTCCGAACAAATTCACTCATCACTAGTCAGATGCTGTATGCACTGCCCCATAATGATTTGCAACTCTCACATCACATGATCTAGTGCTGTCAATCAGGGGTGACTATCACATGAACTATAAAACATAAGAGCAGGGAGCAGGGAAAGCAGCAGCTATATTAGGATTTACAGCCTAATGGTAGGATGTCAGAGCTCAAAGCTCGTTACATGTAGAGGTAGAAAAATACCTCTAAATCTGATGGAGGTGTACGACTACGATGCTGATGTGCATTGAAAGTGGCAGTGGTAGTTTCAGACTGAATAATAATACATAGATTCAAGTGATATGGAGGTGCTAGACCTGCAGAGTCATTGTGACTATGAATAGATTCATCTGTGGTAAACTGCAAAATAGCCCCTTACTAACAGCTTTTGTTTTTATTATTCTTGCCCTGGTGCTAACAAGGAGGATGGTTTAATACCCTTAATTTTATGTTTGAGTTAAAGATATCAAAACCAGGGAATGATGCTCAATGAAGGTAATCTGAATATTTCTAGTGCATTCTGGAAAGAGTGAAGAGTCACAATGAGTCTGAAGATCTTTAGGTGTAACTGGATTGAGCTGCTTGAAGGAAATCGTCAAACCAGGAATTAAGGCTTGAGGAAGGTAATTTGCATATTTCCGGAGATCCCTGTTAGAGGTCCCTCATACTGCCAAATCATATCTCATGCTTTCTTTCACCTGAGGAGGAGCAACACCCAAAATTGCTTATCTCCACACTGAGATTCTGATTTTACTTTTATCCTAAGTCATATGGCAAGGCTCGTTAAAGGATGCTACTTCCAATAGGTGGCACTAACGTTCAAGTCCTCTTCTTTTCTGAAAAGTCAATTTGCATATTTAATTTCCAAGAGGAGCATTGCATGGCCTTTAAGTCTCCTTAAACTGCCGTGTTAAGCATGTCACTCTCCACAAGGAGAGACATTACCCCTTAGACATTTTTGCAGCAGACATTTATGTACCAGAAATGTGTCTCTTGTCAATTGCACCAATCTGAAACACTAAATTGAAGTAGCATCATTGTTTGGTAAGTGCAAACTACCGCAAATTTGGTCTGTAAAATTATTTTATATGAACAAATACATATTTCAGCAGTGACTTTGATGGATGACTCAAAACTTGCCCTATGGGAAAATTATTCAAGATAGGTGGTTTATATGCCAGTCTTGATCCAGAGTCCCCTGGAGTAAGATGTAATACTATCATTTAGAGCCAGGTGCCTCTTAAAGAATTTGGCCCTGATTATACTACCTGTGCACTAAAGTCAGGAACTATACTCAACTCATAGGCTGTAGTATATTTCTGTTATAATTACACTACTTTTCAAAAAATTTATAGAACTGGCCTAAAAACAATATAAAGTTAAACATTTCTGCACAACTGCAAAACAGACACTAATTGCTTTTAAAAAATGTGTATGACACTGAGGTCTCCTATGACCCGGTAAGCAATAAGCAATAAGAAGCATGGATTATAAGAAGCACCACCATTTTATTAAAAAAAAGTTTTTTTCCTATTTTTCTCCTCATAATTTGGGGTGTGTCTTATAATCTGTAAATTGCCTCTGCTGAAGAAAAGAGGACTTAACTCTATAGCGCCACCTATTGGAAGTAGCGATCCTACAAGTCACAATCAACCCTTTAACGAGTCGTGCAATATGACTTAGGATAAAAGCCAAATCAGTATTCCAATTCGCAGACACGGTGTTTCAGGCTGTTGGCCAACAGCCCGAAACACCGTGTCTGCGAATTGAGATACTGATTTGGCTTTTATCCTAAGTCATATTGCACGACTCGTTAAAGGGTTGATTGTGACTTGTAGGATCGCTACTTCCAATAGGTGGCGCTATAGAGTTAAGTCCTCTTTTTTTCAGCAGAGGCAATTTGCATATTTAAATTCCCAGAGGAGCATTGCACGGCGAATAAGCCTCCTTACCTTGACAAGCCAGCTGGTATGTCACTCTCCATAAGGAGAAACGTTACCTCTTATAATCTGGAGCATTTTATAATCCGCAAAATACAGTAAACTACTGATTCCTATTATAGAGACACTACAATTACAGAACTATATATATATGCAGGACATATACACAGATACACACATTATACATATTTTATACATATAGAAACACCCACCATATAAAGTATATACAAACGGAAACATTCAGTTCATATACAGTATATACAGTATTCTCACATACAGTTTATATATATTTACACAATATACTGCACACATGCAGTATACAAATATAATATACATACACATACTATATACTGTATGTACATGTGTGGGAATATATATATATATATATATATATATATATATATATATACTCACATGCACCACAGATATACACAATCATACTATATACTGTATATAGGCACACACATACTATATACACATATACAGACATACACACTGTATACTGCACACATACATACACAGATACGCATATACATGTATACTTACCAGGTTCTGTGGCTTCACTTGTACAGATCCATTCCCAGGACAGTGCTAGGAGCAACCATGATGAGGACACAGATACACAGGGCTGCAGGCATCTTCCTGGCCTGGCTCTGTCCTCTGTTTGCTGTGCTGTTATCGACCCCTCCCCCTCATTTTTCTAACCTGACTGCAGGGAGAAAGAGAGAGGGGGGGCTGGAGGGGGGTTTGGGAGAGATGCTCCGGGACTACAGTGGATGCACAGCATTATTCACTGCTGTACACCCTCTGGGGACTTCATAAAGGGCCAGCAAACGCAGGGGCCACCTTTGTGAGTGGAGGTCCCAGGCGTCTACCTGGTCTGCCTGCCCCAAATGCCGGTCCTGGCTGCAAGGTATTATGAGGAAGCTCCCGTAGCTGTGTCTCAACCCATATGAGCTTTTCTGGCTAATGCAATGTTTTGCAAAATTGACATTTCTTGTGCTCATTTCAGGGTTATTTGAGCAAATCACATTGCAAATTATTCAAATTTGTGCAAGCGAATTCCTAAAAATGCCACATATTCTATTTGCATCAAAATAATTTTCTCATCTCTATTATACAGCAATTATACCACAGAACCATAATCTATATTTCTTAATCCAAACAAAACTACAGACTAAAATGTAATGTAATTAGGTCAGACACCTTGGTCTCTGGTAAACAGTAATTGAACTCAGGCCATTGCTAGCGACTCTATTAGATGCCAGAAGATATTTTTCAGCTTGTTAGGAGATGGTTACATATTTCTTATTTTTCACACGCTGAAAATGTCTTGCAGTCTACTCCTTAAAACAAATCCATCCATTCACGCTCTGTAACCTCCAACCTACTTTACCTTCATAGTGACATCTGACAGCCATTGCTGATGTATGGTTTGGATACTGGGCTTATTAATGTATAGAAAGCTGTGACTGACACATTGACCCCATCCAGTCCTCATTTTTGTGTACTTGTCTCACACCTCACACCTTACAATAAAACTACAGAAAGAGTGTTGTGTATAGTATAATGAGAAATTACTTTTACAGGGAACCCCATATAACTGAAGGCCACAACTTTTCAGCCCCATGTGACAGCATTCTAAAATGCTGTACATATGACTCCAAATCACCCTGCAAACCAAATAAAAGACCATTTATTATGCTCACCTATGGGGCGGTCTGATACGATGGGCGTCGATCATCTTTTTTTTTGGCGCCCTCTCTCTTCTTACGATGCCATCCTCTTTTTCTGCTTCATGTAGATGACGTATCCTACGTCATCCACAAATTGTCCCCCTTTGCATCAATGAGTGGAAAGAATGACGTGCACTCATGCCAGTGCATGTTAAATGCCACTGTCAGAGTTTGACAGCATCATGTAACAGGTTAACAATTGCAGGATTGTTAGCGGCAGGTCCTGGCTGTAATACAGTACACAACCATCACCGGCCAGATATGGGGTGGACTCGCTCTTTGAGCCCACTGAATACACCCCCTTCTGACTTGAGTCGTACATGTAAGGCAGATGTCGTTAAGGGGTTGGTATTAACCTCTTAACCCCCAGAGGTACTTTCATTTTTGTGTTTTTGTTTTTTGCTCCCCTTTTTCCAGAGCCATCGCTTTGTTTATTTTTTGGTCAAAATAGCCATATGAGGGCTTGTTTTTTGTGGGACGAGTGGTACTTTTAAACAACACCATTGATTACACCATATCTTGTACTGGAAAACGGGAAAAAAAATTCCAAGTGCGATGAAATTGCAAAAAAGGGCAATTCCACAATAGTTTTTTGCTTTGTTTTTTTTTTTACTATATTCGCTAAATGCTAAAACTGACCTGTCATTCTGATTGTCCAGGTCATTACGAGTTCATAGACACCAAACATGTCAAGGTTCTTTTTTATCTAAGTGGTGAAAAAAATTCCAAACTTTGTTAAAAATAAATTGTGCCATTTTCCAAAACATGTAGCGGCTCCATTTTTTGCGATCTTGGGTTGGCTGATGGCTTATTTTATGTGTGCCGATGTTTTTATTGCCCATTATTGCATTTTAATGCAATGTTGCGGAGACCAAAAAGATGTAATTCTGGCGTTTTGCCTTTTTTTCTTGTTACGCCGTTTAGCGATCAGGTTAATTATTTTTTATATTGATAGATCGGGCGATTATGAATGCGGTGATACCAAATATGTGTATGTTTTTATTTTTTTATTGTTTTATTTTGAATGGGTCAAAAGGGGGTGAATTGAACTTTTATATTTTTTTATCTTTTAAATATTTTTTAAACCTTTTTTTTACTTTTGGCATGCTTCAATAGTCTCCATGGGAGACTAGAAGCTTCCTTAACACGATCGATGATCAGATCACCTGAATGTAGCAGAATTGCTGACTTGCACTCATAGCAATCCAGCAGTGACAACCATAGAGGTCTGCTGGAGTCTTGTTGTCAGGCCAACCCATCGGTGACCCGCGGTCATATGACACAGGCACCGATGGGCGGGATTTCTGGCACGCTTGCCTGAAGCTCATGTTAAATGTCGCTGTCAGAGTTTGACAGCAGTATTTAATGGTTTAACAGCTGCAATTCCTCCCGCAGCTGTTAGTGGCACATGTCAGCTGTTCAAAAGACCGCCGGAGCCCACATCAAATTGAGTGTGTCTGACATCTGCGTATCATTACGCCCGAGGTCGGAAAAGGGTTAAATACCCTACTTTCACTCTTTTTGTGCACAGCTATATTTGGATTTGAGGACACAGTTTTTAATTATTTTTATTATAACTGTATTACAAGTAAATAATGCTAGCACTGATCGCGGACATTTAACCGTTCTGATGCCACTGTCAATAGTGATCACATTGAGGAGTATCATAGAGGGAGTGAGCTCCCTCTCTGCTTCCATTGGCACAGCGCAATGTGATTGCGTAGTGCCGATGGTCTCCATGGTGACCCTGGGCCGCAAGATGGTCAAGGGGTCCTTTGGGGGATTACAGGGACGGTAGCCTGTGAGTGCCTGCTAATAGAAGGAGCTGACATGCCTCCTCCCTGCCTGTCAAACCCTGCTCTGTTGCCCTGCAGTGCAGAGGCATTGCAGAGTATCAGATCAGCAATCTTCCAGTGTAAGGATGATGATCCATCCCGGGACAATGTAAAAAAAAAAAGTTATTAAAAAGAACAAAAATATTTAAAAAATCCCCAAATATAGAACAAAAAATTAAAACAAGTTAACTTAGAAATACATTTATTTATGTAAAAAACAAAAAATAAAATAAAAATGTTGACATATTTGGTATTGCCGCTTCCAGAACAATCAAATCTATTAAATGGTCGCACTAGTTAACTCCTTCAGTGAACACAGTAAAAAGAATAAACAGGCAAAAAACTATGCTATATCATCATACTGCCAAACAAAAAGTACAATAAAACTAGATAAAAAAGACAAATATAAATAAGAGTACAGCTGTAAATGTCATCTTGTCACGCAAAAAACAAGCTGTTCTAAAGCTCTGTAAGCAGAAAAATAGAAAAGTTACAGCTCTCAGAATAAAGCAAGGCAAAAATACATTTTTTTCTGTAAAATCGTTTTTGTTGTGTAAACGTGCCAAAGCATAAAAAATTATATAAATGTGGTATTGATGTGATTACACTGACCAATGAATAAAGCTGCCTTATCAATTTTACCACACACAGAACTGTATTTAAAAAAAAAAATAATTCCCACATTTCTGGATCTTGTTCATTGTATCTCCCAAAAATCGAGATAGAAAGTGATCAAAAAATGTCATATGCCCGCCCGTAAATGGAGCCAATAAAATGTCAACTCGTCCCACAAAAATAAGATGTCACATGACCCTGTCGGTCGAAATGTGGAAGAATTATAGCTGTCTAATCCCTTAAATACCATCAATAGGTCTTTTTAATGACCTAAGCTAAAAGAGAATAGCATCCCCATACAGGTGACAATCCAGCAGACAACTTGCTGGATCAACCACGATCAGTGTTGGTACCATCCATATCTGTTTAACCCCCTAATATGCTGCTGTCAATAATTACAATATCATTTAAAAGGTTAAAAGAGTGTGGGGGCTCCCTCTTTATCTCCATTGGCACCCTGAGATCATGATTGTGTTGTCCTGATGTTGGCCATAGCAGTTCACGCCCAATTAGTGGCCTTAGAGTCTGCCCTCTACAGTGGCCTGTTCAAAAGTTAGTGACATTTAGGTGGTAAAAATGTACTTTTTCATTCCTATCATGCCACTGTGTATTAATTCCTGAAAAGCACCTGAAGGGTTAAGAAACTTCCTGACTGCCGTTTTCAGTATGTCAGGGGGTGTTGTCTTTAAAATTGTATCACTTTTGGGGGGTTTCCAATATATAAGACCCCTAAAGTCACTTCAAACCTGGATAGGTCCCTAAAAAAATAAATATTGTACATTTTCATGAAAAAACGAGAAATTGCTGCTACATTTTTAAACCTCCTAAAATGCTAACACAATAAACTAGCATTTTACAAATGATGCTGATTTAAAGCAGACATGAGGAAAATTTTATTTATTAATGTTTTTGTGTGGTATGACTATCTGAATTTAAGGGATAATCATTCAAAGTTTGAAAATTGCTATTTTTAAAATTTTTGTCAAATTTCTGATATTTTTTATAAATAAACACAAAACATATGAACCAAAATTCACCGTTATCTGTTATGGACCTGGTGGTTAGGAGCACCCGGAAAGACCTGATGAGTAAACTAGTAATCGGAAGAACAAGCTCTGGGAAAGTGGGAACTCTGCTGACCGCAAACCCTACTCCTAATCGCACACACTAGAAATAGCCGTGGAGCGTACCTAACTCTCCCTAGACGCCTCTTCACAGCCTAAGAGCTAACTACCCCTAAAGATAGAAATAGAAGCCTAACCTTGCCTCAGAGAAATTCCCCAAAGGTAAAAGCAGCCCCCCACATATATTGACTGTGAGTTAAGAGGAAAGTCACAAACACAGGAATGAAACAGGTTTAGCAAAAGGAGGCCAGACTTCACTAAAATAGTCAGAGGATAGAAAAGGGAACTATGCGGTCAGCACAAAAGACTACAAAAAACCACGCAGAGTAAGCAAAAAGACTCCCCACACCGACTCACGGTGTGGAGGTGCCACTCTGCACCCCAGAGCTCCCAGCTAGCAAGGGAATATCATGATAGCAAGCTGGACTAGAAATTAGCAGTACTAAGAAATATATTCAGGAAGCAGTAACAACAAATGAACTAGCAAAGACTTAGCTTCTGCTGGAGTAGACAGGTCCTCAGAGAAGTCCAAGAGAGATCTGAACCAATACTGAAACATTGACAGCTGGCATCAAGTAACGATCTGAGTGGCGTTAAATAGGGAAGCCAACATAGCAATAAACGAGAGCAGCTGACAAAGCCAACCTCAGTGACCAGCAGTTCCGCTCAAAGCCACCAGAGGGAGTCCAAGAGCAGAACTAACCAAAGTACCATTCATGACCACAGGAGGGAGTCCGAGAACATAATTCACCACAGTTATCATAAAGTATAATATGCCATGAAAAAACAATCTCAATATCACTGGGATTTGTTGAAGTATTCCAGAGTTATTGCTACATAAAGTGACACTGGTCAGATTTTAATAATTTGGCCCGGTCACTAAGGGGCTAAATATGGCAATGCAAAAAGCGTCTTTTACTGCTTGACAGCTGCCTAATACAGTGGGGCAAAAAAGTATTTAGTCATTCAGCAATAATGCAAGTTCCACCACTTAAAAAGATGAGAGGCGTCTGTAATTTACATCATAGGTAGACCTCAACTATGGTAGACAAACTGAGAAATAAAAATCCAGAAAATCACATTGTCTGTTTTTTTATCATTTTATTTGCATATTATGGTGGAAAATAAGTATTTGGTCAGAAACAAACAATCAAGATTTCTGGCTCTCACAGACCTGTAAATTCTTCTTTAAGAGTCTCCTCTTTCCTCCACTCATTACCTGTAGTAATGGCACCTGTTTAAACTTGTTATCAGTATAAAAAGACACCTGTGCACACCCTCAAACAGTCTGACTCCAAACTCCACTATGGTGAAGACCAAAGAGCTGTCAAAGGACACCAGAAACAAAATTGTAGCCCTGCACCAGGCTGGGAAGACTGAATCTGCAATAGCCAACCAGCTTGGAGTGAAGAAATCAACAGTGGGAGCAATAATTAGAAAATGGAAGACATTCAAGACCACTGATAATCTCCCTCGATCTGGGGCTCCACGCAAAATCCCACCCTGTGGGGTCAGAATGATCACAAGAACAGTGAGCAAAAATCCCAGAACCACGCGGAGGGACCTAGTTAATGAACTGCAGAGAGCTGGGACCAATGTAACAAGGCCTACCATAAGTAACACACTACGCCACCATGGACTCAGATCCTGCAGTGCCAGACGTGTCCCACTGCTTAAGCCAGTACATGTCCGGGCCCATCTGAAGTTTGCTAGAGAGCATTTGGATGATCCAGAGGAGTTTTGGGAGAATGTCCTATGGTCTGATGAAACCAAACTGGAACTGTTTAGTAGAAACACAACTTGTCGTGTTTGGAGGAAAAAGAATACTGAGTTGCATCCATCAAACACCATACCTACTGTAAAGCATGGTGGTGGAAACATCATGCTTTGGGGCTGTTTCTCTGCAAAGGGGCCAGGACGACTGATCCGGGTACATGAAAGAATGAATGGGGCCATGTATCGTGAGATTTTGAGTGCAAACCTCCTTCCATCAGCAAGGGCATTGAAGATGAAACGTGGCTGGGTGTTTCAACATGACAATGATCCAAAGCACACCGCCAGGGCAACGAAGGAGTGGCTTCGTAAGAAGCATTTCAAGGTCCTGGAGTGGCCTAGCCAGTCTCCAGATCTCAACCCTATAGAAAACCTTTGGAGGGAGTTGAAAGTCTGTGTTGCCAAGCGAAAAGCCAAAAACATCACTGCTCTAGAGGAGATCTGCATGGAGGAATGGGCCAACATACCAACAACAGTGTGTGGCAACCTTGTGAAGACTTACAGAAAACGTTTGACCTCTGTCATTGCCAACAAATGATATATTACAAAGTATTGAGATGAAATTTTGTTTCTGACCAAATACTTATTTTCCACCATAATATGCAAATAAAATGATAAAAAAACAGACAATGTGATTTTCTGGATTTTTTTGTCTCAGTTTGTCTCCCATAGTTGAGGTCTACCTATGATGTAAATTACAGACGCCTCTCATCTTTTTAAGTGGTGGAACTTGCACTATTGCTGAATGACTAAATACTTTTTTGCCCCACTGTATAAACATACGATTGAAATCTGGTATTGCTGTAATCACATCAATCTAAAGAATAAAGTTGCCTAATCACTTATACCTCACAAGGAACGGCATATAAAATTTAAAAAAAAAACAATTCTAACCCTAACCTCCAAAGATCGCAGAAAGGCTCAGCTCACATTTCTCTTGCACTCTATGTTTACTTACATCGTGGGTTCCATGTAAATCTTTGAAATATGTGATTCAAACTGAACCCCTGGTGGAAGATTTCCTATAATAAGGTAGATGGAGTAACTGTGGATACCATAGGACCTGTGATCCGGCGGTGTCCGTCTTTTTTAATGAGCATAAAAGCGCAGTCGACCACAGTTTTGTGCAATTCTGAAAAGAAGGACAATGCTCAACATGGGCCAGACAGAGTCCAGAGTAACTCTCCTGCCTCATTATAATTAATGGATTCCTTGGGGATTTCATCTGTCACATCAGGGTATGTTCCACATTGAGGAAACGGCAGCGCTTTGAAAGCAGCACATGTTTGCTCCATCCAAAGCGCTGCCGGCTTTTGAACGCCGGTGATTCCGCATGTGTCCATTGAACCGCGCGGAATCACCGCATCCTATACATTGAAAGGTGATATTTATCTTGTGGAGACGGAGTGTCTGTCATGTCAGACGCTATTCACACTAGGGCATCCAACAGACAGTGGTAATTCCACATTTGTCCACTATACGCTTAGTGGTACCAGCTAGATTTTTATCCAGGTTGCCCAGGGTTAATCTAGCTGGTACTCGGGTTGGAGGCTGGGTCACGCCCACGGCCTTTAAATAGTATTGCTGGACTTTGGGTGTCGCCGATTATAGCTTGTGCCTCGTGCCTAGTGATTCCGGTCTGGAGTGGTGGTCTTGGAGAAGTATTATCGCATCTGAAAATTTGGTGATGCCATTTGGGTTGACAAATGCGCCTGCTGTATTAAAACATTTCATAGATGATGTGTTCTCGCATGTCCTGGGGAAGTTCGTTATTGTGCACCTAGATGACATTCTCATTTATTCATGCGTCCATGATACTCATTTAGAGCATGTTAGGCAGGTGTTACAGTTACTCAGAGAGAATAAGCTCTATGCAAAACTTGAGAAATGTGTATTTTCGGTTCAGGAGTTGCCTTTCTTGGGTTATATTGTGTCTGCTTCAGGTTTTAAAATGGACGCCGCTAAGGTACAAGCAGTGCTGCATTGGGAACGGCCTGATAACCTAAAAGCGCTTCAGGGGTTCCTTGGGTTTTCTAATTATTATAGAAAGTTTATTAAAAAATTTTCTATTATTGCTAAACCGCTCACTGACATGACGAAAAATGGTACCAATTTCTCCGCCTGGTCTGAGGCTGCTGTGCGCGCATTCGATTTCCTGAAGAACAGTTTTGCTCCGGCCCCCATTCTGGTGCAACTGGATGTATCGAAACCATTTACTGTGGAAGTCGATGCGTCTGAGGTTGGAGTGGGGGCTGTGCTGTCACAAGGCTCATCCTTGGGTGAGTTGCGTCCATGCGCTTACTTTTCCAAGAAGCTGTCGCCCGCCAAACGTAACTACGATATCGGCAACAGGGAGTTGTTGGCTATCAAGTTGGCATTTGAGGAATGGCAACACTTCTTGGAGGGGTCGGTCCACCAGGTTACAGTTATCACTGATCATAAAAATCTGCTTTATTTAGAGACAGCCAAGCATCTGTCCCCCAGGCAGGCTCGCTGGGCATTGTTTTTCACGCGATTCAACTTTTTTGTTAATTACCAACCGGGGTCTAAGAACACTAAGGCGGATGCTTTGTCCAGGTGTTTTCCGGGGGGAGAACCTCGGGAAGATCCAGTACCCATCCTCCAAAAGGGTAGTGGTCTCGGCTCTCACGACCGGGGTTGAGGCTGAGATTGCCGAGGATCAGGAGGAGGTACCACCAGAGCTTCCCATTAACAAATCGTTTGTACCACTCCATCTTCGCTTAAAGGTGTTGGGTGAGCATCATGATGCTGTCCTGGCTGGCCACACAGGGGTTAGGGGTACCTTGGAGTTGGTGTCACGTCGGTTTTGGTGGCCCCAAATCCGACAGGATGTGGTCTCGTACGTGTCAGCATGCACCACGTGCGCTAGGGCTAAGACGCCCTGCTCTCGTCCTGCTGGCACACTACATCCTCTTGGGGTACCCAGTAGGCCATGGATGGAGATTTCCATGGATTTTATTACAGACCTGCCCTCCTCAGCTGGGAACACGGTCATCTTGGTGGTTGTTGATCAGTTCTCAAAGATGTCGCACTTTGTGTCCTTACCGTCGTTGCCTAACGCGAAGACTCTGGCTCAGGTTTTTGTTCAGGAGGTGGTCAGACTTCACGGGGTCCCGTCTGACATCATGTCTGATAGGGGTACTCAGTTTGTGGCAAAATTTTTGAAAGCATTTTGCTCACCGCTGGGGATCAAGTTGTTGCATTCTTCGGCGTTTCATCCTCAGTCAAATGGTCAGACTGAGCTTATGAACCAGAATTTGGAGCAGTATTTACGCTGCTTTGTTTCTGACAATCAGGAGGAGTGGTCGACGTTCCTTCCTTTGGCGGAGTTTGCCATAAATAATCACCATCAGGAATCGTCTGGGGAGTCCCTGTTCTTTTGTGTTTACGGGCACCATCCTCAATTTTGTACTCTGCGTCAGGGGGGCTCTGCTGGCGTCCCAGAGGAGGACCAGCTAGCAGCACAACTGTCATCTGTCTGGAGGAGAGTGAAACAGCGCTTGTTGAGCGTGGGTGCTAGGTACAAACGTGTGGCTGACAGTAGACGTGTGCCAGGTCCGGACCTGAGTGTGGGTGACTGGGTGTGGTTGTTCACAAAAAACATAAGACTCAAAATACCATCCCTGAAATTAGGTCCAAGGTTTATTGGTCCATTTAGGGTCGCCGCAATCATTAACCCGGTAGCCTACCGATTGGAGCTCCCTACCTTATATAAGATACACAACGTGTTCCACAGATCTTTATTAAAAAAGGTGGTGGGTTCCATGGACATGACACCTATGCCACCTCCGGTCTTGGTGGATGGCAATTTGGAATTTGAAGTCTCCAAGGTGGTTGACTCTCGAGTAGTGCGCCACACTTTAAAGTACCTGGCACACTGGTGGGGTTATGGGCCGGAGGAGAGGTCTTGGGTACTAGCCTCGGACATACATGCGGACCGGCTGGTCAGTATGTTTCACCGCCGCCATCCAGACAAGCCGGGTCCTATAAGTCGTGAGGGCCCTGGGGTCCCTCGTAGAAGGCAGGGTACTGTCATGTCGGACGTTATTCACACTAGGGCATCCGACAGAGAGCGGTAATTCCACATTTGTCCACTATACGCTCAGTGGCGCCGGCTAGATTTTTATCCAGATTGCCCAGGGTTAATCTAGCTGGTACTCGGGTTGGAGGCTGGGTCACGCCCACGGCCTTTAAATAGTATTGCTGGACTTTGGGCGTCGCCGATTATAGCTTGTGCCTCATGCCTAGTGATTCCGGTCTGGAGTGGTGGTCTTGCAGAAGTATTATCGTATCTGGTGGTGTATTATCCTTTGTTATATTTCTCCTTCCTATATTTGTATTTGTTTTGCCCTGGGCACATTATTGTGTTTTCCTGTGAGTCTGCAGCGTGGTGCGTTTTTTAGTTTTCCCTGTCTGTGCTTTCTGTGGGGGTTCGTGTGAGGTGTATTCACTGGGTGGCGGGTGGTGGTTTCAGCATAGGGCTGAAACAGGAGTCAGGGCCAGGCCTGGTGGCCCAGACAAGCACACCATTAGTGTAAATTTGTGGGAGAGGGACAGACAGGGTTTTCCCTAGTCTGAGGGATATCGCAGGGCCCCGGATAACCAGCCTTAGCTTACCTGGTCTCCCCATGACAGTGTCTCAGCAAGATAAATAGACATGCTGCAGTCTGAAAAGACGTGCCGCATGTCCATTTACGCAGGGATGCTGAAGGCATCACAGCACACATAGTGGAGATGGGATTTCATGAAATCCCCTCCACTATGCTGTAAAATCTGGCCACTGTGCGGATGTATGCAGCATCCAAGCCGCAGTATTTACTGACAGTGGGAACATACTCTTAGATGGAAACCGCAAAGTTAGTGCTCAGTGAAGAGCGCAGGTTAAGTGTAATCCAAAAATGTAAAATGTTCACAGTAAAAGTATCAACTCAATCCCCCAAAAAAGTCCCCACTCAGGTCCGCCTTCTGTCAATATAAATATAGGGGGCTTCCACATTAATGGTAGTAAAAAGTCTCTGCAAAAGTGAAATGGCCCCTCTCCCCCCTAAAGAACTTCAGCAAATTCTGCGCTTCCAAATCCAAATGCCCCCCTCACTTCCAAGCCCCAGTGTGTCTAAACCACATTTAATGCCCACATATTTGGCATTTCTGTAGTGAAAAGAGCCCGATCAATTTACAGGTGCATTTCTCCAGAAGCATGAGCTGGGCACAATGTAATGGTCACTACAATGGCAGTTCACAATTTTTACTCAGCAACATCCACTACTACTTGTTTCTGGAAAATACCCATGGCACGTAGAGATAAATTCCCGAAGGGGTATAATATCCACAATTAGGTCACTTGAGGGGGGATTCTGCTTTTCTAGTACTGAGGGGCTCTGTATATGAAGTCCGCAAACTATTCTTGGAAAATATGCTCTCCAAGAGGCAAATTGCACTTCATCCCCCCGAGTCTCTCTGTAGGCTAATCAGTACTGTGCAGCCAAATGTGGGGTTTTTCTATATTCAGCAGAAGTTGTGGGACAAATATTGGTGCAATTTTTACCCATTTCACAGTATGAAAATATAAAATCTGATCTGACACACAATCTGTGTGCCCAATGGTATTACATTCTGTGACACACCTGTGGAGTAAATATGATCACTGCACCCTAGTTCAATTTATTGAGAGATGTAGTTTGTAAAATGTGGTCACTTATGAGGGAGTCTGCTGTTCTGGTACCTCAGGGGCGCTGCCAATGTGACAGCACACTCAAACCAGTGCAACAAAATCTGCACTGTAATAAAGCGCACCTTATCTTCTAAGCTTTGCATTGTGCCTCAAAAGTAGTTTTTGATCATATATCGTGTACAGATATACTGAGGAGAAATTGCACAACAAATTTTGGGGTCCATTTTCTCATTTTACCCTTATGAAAATGCAAAATTTGGGGATAGAAAACATTTTTTGTGGAAAAAATTAGATTTTTTTTATTTTCATGGCCCAACGTTACAAACTTCTGTGAAGCACCTGGGGTTTCAAGGTGCTCACCACACATCTAGATAAGTTCCCTGAGGGGTCTAGATGCCAAAATGGTGTCACTTGTGGGCAATTTCCACTGTTTAGCATATCAGAGTCTCTCCAAACTCGACATGGCATCTTCAAATTTTTCCAGCAAATTTATCATTTAAAAAGTTAAATGGCGCTCTTTTCCTTCCAAGCCCTGCCATGTGCCCAAACAGTAGTTTTCCTCCATAAATTGGGTATCGGTAGACTCAGGAGAAATTGAACAACAGATTACATGTACAATTTCTCCTGTTATCCTTATGAAAATGCAAGATTTGGGACTAAAAATTATTTTTGTGGAAATGTTTTTTTATTTTTACTGCTCAACGTTGTAAACTTCTGTCAAGCATTTAGGGTTTCAAGGTGCTCATCGCACATCTAGATAAGTTCCCTGAGGGGTCTAGTTTCCAAAATGGTGTCACTTGGGGGGGTTTCCTCTGTTTAGGCACATCAGGAACTCTCTAAACACGACATGGTGTCCACTAATTATGCCAGCAAATTTTACAGTCAGAATGTAAAATGGCACTCCTTCCCTTCCGAGCCCTGCCGTCTGCCCAAACAGTGGTTTTCCCCTACATATGGGGTATTGGTGTGCTCAGGAGAAATTTCACAACAAACTATATGGTCTAGTTTCTCCTGTTATCCTTGTGAAAGTAAAAAACAAACAGTGCAAAGGAAAATTTTTGTAAAAAAAAGTTAAATGTTTATTTTCTGCTTTCATATTCCATTAGTTCCAGTGAAGAATCTAAAGGGTTAATAAACTTCTTGAATGCGGTTTTGAACACCTTGAGGGGTGTAATTTGTTAAAATGTGTCACTTTTGGGTATTTTCTGTCATATAGGCAACTCAAAGTTACTTCAAATGTGAATTGGTCCCTAAAAGACTGGTTTGGAAAATGTTGTAAAAATGCAAGATCGCTGGTCAACTTTTAACCATTATAACTTTCTAACAAATGAAATTTATGTTTCAAAAATTGTACTGATGTAAAGTATACATGTGGGAAATGTTATTTTTTTCACAAATAAACATAAGCCATATGAAAGAAATGATTGCTCTATGTCACAAATAAAACATTTCAATCTCCCGCAATGTCTGAATCTTGATGATTGTGACAAAAGCTGCAACAGGTCAGGGGCTCAGCAGCAAAATGATTCAGAAAGAGCACAGTAAAGCACAGCTTAGTGAATAGGGTGATACAGGTATCTTTCCAGAAGTTTTTATATCCTACATATAAGTAAGAAGTTTGATATATACTGTACAGTACAAAGGAAAGAAGAAAATTAGACATCAGCTAAGAACCTGCAGTGGTCAAACTCCTCTTTCCCACTGTTTTATGGCCTTGTTCAGAATTGGTTGGTTACCCTGCATAGTAATGCCTGCTAGGGCCTTATGCTAATTGGTTAATTGCTGATTGTGGCCATTTGGTTCCTGAAACTAGCAGTCATTTCATTTCATATATATTTAGTCTGGCTGGGATAGGACGCGTGCGGGTTCGCGTGTGCAACAGTTTAACCCCTTCACCCCCAAGGGTGGTTTGCACGTTAATGACCGGGCCAATTTTTTCAATTCTGACCACTGTCCCTTTATGAGGCTATAACTCTGGAACGCTTTGACGGATCTTGGCGATTCTGACATTGTTTTCTCGTGACATATTGTACTTCATGTTAGTGGTAAAATTTATTCGATATAACTTGCGTTTATTTGTGAAAAAAATGGAAATTTGGCGAAAATTTTGAAAATTTTGCAATTTTCCAACTTTGAATTTTTATGCCCTTAAATCACAGACATATGTCACGCAAAATACTTAATAAGTAACATTTCCCACATGTCTACTTTACATCAGTACAATTTTGGAACCAAAATTTTTTTTTGTGACTGAGTTATAAGGGTTAAAAGTTGACCAGCAATTTCTCATTTTTACAACACCATTTTTTTTTAGGGACCACATCTCATTTGAAGTCATTTTGAGGGGTCTATATGATAGAAAATACCAAGTGTGACACCATTCTAAAAACTGCACCCCTCAAGGTGCTCAAAACCACATTCAAGAAGTTTATTAACCCTTCAGGTGTTTCACAGGAATTTTTGGAATGTTTAAATAAAAATGAACATTTAACTTTTTTTCACACAAAATTTAATTCAGCTCCAATTTGTTTCATTTTACCAAGGGTAACAGGAGAAAATGGACCCCCAAAGTTGTTGTACAATTTGTCCTGAGTACGCTGATACCCCATATGTGGGGGTAAACCACTGTTTGGGCGTATGGCAGAGCTCGGAAGGAAAGGAGCGCCATTTGACTTTTCAATGCAAAATTGACTGGAATTGAGATGGGACGCCATGTTGCGTTTGGAGAGCCCCTGATGTGCCTAAACACTGAAACCCCCTACAAGTGACACCATTTTGGAAAGTAGACCCCCTAAGGAACTTATCTTGATGTGTGGTGAGCACTTTGACCCACCAAGTGCTTCACAGAAGTTTATAATGCAGAGCCGTAAAAATAAAAAATCATATTTTTTCACAAAAATGATCTTTTCGCCCCCAATTTTTTATTTTCCCAAGGGTAAGAGAAGAAATTGGACCCCAAAAAATGTTGTGCAATTTGTCCTGAGTACGATGATACCCCATATGTGGGTGTAAACCTATGTTTGGGCGCATGGCAGAGCTTGGAAGGGAAGGAGCGCCATTTGACTTTTCAATGCAAAATTGACTGGAATTGAGATGGGACGCCATGTTGCGTTTGGAGAGCCCCTGATGTGCCTAAACATTGAAACTCCCTACAAGTGACACCATTTTGGAAAGTAGACCCCCTAAGGAACTTATCTAGATGTGTGGTGAGCACTTTGACCCACCAAGTGCTTCACAGAAGTTTATAATGCAGAGCTGTAAAAATAAAAAATCATATTTTTTCACAAAAATGATCTTTTTGCCCCCAATTTTTTATTTTCCCAAGGGTAAGAGAAGAAATTGGACCCCAAAAAATGTTGTGCAATTTGTCCTGAGTACGATGATACCCCATATGTGGGTGTAAACCATTGTTTGGGCGCATGGCAGAGCTTGGAAGGGAAGGAGCGCCATTTGACTTTTCAATGCAAAATTGACTGGAATTGAGATGGGACGCCATGTTGCGTTTGGAGAGCCCCTGATGTGCCTAAACATTGAAACTCCCTACAAGTGACACCATTTTGGAAAGTAGACCCCCTAAGGAACTTATCTAGATGTGTGGTGAGCACTTTGACCCACCAAGTGCTTCACAGAAGTTTATAATGCAGAGCTGTAAAAATAAAAAATCATATTTTTTCACAAAAATGATCTTTTTGCCCCCAATTTTTTATTTTCCCAAGGGTAAGAGAAGAAATTGGACCCCAAAAAATGTTGTGCAATTTGTCCTGAGTACGATGATACCCCATATGTGGGTGTAAACCATTGTTTGGGCGCATGGCAGAGCTTGGAAAGGAAGGAGCGCCATTTGACTTTTCAATGCAAAATTGACTGGAATTGAGATGGGACGCCATGTTGCGTTTGGAGAGCCCCTGATGTGCCTAAACATTGAAACTCCCTACAAGTGACACCATTTTGGAAAGTAGACCCCCTAAGGAACTTATCTAGATGTGTTTTGAGAGCTTTGAACCCCCAAGTGTTTCACTACAGATTATAACGCAGAGCCGTGAAAATAATTTTTTTTTTTTTTCTCAAAAATGATTTTTTAGCCCCCAGCTTTGTATTTTTACAAGGGTAACAGAATAAATTGGACCCCAAAATTTGTTTTCCAATTTGTCCTGAGTACGCTGATACCCCATATGTGGGGGGGAACCACTGTTTGGGCGCATGACAGAGCTCGGAAGGGAAGGAGCGCCATTTGGAATGCAGACTTAAATGGATTGGTCAGCAGCCGTCACGTTGCATTTGCAGAGCCCCTGATGTACCCAAACAGTACAAACCCCCCACAAATGACCCCATATTGGAAACTAGACCTCCCAAGGAACTTATTTAGATGTGTTTTGAGAACTTTGAACCCCCAAGTGTTTCACTAAAGTTTATAGCGCAAAGCCGTGAAAATAAAAATTATTTTTTTTTTTCACAAAAATGATTTTTTAGCCCCCAGTTTTGTATTTTCACAAGGGTAACAGGATAAATTAGACCCCAAAAGTTGTTGTACAATTTGTCCTGAGTACGCTGATACCCCATATGTGGGGGGGAACCACTGTTTGGGTGCATGACAGAGCTCGGAAGGGAAGGAGCGCCATTTGGAATGCAGCCTTAAATGGATTGGTCTGCAGGCGTCACGTTGCATTTGCAGAGCCCCTGATGTACCCAAACAGTACAAACCCCCCACAAGTGACCCCATATTGGAAACTAGACCTCCCAAGGAACTTATCTAGATGTGTTGTGAGAACTTTGAACCCCCAAGTGTTTCACTACAGTTTATAACGCAGAGCCGTGAAAATAAAACATCTTTTTTTTCCCACAAAAATGATTTTTAGCCCCCCAAATTTTTATTTTCCTAAGGATAACAAGAGAACTTGGACCCCAGAAGTTGTTGTTCAATTTGTCCCAAGTACGCTGATAACACATATGTTGGGGTAAACCCCTTTTTGGGCGCACGGGAGAGCTCGGAAGGGAAGGAGCACTGTTTTACTTTTTCAACGCAGAATTGGCTGGAATTGAGATTGGACGCCATGTCGCGCTTGGAGAGCCCCTGATGTGCCTGGACAGTGGAAAGCCCCCAATTCTACCTGAAACCCTAACCCAAACACACCCCTAACCCTAATCCCAACGGTAACCCTAACCACACCCCTAGCCCTGACACACCCATAATTCTAATCCCAACCCTAATCCAAACGTAAATGTAATCCAAACCTAACTTTAGCCCCAACCCTAACTTTAGCCCCAACCCTAACTTTACCTCCAACCCTAACCCTAACCCTAACCCTACCCCTAACCCTACCCCTAACCCTAACCCTAAACGTGACTGAAATACGTGGCACTGAAATACGTGGCACTGAAATACGTGGCACTTAAACACGTGGCACTGAAACACGTAGCACTGAAACACGTGGCACTGAAATACGTGATATGTGGCACTGAAATACGTGGCACTGAAATACGTGGCACTGAAACACGTGGCACTGAAATACGTGATACGTGGCACTGAAATACGTGGCACTGAAATACGTGGCACTGAAATACGTGGCACTTAAATACGTGGCACTGAAATACGTGGCACTGAAATACGTGGCACTTAAATACGTGGCACTTAAATACGTGGCACTTAAATACGTGGCACTGAAATATGTGATACGTGGCACTGAAATACGTGGCACTGAAATACGTGGCACTGAAATATGTGGCACTGAAATACGTGGTACTAAAATATGTGGCACTGAAATACGTGATACGTGGCACTGAAATACGTGATACGTGGCACTGAAATACGTGGCACTGAAACACGTGGCACTGAAATACGTGATACGTGGCACTGAAATACATGGCACTGAATTACGTGGCACTGAAATACGTGGCACTGAAATACGTGGCACTATGACTGTCAGAAAATGTTCATTAAACGGTTAGGGGTGAGGTTAGGGGTAGAGTTAGGGTTAGGGTTTGGATCCCTTTATCACCTTGATGGTGGTGGGTGGCTTTTCAGTGTGTTTTCTGTTTTTTTCCGATAAAAATGCATGCGTTTTTAACGCAAACGCATGTGCTTAAAAACACAAGAAAATACTGCAGGTTGTATTTCTGAAAATGAACGCATGCAGAAAAAAACCGCATGCGTTTGAAAACGCGACCAAACGCGTACAAAAAAACTGCATGCGTTTTCAATGTTAAATATAGGGAAAAAACGCATGTTTTTTTGTGCAAAAACGCTGCAGACAAAAACGCAAGTGTGAAACCAGCGACGCTTTTTATAGCAAAAAAGTTTTTGCGTCTCCACATTTTGAGACCTATAATTTTTCCACATTTTGCTCCACAGAGTCATGTGAGGTCTTGTTTTTTGCGGGACGAGTTGACGTTTTTATTGGTAACATTTTCGGACACGTGACCATTTTTGATCGCTTTTTATTCCGATTTTTGTGAGGCAGAATGACCAAAAACCTGCTATTCATGAATTTCTTTTGAGAGAGGCGTTTATACCGTTCCGCGTTTGGTAAAATTGATAAAGCAGTTTTATTCTTCGGGTCAGTACGATTACAGCGATATCTCATTTATATCATTTTTTTTATGTTTTGGCGCTTTTATACAATAAAAACTATTTTATAGAAAAAATAATTATTTTGGTATCGCTTTATTCTCAGGACTATAACTTTTTTATTTTTTTGCTTATGATGCTGTATTGTGGCTTGTTTTTTGCGGGACAAGATGACGTTTGCAGCGGTACCATGGTTATTTATATCAGTCTTTTTGATCGCGTGTTATTCCACTTTTTGTTTGGCGGTATGGTAATAAAGCGTTGTTTTTTGCCTCGTTTTTTTTTTTTTTTTCTTACGGTGTTTACTGAAGGGGTTAACTAGTGGGGCAGTTTTATAGGTTGGGTCGTTACGGACGCGGCGATACTAAATATGTGTACTTTTATTGTTTTGTTTTTTTTATTTAGATAAAGAAATGTATTTATGGGAATAATATATATTTTTTTATTATTATTTATTTAGGATTTTTTTTTTTTTTTTTTTTTACACATGTGGAAAATTTTTTTTTAAACTTTTTTACTTTGTCCCAGGGGGGGACAATACAGATCATTGATCTGGCAGTGTGCACAGCACTCTGCCAGATCGACGATCTGCTGTGCAGGGCTGCAGGCTTACCAAGTGTCTGCTCTGAGCAGACACTCGGTAAGCCACCTCCTTCCCTGCAGGACCCGGATGCCGCGGCCATCTTGGATCCGGGACCTGCAGCCAGGAAGGAGGTAGGAGACCCTCGCAGCAACGCGATCACATCGCGTTGCTCCGGGGGTCTCAGGGAAGCCCGCAGGGAGCCCCCTCCCTGCGCGATGCTTCCCTATACCGCCGGTACACTGCGATCATGTTTGATCGCGGTGTGCCGGGGGTTAATGTGCCGGGGGCGGTCCATGACCGCTCCTGGCACATAGTGCCGGATGTCAGCTGCGATATGCAGCCGACACCCGGCCGCGATCGGCCGCGCTCCCCCCGTGAGCGCGGCCGATCGGTGATGACGTACTATCCCGTCGGCGGTCATACGGGCCCACCCCACTTCGACGGGATAGTACGTCAGATGTCAGGAAGGGGTTAAAGTGCTTTGCAGTTAGACAATGGCAGTTGGACAGGGCAGGAGACAGGTAAGGTGCATAAGTTATTCAAACAATCATGCTTCTTGGTCAGTCATACTACATTATGCATTGATCATATCAATCTGCTTCTTATTTGTTTTAACTTCTGCCTTCTCACAACTCGCCCGCCCTTTAACACATTCTGGGCACTCTCTCTATATCCACCCCTCCCTTCTCCCCTCTCCCATGTATAACTCTGAGGCTCTACTGACATTTCTTACCCACTCCAAACCAGCCACTACCGCCATGCAGCACTCAAAATGTTCATACAAATCATCCCACCACCTGCTCTTTCTGTTTTTTCTCCTTCTACTAGTTGCAGGTGACATCTCCCCAAACCCTGGACCTCCCTCCACCAGCATACATTACTCTCCTCCAGCTGCATATAGAAACCCTGCTAATCTTATTAGCATTCAGTGCATGCCTTCTCCTATTGCTTTCCACTGTGGAATGCACGGTCTGTGTGTAACAAACTAACTTACATTCACGATTTTTTCCTCTCTAATTCCCTTAACCTTCTGGCTATTACAGAAACCTGGATTCAGCACTCAGACACCACCGCCGCTGCCGCTCTCTCGTTTGGTGGGCTGAAATTTTCTCATACCACCAGACCTGAGAACAGACAGGGTGGCGGTGTTGGTTTACTCCTTTCATCACAATGTGCTTTCCAGGTCATCCCCCCAGTTCCCTCACTTACATTTCCTTCCTTTGAAGTCCACGCCATCAGACTCTTTAAGCCCTTCTCCTTGTGGGTGGTGGTTGTTTATCGCCCTCCAGGCTCCTCCTGCCTGTTTCTAGACCACTTTGCCACCTGGCTAACTCACTTTCTATCCTGTGACATCCCCACCCTCATCATGGGAGACTTTAACATCCCCATCAATGATCCCCTCTCTCAATCTGCCTCTCATCTTCTCTCTCTAACGTCTTCATTCAACCTCTCACAGTTTACTAATTCTCCTACGCATGAGGACGGGAATACTCTGGACCTGGTTTTCTCCCGTCCCGGATCGCTGCACGACTTTACTAACTCCACTCTCCCACTCTCGGACCACAACCTTCTTTCCTTCTCTGTCAAGAATTGTCTCCTCACCCAGGACACCCCCACTTACCACACTTATTGGAATACACGTTCCATTAATACCCAGCAGCTTTTGGACAATCTTCACACATCTTTAGCCCCCATCTCCTCCCTCTCCTGTCCAGACTTAGCATTGTCACACTTCAATATTACACTGAAGAATGCCCTGGATGAAGCAGCACCTTCTACAAGTGGAAAGACCCGACACAGACAACGGCTGCCCTGGCACACTATGCAAACACGCTTTCTTCAGCGTTGCTCAAGGTGTGCAGAGCGGCAGTGGAGAAAATCTCTCTTAGCAGAAGACTTCATCCACTATAAGTTCATGCTCAAAACCTATAACTCTGCCCTTTCTCTGGCCAAACAATCCTACTTCACCACCCTCATTACCTCACTATCCAACAACCCAAAACGACTTTTTGAAACCTTAAACTCCCTCCTAAAACCTAAAGTTCAGGCCCCCTGTTATGGACCTGGTGGTTAGGAGCACCCGGAATGACCTGATGAGTAAACTAGAAATCAGAACTAGCTCTGGGAAAGTGGGAACTCTGCTGACCGCAAACACTACTCCTATCACACACACTAGAAATAGCCGTGGAGCATACCTAACTCTCCCTCTTCACAGCCTAAGAGCTAACTACCCCTAAAGATAGAAATAGAAGCCTAACCTTGCCTCAGAGAAATTCCCCAAAGGTAAAAGCAGCCCCCCACATATATTGACTGTGAGTTAAGAGGAAAGTCACAAACACAGGAATGAAACAGGTTTTAGCAAAGGAGGCCAGACTTCACTAATTTAGTCAGAGGATAGAAAAGGAGCTATGCGGTCAGCACAAAAGACTACAAAAAGCCACGCAGAGTAAGCAAAAAGACTCCCCACACCGACTCACGGTGTGGAGGTGCCACTCTGCACCCTGTCATGGTTCCCAATGGCAGGGGAACGTCAGGACACATAAATAACGGACGAGCTCTTGGGTGATGGAATCTCGAGCTGACCGTGAGCTAAACCTACCACACAACTAGTAGTGGCCGGGGGGCGTGCCTACGTTTTATCCCTAGACGTCTCTCGCCAGCCGGAGAACTAACTTACCCTAGTAGAGGAAAAAACAGACCTGGCTTACCTCTAGGGAAATTCCCCCAAAAAGGAGACAGAAGCCCCCCACATATATTGACGGTGAGTTCAGAGGAAAAGACATACGCAGTATGAAGGTAGGTTCGGCAAAGTGAGGTCCGCTTACTAGATAGTAGAAAGATACAAAAGGGAACTGCACGGTCAGCTGAAAACCCTTTTAAAATACCATCCTGAAATTACTTTAAAACTCATGTGTCAACTCATGACACCGGAGTGGTAATTTCAGCCCACAAGAGCTTCCAGCTACAGAGAAAGACTTAACTGTAAACTGGAACAAAAATGCAAACAAACTTAGGACTAAGAGTCCAACTTAGCTGATCAGTAGTCTAGGAGCAGGAACATGCAACAGAAAGGCTCTGGTTACATTGATGGCCGGCAAGGCAATGACTGAAGAGCAGGAATAAATAGGAACTCTCCACTACTGATGAAAACAGGTGAACTGAGAAAGAAAACACACCCGAGTCACCAGTACCACTAGCCACCACCAGAAGGAGCCCAAAAGCAGATTCACAACAGTACCCCCCCCCTCAAGGAGGGGGCACCGAACCCTCACAAGAACCACCAGGGTGATCCGGATGAGCCCTATGAAAGGCACGAACCAAATCAGAGGCGTGAACATCAGAAGCAGTTACCCAAGAATTATCTTCTTGACCATAACCCTTCCACTTAACCAGATATTGTAGTCTCCATCTGGAAATACGGGAGTCCAAAATTTTCTCCACAACATACTCCAATTCACCCTCAACCAGCACAGGAGCAGGAGGCTCGGTAGAAGGAACAACCGGCACCTCATACCTCCGCAACAACGACCGATGGAAGACATTATGGATAGCGAAAGATGCCGGAAGGTCTAAACGAAAGGATACAGGGTTAAGAATCTCCAAAATCCTATAAGGACCGATGAACCGAGGCTTAAACTTGGGAGAAGAAACCCTCATAGGGACAAAACGGGAAGACAACCACACCAAGTCCCCAACACGAAGACGAGGACCAACACGACGACGGCGGTTGGCAAAATGCTGAGTCTTCTCCTGGGACAACTTCAAATTGTCCACCACCTGTCCCCAAATCCGATGCAACCTATCCACAATAGTATCCACTCCAGGACAATCCGAAGACTCCACCTGACCGGAAGAAAAACGAGGGTGAAACCCCGAATTGCAAAAGAAAGTAGAAACCAAAGTGGCAGAACTAGCCCGATTATTGAGGGCAAACTCTGCCAACGGCAAAAAGGCAACCCAGTCATCCTGATCCGCAGACACAAAACACCTCAAATAAGTCTCCAAGGTCTGATTAGTTCGCTCCGTCTGGCCATTAGTCTGAGGATGGAACGCAGACGAAAAAGACAAATCAATGCCCATCCTAGCACAGAATGCCCGCCAAAATCTAGACACGAACTGAGTCCCCCTGTCAGAAACGATATTCTCCGGAATACCATGCAAGCGAACCACATTTTGAAAAAACAGAGGAACCAATTTGGATGAGGAAGGCAACTTAGGCAAAGGTACCAAATGAACCATCTTTGAAAAACGGTCACACACCACCCAGATGACAGACATTTTCTGAGAAACAGGGAGATCAGAAATAAAATCCATAGAGATGTGAGTCCAAGGCCTCTTCGGAATAGGCAAGGATAACAACAATCCGCTAGCCCAAGAACAACAAGGCTTGGCCCGAGCACAAACATCACAAGACTGCACAAAAACTTGTACATCTCGAGACAGGGAAGGCCACCAGAAGGACCTAGCCACCAAATCCCTAGTACCAAAGATTCCAGGATGACCTGCCAACGCAGAAGAATGAACCTCCGAGATGACTCTACTGGTCCAATCATCAGGAACAAACAGTCTACCAGGTGGGCAACGATCAGGTCTATCCGCCTGAAACTCCTGCAAAGCCCGTCGCAGGTCTGGGGAAACAGCAGATAATATCACCCCATCCTTAAGGATACCTGTAGGTTCAGAATCACCAGGGGAATCAGGCTCAAAACTCCTAGAAAGGGCATCTGCCTTCACATTTTTAGAACCTGGTAGGTATGAGACCACAAAATTAAACCGAGAGAAAAACAACGACCAGCGCGCCTATCTAGGATTCAGGCGCTTGGCAGACTCAAGATAAATCAGATTCTTGTGATCGGTCAATACCACCACCTGATGTCTAGCCCCCTCAAGCCAATGACGCCACTCCTCAAAAGCCCACTTCATAGCCAAAAGCTCCCGATTACCAATATCATAGTTTCGCTCGGCGGGCGAAAATTTTCGAGAAAAGAACGCACAAGGTCTCATCACGGAGCAGTCAGAACTTTTCTGCAACAAAACCGCCCCAGCTCCGATCTCGGAAGCGTCGACCTCAACCTGAAAAGGAAGAGCAACATCAGGCTGACGCAACACAGGGGCAGAAGAAAAGCGGCGCTTAAGCTCCCGAAAGGCCTCCACAGCAGCAGGGGACCAATCAGCAACATCAGCACCCTTTTTTGTCAAATCAGTCAAAGGTTTAGCAACATCCGAAAAACCAGTTATAAATCGACGATAAAAATTAGCAAAGCCCAAGAATTTCTGAAGGCTCTTAAGAGAAGTAGGTTGCGTCCAATCACAAATAGCCCGAACCTTGACAGGATCCATCTCAATGGAAGAAGGGGAAAAAATGTACCCCAAAAAAGAAATCTTTTGAACCCCAAAAATACACTTAGAACCCTTCACACACAAGGAATTAGCCCGCAAAACCTGAAAAACCCTCCTGACTTGTTGGACATGAGAGTCCCAGTCATCCGAAAAAATCAAAATATCATCCAGATACACAATCATAAATTTATCCAAATATTCACGGAAAATGTTATGCATAAAGGACTGAAAGACTGAAGGGGCATTTGAAAGACCAAAAGGCATTACTAAATACTCAAAATGGCCCTCGGGCGTATTAAATGCGGTTTTCCACTCATCCCCCTGCTTAATTCGCACCAAATTATACGCCCCACGAAGATCAATCTTAGAGAACCACTTAGCCCCCTCTATTCGAGCAAACAAATCAGTCAGCAGTGGCAAAGGATACTGATATTTGACTGTAATTTTATTCAAGAGTCGATAATCAATACACGGCCTCAAAGAGCCATCTTTTTTAGACACAAAGAAAAAACCGGCTCCTAAGGGAGATGAAGAAGGACGAATATGTCCCTTTTCCAGGGACTCCTTAATATACTCTCGCATAGCAACATGTTCAGGTACGGATAAATTAAACAAACGACCCTTTGGAAATTTACTGCCTGGAATCAGATCTATTGTACAATCGCAATCTCTGTGAGGAGGGAGCGAACCAAGCTTAGGCTCCTCAAAAACATCACGATAATCAGACAAAAATGCCGGAATCTCAGAGGGAATAGATGATGAAATGGAAACCAAAGGTACGTCCCCATGAACCCCCTGACATCCCCAGCTTAACACAGACATTGCTTTCCAGTCAAGGACTGGATTATGAGATTGTAACCATGGCAATCCGAGCACCAAAACATCATGTAGATTGTACAACACAAGGAAGCGAATCACCTCCTGATGATCTGGAGTCATACGCATAGTCACTTGTGTCCAGTATTGTGGTTTATTACTAGCCAATGGCGTAGAATCAATACCCTTCAGAGGTATAGGGACTTCCAGAGGCTCTAGATTAAACCCACAGCGCCTGGCAAAGGACCAATCCATAAGACTCAAAGCGGCGCCAGAGTCGACATAAGCGTCCGCGGTAATTGACGATAATGAACAAATCAAGGTCACAGATAGAATAAACTTAGACTGTAAAGTGCCAATTGAAACAGACTTATCAACCTTCTTTGTGCGTCTAGAGCATGCTGATATAACATGAGCTGAATCACCACAATAGAAGCACAACCCATTTTTTCGCCTAAAATTCTGCCGTTCGCTTCTGGACAGAATTCTATCACATTGCATATTCTCTGGCGCCTTCTCAGAAGACACCGCCAAATGGTGCACAGGTTTACGCTCCCGCAAACGCCGATCAATCTGAATAGCCATTGTCATGGACTCATTCAGACCTGTAGGCGCAGGGAACCCCACCATAACATCCTTAATGGCATCAGAGAGACCCTCTCTGAAATTCGCCGTCAAAGCGCACTCATTCCACCGAGTAAGCACAGACCATTTACGAAATTTTTGGCAGTATATTTCAGCTTCATCTTGCCCTTGAGACAGGGCCATCAAGGCTTTTTCAGCCTGAATCTCTAAATTAGGTTCCTCATAAAGCAACCCCAAAGCCAGAAAAAACGCATCCACATTGAGCAACGCAGGATCCCCTGGTGCCAATGCAAATGCCCAATCTTGAGGGTCACCTCGCAGCAAGGAAATTACAATCTTAACCTGCTGTGCGGGATCTCCAGTGGAGCGAGGTCTCAGAGAAAGAAATAATTTACAATTATATTTGAAATTCAAAAAACGAGATCTATCTCCGGAGAAAAATTCTGGTATAGGAATTCTAGGTTCAGATATAGGAGCATGTATAACAAAATCCTGTAAATCTTGAACTTTTGTGGCAAGATTATTCAAACCTGTAGCCAAACTCTGAGGATCCATTTTAAGCAGGTGAGATCAGAGCCATTCAAGGGTTAGAAGGAGAGGGAGACAAAGACTGCAATTAGAGCTGAAATGCAACTGATACAACTATAGAGCAAGCACCAAGGGAAAAAAAAAAAAAATTTGCAGACTTCTTTTTCTCTCCTTTCTTCTGCCAACAGTTTTAACACTTGGCCGGCCATACTGTCATGGTTCCCAATGGCAGGGGAACGTCAGGACACATAAATAACGGACGAGCTCTTGGGTGATGGAATCTCGAGCTGACCGTGAGCTAAACCTACCACACAACTAGTAGTGGCCGGGGGGCGTGCCTACGTTTTATCCCTAGACGTCTCTCGCCAGCCGGAGAACTAACTTACCCTAGTAGAGGAAAAAACAGACCTGGCTTACCTCTAGGGAAATTCCCCCAAAAAGGAGACAGAAGCCCCCCACATATATTGACGGTGAGTTCAGAGGAAAAGACATACGCAGTATTAAGGTAGGTTCAGCAAAGCGAGGTCCGCTTACTAGATAGTAGAAAGATACAAAAGGGAACTGCACGGTCAGCTGAAAACTGTTTTAAAATACCATCCTGAAATTACTTTAAAACTCATGTGTCAACTCATGACACCGGAGTGGTAATTTCAGCCCACAAGAGCTTCCAGCTACAGAGAAAGACTTAACTGTAAACTGGAACAAAAATGCAAACAAACTTAGGACTAAGAGTCCAACTTAGCTGATCAGTAGTCTAGGAGCAGGAACATGCAACAGAAAGGCTCTGGTTACATTGATGGCCGGCAAGGCAATGACTGAAGAGCAGGAATAAATAGGAACTCCCCACTACTGATGAAAACAGGTGAACTGAGAAAGAAAACACACCCGAGTCACCAGTACCACTAGCCACCACCAGAAGGAGCCCAAAAGCAGATTCACAGCAGCACCCCAGAGCTTCCAGCTAGCAAGGGAATATCATAATAGCAAGCTGGATGAGAAATAGCAGTACTAAGAAATATATTCAGGAAGCAGTAACAAAAAATGAACTAGCAAAGACTTAGCTTCTGCTGGAGTAGACAGGTCCTCAGAGAAGTCCAAGAGAGATCTGAACCAATACTGAAACAACGACAGCTGGCATCAAGTAACGATCTGAGTGGAGTTAAGTAAAGAAGCCAACATAGCAATAAACGAGAGCAGCTGACAAAGCCAACCTCAGTGACCAGCAGTTCCGCTCAAAGCCACCAGAGGGAGTCCAAGAGCAGAACTAAACAAAGTACCATTCATGACCACAGGAGGGAGTCCGAGAACGGAATTCACAACAGTACCCCCCCTTGAGGAGGGGTCACCGAACCCTCACCAGGGCCCCCAGGCCGATCAGGATGAGCCAAATGAAAGGTACGAACTAAATCGGCAGCGTGGACATCAGAGGCAACAACCCAGGAATTATCCTCCTGACCATAGCCCTTCCACTTAACCAGGTACTGAAGCTTCCATCTCGAAATACGAGAATCCAAAATTTTTTCCACCACATACTCCAACTCCCCCTCAACCAACACCGGAGCAGGAGGATAAACAGAGGGAACCATAGGCGCCACGTACCTCCGCAACAACGACCTATGGAACACATTATGGATGGCAAAAGAAGCTGGAAGGACCAAACGAAATGACACAGGGTTGAGAATTTCAGAAATCTTATGAGGACCAATGAGATGAGGCTTAAACTTAGGAGAAGAAACCTTCATAGGAACATAACGAGAAGACAACCAAACCAAATCCCCAACACGAAGTCGGGGACCAACACAATGATGGCGGTTAGCGAAACGTTGAGCCTTCTCCTGGGACAACGTTAGATTGTACACTATGTGAGTCCAAATTTGCTGCAACCTGTCCACCACAGAATCCACACCAGGACAGTCAGAAGGCTCAACCTGCCCCGAAGAAAAACGAGGATGAAAACCAGAATTGCAAAAAAAAGGCGAAACCAAAGTAGCCAAACTTGCCCGATTATTAAGGGCGAACTCAGCCAATGGCAAGAAGGTCACCCAATCATCCTGATCAGCAGAAACAAAGCATCTCAGATAGGTTTCCAAAGTCTGGTTGGTTCGTTCAGTTTGGCCATTTGTTTGAGGATGGAAAGCCGAAGAAAAAGACAAATCAATGCCCATCTTAGCACAAAAGGACCGCCAAAACCTAGAGACAAACTGGGAACCTCTGTCCAAAACAATTTTCTCCGGAATGCCATGCAAACGAACCACATGTTGAAAAAACAATGGCACCAAATCAGAGGAGGAAGGTAACTTAGGCAAGGGTACCAAATGGACCATCTTAGAAAAGCGATCACAAACCACCCAGATGACAGACATCCTTTGAGAGACAGGAAGATCTGAAATAAAATCCATGGAAACATGCGTCCAAGGCCTTTTCGGGACTGGCAAGGGCAAACGCAACCCACTGGCACGAGAACAGCAGGGCTTAGCCCGAGCACAAGTCCCACAGGACTGCACAAAAGAACGCACATCCCGTGACAAGGAAGGCCACCAAAAGGACCTAGCCACCAAATCTCTGGTCCCAAAAATCCCAGGATGACCAGCCAACACTGAGCAATGAACCTCAGAAATAACTCTGCTAGTCCATCTATCAGGGACAAATAGTTTCTCCGCTGGACAACGGTCAGGTCTATCAGCCTGAAACTCCTGCAGCACCCGCCGCAAATCAGGGGAGATGGCAGACAGAATTACCCCCTCTTTGAGAATACCATCCGGCTCAGGGACTCCCGGAGAATCAGGCACAAAACTCCTAGAAAGGGCATCCGCCTTCACATTCTTAGAACCTGGAAGGTATGAGACCACAAAATCGAAACGGGAGAAAAACAGCGACCATCGAGCCTGTCTAGGATTCAACCGCTTGGCAGACTCGAGATAAGTCAGATTTTTGTGATCCGTCAAGACCACCACGCGGTGCTTGGCTCCCTCAAGCCAATGTCGCCACTCCTCGAATGCCCACTTCATAGCTAGCAGCTCCCGATTGCCAACATCATAATTACACTCAGCAGGCGAAAACTTTCTAGAAAAGAAGGCACATGGCTTCATCACAGAGCCATCAGAACTTCTTTGAGACAAAACAGCCCCTGCTCCAATCTCAGAAGCATCAACCTCGACCGGAAAAGGGAGCGAAACATCTGGCTGACGCAACACAGGGGCCGAAAAAAAACGACGTTTCAGCTCCTGAAAAGCTTCAACGGCCGCTGAGGACCAATTCACCACATCAGCACCTTTCTTTGTCAAATCAGTCAAAGGTTTAACCACACTAGAAAAATTAGCGATGAAGCGACGGTAAAAATTAGCAAAGCCCAGGAATTTCTGGAGGCTCTTCACAGATGTAGGTTGAGTCCAATCATAAATGGCCTGAACTTTAACAGGGTCCATCTCGATAGTAGAAGGGGAAAAAATGAAGCCCAAAAAGGAAACCTTCTGAACTCCGAAGAGACATTTAGACCCCTTCACAAACAAGGAATTAGCACGAAGGACCTGAAATACCATTCTGACCTGTTTCACATGAGACTCCCAATCATCCCAAAAAGACCAAAATATCATCCAAATATACAATCATGAATCTATCCAGATACTTTCGGAAGATGTCATGTGTAAATGACTGAAACACAGATGGAGCATTTGAAAGCCCGAATGGCATTACCAGGTACTCAAAATGGCCCTCGGGCGTATTAAATGCTGTTTTCCATTCATCGCCCTGTTTAATACGCACAAGGTTATACGCCCCTCGAAGATCTTTCTTGGTGAACCAACTAGCCCCTTTAATCCGAGCAAACAAATCAGACAACAGAGGCAAAGGATACTGAAATTTGACCGTGATCTTATTGAGAAGGTGGTAATCTATACAGGGTCTCAGAGAACCATCCTTCTTGGCCACAAAAAAGAACCCTGCTCCCAACGTTGATGAAGACGGGCAAATATGCCATTTCTCCAAGGACTCCTTTATATAACTCCACATAGCGGCGTGCTCTGGCACAGATAAATTGAAAAGTCGGCCCTTAGGAAACTTACTACCAGGAATCAAATTTATAGCACAATCACAATCCCTATGAGGGGGTAGGACACTGGATTTGGGCTCATCAAATACATCCTGGTAATCCGACAGAAACTCAGGGACTTCAGAAGGAGTGGAAGCAGAAATAGACACCAACGGAACATCGCCATGTACCCCTTGACAACCCCAACTAGACACAGACATTGATTTCCAATTCAATACTGGATTATGAACCTGTAGCCAAGGCAAACCCAACACGACCACATCATGCAAATTATGCAACACCAAAAAGCGAATATCTTCCTGATGTGCAGGAGCCATGCACATGGTCAACTGAGTCCAGTACTGAGGTTTATTCTTGGCCAACGGCGTGGCATCAATTCCCCTTAATGGAATAGGATACTGCAAAGGCTCCAAGAAAAAAACACAACGCCTGGCAAACTCCAAGTCCATCAAATTCAGGGCAGCGCCTGAATCCACAAATGCCATAACCGAGTAGGATGACAAAGAGCAAATCAAAGTAACAGACAAAAGAAATTTAGGCTGTACAGTACCAATGATGACAGACCTAGCGAACCGCTTAGTGCGCTTAGGACAATCAGAGATAGCATGAGTGGGGTCACCACAGTAAAAACACAGCCTATTCTGACGTCTGTGTTCTTGCCGTTCAGTTCTGGTCAAAGTTCTATCACATTGCATAAGCTCAGGCCTCTGCTCAGAGGACACCGCCAAATGGTGCACACTTTTGCGCTCACGCAAACGCTGATCAATTTGGATGGCCAAGGACATTGATTCATTCAGACCAGCAGGCGTGGGAAATCCCACCATAACATCCTTAAGGGCTTCAGAAAGACCCTTTCTAAAAATTGCTGCCAGGGCACACTCATTCCATTGAATAAGCACAGACCATTTTCTAAGCTTCTGACAATATATCTCTGCTTCATCCTGACCCTGACACAAAGCTAGCAAGATTTTCTCTGCCTGATCCACTGAATTCAGTTCGTCATAAAGCAATCCAAGCGCCAGAAAAAACACATCTACATTAAGCAATGCAGGATCTCCTGGCGCAAGGGAGAATGCCCAGTCTTGAGGGTCGCAATGCAACAAAGAAATAATAATTTTTACTTGCTGAATGGGGTCACCAGAGGAGCGGGGCTTCAAAGCAAGAAACAGTTTACAATTATTTTTGAAATTCAGAAACTTAGATCTATCCCCAGAAAACAAATCAGGAATTGGAATTCTAGGCTCTAACATCGGATTCTGAACTTCATAATCTTGAATGCTTTGTACTCTTGCAGTGAGATGATCCACACAAGAGGACAGACCTTGAATATCCATATCTACACCTGAGTCCTGAACCACCCAGAGATTAAGGGGAAAAGAGAGACAAAACACACTGCAAAGAAAAAAAAATGGGTTCAGAACTTCTCTTATCCCTCTTTTGAGATGCAATAACACTTTGAAGGCCAGCTGTACTGTTATGGACCTGGTGGTTAGGAGCACCCGGAATGACCTGATTAGTAAACTAGAAATCGGAACTAGCTCTGGGAAAGTGGGACCTCTGCTGACCGCAAACACTACTCCTATCACACACACTAGAAATAGCCGTGGAGCGTACTTTACTCTCCCTAGACGCCTCTTCACAACCTAAGAGTTAACTACCCCTAAAGATAGAAATAGAAGCCTAACCTTGCCTCAGAGAAATTCCCCAAAGGTAAAGGCAGCCCCCCACATATATTGACTGTGAGTTAAGAGGAAAGTCACAAACACAGGAATGAAACAGATTTTAGCAAAGGAGGCTAGACTTCACTAATTTAGTCAGAGGATAGAAAAGGAGCTATGCGGTCAGCACAAAAGACTACAAAAAGCCACGCAGAGTAAGCAAAAAGACTCCCCACACCGACTCACGGTGTGGAGGTGCCACTCTGCACCCCAGAGCTTCCAGCTAGCAAGGGAATATCATAATAGCAAGCTGGACGAGAAATAGCAGTACTAAGAAATATATTCAGGAAGCAGTAACAACAAATGAACTAGCAAAGACTTAGCTTCTGCTGGAGTAGACAGGTCCTCAGAGAACAATCCAAAATAAGAGAAAGAGGACAGCGCCACAACGGTCAGTGATGAAAAACTTACAAGTTTAATCTGCCAACTGCAGCGACGTTTCGGTACAATGACCTTTATCAAGCTCCTCAGAGCTCAGAGAAGTCCAAGAGAGATCTGAACCAATACTGAAACAACGACAGCTGGCATCAAGTAACGATCTGAGTGGAGTTAAATAGGGACGCCAACATAGCAATAAACGAGAGCAGCTGACAAAGCCAACCTCAGTGACCAGCAGTTCCGCTCAAAGCCACCAGAGGGAGTCCAAGAGCAGAACTAACCAAAGTACCATTCATGACCACAGGAGGGAGTCTGAGAACGGAATTCACAACAGCCCCCATCTCCAATCTCAGTGGTGAGGATCTGGCCACTTATTTCCTAGAAAAAATCAACCACATCCATCATGATATCTCAGCCCAATTTCCTCAGTGCCTGGATCCCCTTCTCTGCTGCACCTCAAGCTCATTAGACATCTTTGAGCCTGTTTCAGAAGAAGAAGTTTCCAAGCTCCTCACTTCTGCTCTGCCTACAACCTGCAATAGTGACCCCATTCCTTCACCTCTCCTGCAGTCTCTCTCACCAGTGGTCACCACTCACCTGACTAAAAGATTTAACCTCTCTCTTTCTTCAGGTATCTTTCCCTCCTCATTTAAACATGCCATCATTACCTCTCTGACCGCTCCTTCACTGTATCTTTTGCCGGCTCCTCTTCCTCTCCTCATCCTCTTACCATCGGGGTTCCGCAGAGCTCAGTCCTGGGTCCCCTCCTTTTCTCTCTATACACTGCCCCTATTGTACATACAATCAGCAGATTTGGGTTCCAGTACCATCTCTATGCTGACGACACCCAATTATACACTTCTTCTCCTGACATCACCCCCACTCTAATTCAAAATACCAAGGATTGTCTGTCTGCTGTCTCTAACATCATGTCCTCCCTCTATCTGAAACTAAATCTCTCCAAAACTGAACTACTTGTGTTTCTCCCTTCTACTAACCTCACTCTACCCAACATCGAAATTACCCTGGAGGGTTCAACCATAACTCCCAAGCAGCATGCCTGCTGTCTTGGGGTCATATTCGACACCGAACTTTCCTTTACTCCCTATATCCGATCACTCACTCGATCTTGTCACCTGCATCTTAAAAACATCTCCAGAATCCGACCTTTTCTCACCTTTGAAACTGCTAAGACTCTTACTGTCATTCTTATTCATTCTCGTCTGGACTACTGCAACTCTCTTCTGATCGGTCTCCCTCTTTCCAAACTTTCTCCTCTCCAATCCATCTTGAATGTGGCAGCCAGGGTCATATTACTGTCCAGCTGCATTCACCGATGCCTCCATCTTGTGCCAGTCATTACACTGGCTACCCATTCGCTACAGGGTCCAGTATAAACTCATCTCTCTCACCCACAAAGCTCTCCACAGTTCTGCACCGCCTTATATCTCCTCTCTCATCTCAGTCTATCGCCCTACACGTGCCCTCCATTCTACAAATGACCTAAGACTAACATCCCCCGTAATCCGAACCTTGCACCTCCGTCTCCAAGACTTCTCTCGTTAATGCACTTCCCCAGATGATCAGACTGATACCTAGCCCCGACCTATTCAAGCGTGCTTTAAAAACCCATCTCTTCAAACAAGCCTACCACATCAACTACTCAGTAAACTAACTTTGTCCTGTTCCCTCCTTCCAAATATTATCTGCATGTGAATTTGCACCCTATTATTCATCTGTCCCCACACCCTCCACGCACATGATAACTGCACTTGATACTTGACTATTGCAGTTAAACACACGGGCTGATGACCGGATCATGCAGCTTTATATGAAAATCCTTATTTATTATAATTGCCAGACCTGAAATAACAAGCACTTTTCACCTATTGTGTCCCCCCATTTCCTTGTAGATTGTAAGATTGCGAGCAGGGACCTCACCCCTAATGTCACTGTTTAAATTGTCTTAACTTGTATTGAATTTATTGTCTGTACATGACCCTGCTTAATTGTAAAGTGCTGCGGAATATGTTGGCGCTATATAAGTAAAAATTATTATTATTATTATTATTATTAATAACAATTTACACCTGTAATGGGTAACTTTTACTGTCCAGATATGAGTTGTGGGATATTATTATTACAGAGAGAGATGGTTTGTGTGACAGAGCATGAAGGGACACCAGGCGGATGATCAATCCAACAGGATTTATTGGGACAGGGAACATAGAACTTAAAATATCAATAGTGTCTCTTAGAGTCCACAGTGAGTCCACATCAAGAGGTGAACAGTTCCAAGGGCGCCACCTGGTAATCCGACGCCAGGGAAAAGACAGAAATAATCCTGGTATAAGTTCAATGGATCCAACTGATGAGGGACATAACACCATTCCACATGGCAGCTTTTAACCCTCCACACAAGGGCACCAGGATCTCACCTCAGCATAAGATCCTAGCCCCTGCTTGGGCCAAAGCAAGTGTCTATTGTTCTGTGTCCTGAGATCCACCCCTCCATGGGGAGGGCTCCCACCTACTTTTGACTATGTGGCTAAAGGTACCTTCACACTGAACGATATCGCTAGCGATCTGTGACCTTGCAGCGTCTTGGCTAGCGATATCGTTGAGTATGACATGCAGCAGCGATCAGGATCCTGCTGTGCCATCATTGGTCGGAGCAGAAAGTCCAGAACTTTATTTCGTTGCTGGACTCCCGCAGACATCGCTGAATCGGTGTGTGTGATGCCGATTCCGCGATGTCTTCACTGGTAACCAGGGTAAACATCGGGTTACTAAGCGCAGGGCCGCGCTTAGTAACCCGATGTTTACCCTGGTTACCAGTGTAAATGTAAAAAAAAAAAAACACTACATACTTACATTCCGGTGTCTGTCCCCCGGCGCTGTGCTTTCCTCCTGAATCAGGAGAGAATATATAGTATAAAACCCTGCTGGACCGGTAGCAAGCATAAACAAAGCCCGGAGGTAAAACACAAAAAGAAGGAGCCGGGCAGTACCACCTCCCACATACTCAGATGGCATATGAGGACTGTGCCGGTTCATAATTAGAGATGTATCCGGCAGGTAACATGTACATACAAGGATTTCAATATATTCAAAATTGGCTCAAAACAAAATGACACCACCACAAAGATGTCAATCTACGCCCTCCCTATAGTCAAATACATGAAGTGAATGAAAACAGAAAAACATAAAGCATAAAGACAAAAAAGAACTATAATATACCGATTATGAATATTATTAACAAAAGGGCCACAGTCGGCCCAGGCAGTTGACAATACATAACTTAGACCGTGTTAGATGAAGCTTACGAAGGACAGCTGTTCATTGAGGCCAGAAGGACTCACCGACCCCATCAAATAGATCCACCTTGTCTCACGTTGAACAATCCTCTGATCCCAAACCCCCAATCTGACGGAAGGGGAGATGACCTCCATAGCCATAAACGCCAGGGACCCAGGGTCACCCCCATGCACTGTATTCACATGTCGAGCCAGGGGGGTGTCTCTTTTGTGCCTAATGTCCCCCAAATGTTCTCCAATACGGACGCGAAATTCACGTTTAGTTTTTCCCACGTAATCTTTGGGACACCCACAGGTACAGAGATACACCACCCCCTTCGTTCTACAGTTTGCAAAATGTCTTGTCCGAAAAACTCTTCCAGTTGCTGAACTTCTGAACGAATTTGTGACTCTAATGTGTTTACAAAAGGAACAATGTCCACATCTAAAAGTTCCAAGGGACCTGTTCTCCAGCCAAGTACCTGGCCTTTTAGGGGGTTCAAAGTGGCTCCGCACCACTATGTCCCTTATGGACCTACCGCGTCTGTATGTAACCGAGGGATAGGGGGATACATGCTCACCAATATCCGGATCAGATCTCAGAATTTGCCAGTACTTCCTAAGAATCTGAGAGATCCGACCAGACTGGTCATCATACGTACCAATTAAACGAGTAATTGGTGCCACATCCTCATTTCTTCTCCGCATCAACAGAGAAGTACGGTTAGTATTTTGTGCAGTCTGATAAGCGGAATTCACAATATCCCTGGGATAACCCCTATCTTCAAACCGATATCTAAGGTCCAGGGATTTTGTTTCAAAATCACCCAACCTTGAGCAGTTTCTACGTAATCTAAGAAACTGCCCCTTAGGGATCCCTCTCTTAAGGGGGCATGGGTGATGGCTCTCCCACCTTAATAGGCTATTAGTTGCCGTTGGTTTCCTAAATATGGTAGTACTCAGGAGGCCATCACTTTGTTTTGAGATGAGGGCCTGGGGACCGGCATCGTTGGTCGCTGGAGAGCTGTCTGTGTGACAGCTCTCCAGCGACCACACAACGACGAAACAGCGATGCTGCAGCGATCGGCATCGTTGTCTAGATCGCTGCAGCGTCGCTAAATGTGATGGTACCTTTAGTTAAGAAGTTTCCAGAAGCTACAAGCTTGTGTTGGATAAGTCCTATGCTGAGGAGAACATAGACACACTGGTTGTTGACTCTGACCTGATTACATTGCAGTCCAGGTACACAGGCTAGGGGAGAGACACGCTGTTACAACTCCTTCCCCCCTCAATTTTTGTACGAACTAGTGACCTCTGCAGGTCGCTTGTCAAGTTCACGCAGTCATGGCTGACCTGACTCAGGGTTCCTCCTGCCTGGACAACCCGTCTGCATTTTGGCGTTTGCTGCCTCTTCTATATTGTATTGTAAAGTTATAGGGTTGCAGAGCCAGGCTCCATAGTAGTAAACGTACATTGTCCCTCGAGACTCTGTTCAGCCAGGTGAGGGGATTGTGATCAGTAACCACAGTGAATTCTCACCCATGCAGATATGGCATTAGTTTCCTGAGGGCCCATACTACACCCAGGCATTCTTTTTCAACAGTTGCATAGGCCACTTCCCGGTTCAGCAGTTTCCTGCTGAGGTAGGCAATGGGCTGCTCCTCCTCAGCGGCATTCACCTGGCTGAGTACAGCTCCCAGTTAATACAAAGAGGCATCTGTCTGCACAATAAATCTCCTCTTGTTGTCTGGAGCAGCCAGAACAGGGTCGCCAACCAGACCATCCTTCAGCAGATTAAAAGCCTCATCACAGGCTGGAGTCCAGGTCACCACCCGGGCATCGTTTTCTTGGTGAGATCTGTAAAAGGCTTGGCCATAGTGCTAAAATGAGCAACAGATTTTCAGTAATAACTAGCAGTGCCCAAGAAAGTCATAATCTGTTTCTTGGTTTGGGGTACAGGTCTGGATTTGGCAGGTTCAGGACAGAGCTTTCCCACTCTTACTCTATACCCTAGGTACTGGACTTCACCCTTCCCCACTTGGCATTTATCTGGTCAATTGGTTAGGCCTGCTGCAAGTATCCTGCAAGAACAACTGCTACTTGAATCAAATGTTCCTCCCACGTCTGGTCGAAGATGGCAATATCATCTAAGTAGGCACAAGCAAAGTTACCAAATCCCCGGAGGATCTGGTCTACCATTCTCTGAAAGGTTGCAGGGACATTCTTCATTCCGAAAGCCATGTTTAGAATTTTGGACAGCCCAAAGGGGGTTATAAAGGCTGACCTTTCTCTCCCTCCCTCCGTTAGAGGGATTTGCCAGTATCCCTTACTGAGATCCAAGGTAGTGACATATCAGGTCCCAGCTAGCTGGTCTAGAAGTTCATCAATACAAAGCATTGGATAAGGATCAGTGATAGTATGGCCATTTAGTTGCTGGTAGTCCACACAGAATCGAGTACTCCCATCTTTCTTGGGTACTAACACCACAAGAGAGGCCCAAGGGCTATGGGAGGCCAGAATTACCCCAAGCTGTAATATCTCCTCCACTTCATGCTGCATGGTGTTTCTAACTGCTTCTGGTATTTGGAAAGGGGCCTGCTGTATGGGACGGATGATCGGAGTGTCTTCATGATGTTGGGTTACTGTGGTTCGACCTGGTCTGGATGGGAAAGCAGCCTGTCTTTGATGGAGCACTCCCAGCATTCGGTTTCTCTTTAAGGAATCCAGGTGATCTTTCAGCGGAACCAGTTCCACAGTGGATGGGGCCCTCACTACTGCCACAAGATCAGGTAGTGAGTCCTCTTCCTCCTGACTGTCCTCTGAAGCAAGCTGACAACTTGCTATCACTGGTAGTGACCAGTCATGGTACTCCTTAATCATATTCTCATGGACAGTTTTATGTCTTAAACCCTGGTCATCTAAAACAAGGAGGTAATTTGTGTCATTAATAGTGTTGAGCATTCCGATACTGCAAATATCGGGTATCGGCCGATATTCGCTGTATCGGAATTCCGATAACGAGTTCCGATATTTTTGCGATATCGGAAATCGGAATCGGAAGTTCCTATAGTGAAATTATGCAGTATATAATGAAGTGTGAGCAGTGCGTGGGCTAAGACTGTGTGTGTGCATGTGCGCATGTGCGGGTGGTGTCTGTGCGTGACCGTGGGGCACTCTGCGTGTGTGCCGGGGCTCTATGTGGCGTGGGGGTGTCTCTGTGCGGCGTGTCTCTGTGCGGCGTGCGGGATGTCTATGCGGCATGCTGGGGCTCTGTGCGGCGTGTGGGGTCTCTGTGCGGCATGCGGGGTGTCTGTGCGGCATGCAGAGTGTCTCTGTGTGGTGTGCGGGGTGTCTCTGTGCAGCGTGCTGGGGCTCTGTGCGGCATGCGGGGTCTCTGTGCGGCATGTCTGAGCAGCGTGCGGGGTGTCTCTGTGCAGCGTGCGGTGTCTCTGTGTGGCGTGCGGGGTGTCTCTGTGCAGCGTGCGGGGTGTCTCTGTGCGGCGTGTGGCGTGTCTGTGCGGCGTGCGGGGTGTCTCTGTGCAGCGTGCGGTGTCTCTGTGAGGCGTGCAGGGTGTCTCTGTGCGGCGTGCGGGGTGTCTCTGTGCGGCGTGCGGGGTCTCTGTGTGGCATGTGGGGTGTCTGTGCGATGTGCTGGGGCTCTGTGCGGTGTGCGGGGTCTCTGTGTGGCATGCGGGGTGTCTGTGCGGTGTGTGGGGTGTCTTTGTGCAGCCTGCGGGGTGTCTCTGTGCGGTGTGCTGGGGCTCTGTGCGGCGTGTGGGGTCTCTGTGCGGCGTGTCTGTGCGGCATGAGAGGTGTCTCTGTGCGGAGTGTGGGGTGTCTCTGTGTGGCGTGTGGGGTCTCTGTGCGGCATGTGGGGTGTCTCTGTGCAGCGTGCGGGGTGTCTCTGTGCGGCGTGCGGGGTCTCTGTGCGGCATGCGGGGTGTCTCTGTGCGGTGTGCGGGTTGTCTCTGTGCGGCGTGCGGGGTGTCTCAGTGCGGGCATCGTCCGATGGGACTACAAGTCCCATCGGACGATGCCTGCTACACTGACAGTGACTGACACATTAGCCAATGATGGGACAGTAGTAGTCCCATCATCCGGCTAATGTGTTGAATTATGAAAATAAAATATTCCATATATACTCCATACATACTACATACATACATACATAGAACCAAGGAGAAAATCAGGAGTCAATAGGAACTATAAAATGTAATATTTTATTAAATAGCAAATAATCATAAAATATGCATACAATATAAATAGATAGTAAGGTGCAAAAGGATGGGACATGCGTATAACCACCGGTGCGAGCTGCCCAAACGAGATAGATGGAAAAATTATGTAAGTTGCAAAGCTTCCACAGATTTGAGTCAGTAAGAAGGCTCGTGGTAAACAATCTCCCACAGCATATAATAAAACAAGTGTCAGCAGCGCTTACCAAGGTGTGACAGCAGGCACCGGGTAGGATCCAAGTGAACTGAACCCCCGACGCGCGTTTCGCTTCTTCCGGTAGTTTTGCTTTCTCAAGGGGAAGTGCAAAAGACCGGGACCAGGACCTTAAAATAGGATTGGTAAGTGTGCATGTGACGAGGTCACATGTCAATACTAAACCAATCACAGCGGTGCCGGCGGCGCATGCGTGTGTCGGTCACTGAGTTCCGTGTCAGACAGGGCGTCATGCCCTGTCACGGGCTGCCAAGGGGAAAGAGATTCCCCAGGCGCACGCGCAGGACAGTAGAGACGCCGTTCTGGCAGGGAGCAGGGTGAGCGCACACATCGCATGCGCACGACCGCAATCAAATGGCCAGGCAAGTATATAAATACACCGTAGATGTAGGAGGCAATAAAGACATAACAGCAGCAGTAATATAAACGAGGAAGGAGAACACCATATTGCACAGTCCATAGCAGAATCCATTAAAGTGGAAAGGTGCTCCATGCTGTATAATGCCACTTGATGTATTGTCAGCCGGGCCAATGAGATGATCCATTCCTGATACCATAAGGTACCCTGAGTCACGGAATTTTGCCATGGGAAGTGATGAATGCTAAAAATAGTATGCAAAAAAACAAAATTAAAAAGGAGTAATACAATAAAATAAACAAAACAAGGATCCATATAGGGTATCCACAAAAGGGACAAAACATGGATTTAGAAAGTGGAAGCTAGGCAGGACAACCTCAGTAGTGGGACCATCCCACAAGGACCGGGAAATTTTAGAACAAAGGGGGGAGGGGGGGGGAAAGAAAAATACCCCCATGCTGCACAGGTGGAAAACATGCGTATGAGAAGAGAGATTATAAAAATGAGGAGAAGCTAAAGGACTCGTTTAGTCCTTTTGGTGTCATTGTCTCAAGGCGTATAATCCACCTTGCTTCTCGTTGTGCTAAGACTTTTTTATAGTTACCTCCCCTTGCCCCCAGATGTACACTCTCTATGCCTCTCACCTGAAAAGTCCCCGCGTCACAAATATGATATTTTTTAAAATGACGGGGGATTGTTTTCAGTTCAGAGGCATCAACAGCCGTTTTAGCAGCACAGATGTCCCTCAGATGCTCGCGAACCCGGATCCTCAGCTCCCTCGATGTCAACCCGATATAGATCAGGGAGCAACCACACGTGGCATAATATATAACGTTTGAAGTGCCACATGTGATATGTTGCCTAATATCAAATTCCCTAGAGCCATCAGATGAGCTGAAGACCGAGGTTCACGCCATGTTACTGCAGGCCAAACCGTGGCCACACTTGAATGACCCCAACACCGGGCCACGGGTGTTAAAGGGATTTGTGATTGGTGGAACATAATGGCTGTGGACTAGCAAATTGCCTAAATTGGGGGACCTTCTTGCCGTCATTGACGGAAAGTCACCCAAAACTGGAGCAAGGGAAGGTTCTGTCTTTAATACTGGCCAATGTCTCGCCAGAATTTCTCTCATATTAAGCCACTCGTGGTTGTATGTGGTAATGAATCTAACCTTCTCTTCCTGTTTCCTTACTTGTCTCTTATTGCCCGATGAATAGAGAAGATCCCTTCTAGGCGTTCTCCTTGCTCTATCAAAACCCCGCCTGATGCTTCTGCGGCTGTACCCACGAGCCTCGAAACGCGATTTAAGGTCTGTGCTTTGTGTGAAAAATTTCTCATCTGTAGAACAGATCCGCCTCATCCTTAAGAACTGTCTGACCGGGACGGCCCTAATAGTGGACGGATTATGTGCAGAGCCAGCATGTAATAAAGCATTAACTGCTGTTGACTTTCTAAAGACGTCCGTCTGGATACGACGAATATTGTCAATCTCCAGTCTCACGTCCAGGAAGTCAATGCATTTTAAATTTGATTGATACGTTAACTTAATATTCAAATTGTTCTCATTAAGCTGGCTCATAAATTCCTCGAGCGGCTGCGCCGTCCCTCCCCACAAGAAGAGGACGTCATCTATATATCTCATCCAGCACAGCACATGGTCCGCGGCCTGCACGCTCCCGTCGCAAAAAATAGATCTCTCCCATAATCCAAGGAAAAGATTTGCATACGAGGGCGCACAGGCCGCACCCATGGCTGTGCCACGCCTCTGCAGATAGTAAATATTCTTATGCTGGGGCTCTGTGCGGCATGTGGGGTCTCTGTGCGGCGTGTCTGTGCGGCATGAGAGGTGTCTCTGTGCAGCGTGCGGGGTGTCTCTGTGCGGCGTGCGGGGTCTCTGTGCGGCATGCGGGGTGTCTCTGTGCGGTGTGCGGGTTGTCTCTGTGTGGCGTGCGGGGTGTCTCAGTGCGGGCATCGTCCGATGGGACTACAAGTCCCATCGGACGATGCCTGCTACACTGACAGTGACTGACACATTAGCCAATGATGGGACAGTAGTAGTCCCATCATCCGGCTAATGTGTTGAATTATGAAAATAAAATACTCCATATATACTCCATACATACTACATACATACATACTACATACATACTACATACATACATACTACATACATACATACTATATACATACATACATACATACTACATATATACATACATACTACATACATACTACATTCATACTACATACATACAAACTACATACATACATACATACTACATACATACTACATACTACATACATACTACATACATACTACATGCATACATACATACATACTACATGCATACTACATCCATACTAAATACATACATACTACATACATACATACTACACACATACATACTTACTACATACATACATACATACATACTACATACATACATACATACTACATACATATTACATACTACATACATACATACTACATACATGCTACATAGATGCTACATACATACTACATACATACTACCTACATACATACTACCTACATACATACTACATACATACTACTTACATACATGCTACATACATACTACATACATACATACATACTACATACATACTCCATACAGTACATACATATTCCATACAGTACATACATACTACATACAGTACATGCATACTACATACAGTACATTCATACATTACATACATGACATACATATAGACATACAGTACATATAACATAGATTACATACTCACCATTACATACTGACCATTACAGTGTCATCTGTAAAAAAGATTAAAAAAACAAACAAACAATATACTCCCTGTCCGCAGAAATCCATGAGTGTCCCACGATGATCTCCCGTGGAGAACGGCAGCAACAGCTGTTGCAACCGCTCACCAGGGGCCCCAGAAACACAATGATGGGAGGTAGGTATTCCTCCGCCGCTGTAAAAAAATAATCCCTAGCCTCACTTATGGCATTGCTGGCTGAGAAATTTTCCCAGGCAGCAATTGCCATAAAGTGAGCCTTTGTCCTAAGGTAACCTCTCAGTGATGCACTGCAGGAGCCATTGTCTCCTGTTAGTGTGTCACTGAGGGTCCTATAGAGCAGTGACATTACCCGATGTCACTGTTCTATAGGGGAGATCATCGTGGGACACTCGTTATTAATTGGACTACGGCGGACCGGTAGTATACGGTTTATTATTTTACGTTTTTTGCAGGCGCTTTCTTACTATTGGATTAATAATGGATAGGCGTCTTATTGACGCCTCTCCGTTATTAACCCAGCTTAATGTCACCTTACAATAGCAAGGTGACATTAACCCCTTATTAACCCATATCCCACCGCTACACGGGAGTGGGAAGAGATGGGCGGCTGCGGATTTCTGGGGCGGCTGCGGACTGGTATTTGTAGCCGGGGGGGGGGGCAATATTCATGGCCCCTCTCTAGGCTATGAATATCAGCCCGTAGCTGTCAGCGTAGCCTTTCTGGCTATAAAATATAGGGGGACCCCACTTCTTTTTTTGTGGGTCCCCCTATTTTAATAGCCAGTAAAGGCTACGCAGACAGCTGCGGGCTGATATTGATAGCAGCCTACAAATATCGGCCGTCGGCTTTCCCCCTCTGGCGCAGAAAATTGAGAGGGAGCCCACGCCGTTTTTTTCCGCTTTTTTGTTAAAAAAAAAAATCAACGCTCATTAAGGCCTCTTTCACTCTTGCGTCGGTACGGCTCCATCGCTATGCGTCGGGCCAACGTACCGACACACGTTGTGAAATTTGTGCACGACGTGGACAGCGGATGCAGTTTTTCAACGCATCCGCTGCCCATTCTGAAGTCCGGGGAGGAGGGGGCGGAGTTTCTGCAGCACATGCGCGGTAGAAAATGGTGGGCACGACTGCCAAAAAAACATTCACTTGAACGTTTTTTGGTGCCGACGGTCCGCCAAAACACAACGGATCTGTTGCACGATGGACGCGACGTGTGGCCATCCGTCGCGATCCGTCGCTAATACAAGTCTATTGGTAAAAATCGCATCCTGCGAGCACATTTGCAGGTTCCATTTTTTTCCGCCTGATCCGTTTTTTTTCCACCAGATCAGTTTTTTTCCACCAAACGATGGATGTATCGACGATAACCGATATTTTTTGGATATCGGCCGATCCAATCCGATACCGATACTTCTGGATATCGGAAAGTATCGCTCAACACTAGTCATTAAGCTTTCTGAGAACCTGGAATGGACCCTCCCATGTTGTCTGCAGTTTACTTTGCCGATGGGGAACAATCATTAAAACTTGTTGTCCTTCTGCAAACTCCCGATAGCATGCTTTGTGGTCATACCACATCTTCTGTCTGGTTTGAGCCATCCGTACATGATGTTGACCAAAACTAGCTAGTTGATCCAGGGTCACCCGAAGCTTTAGCATATATGGAACAACAGGGGTTCCTGTAACTTCAACTTGCCCCTTCCAATATTCCTCTAGCAGGTTTAAAGGTCCTCTGACCTTTCTTCCATAGAGAAGCTCAAAGGGAGAAAACCCTGTGGACTCCTGGGGGACTTCCCGATAGGCAAACAGGAGATGGGGTAGGTACTTTTCCAAGTTTGAATCCCTGTCAGTGAAGGCCCTTAGCATATTCTTCAAAGTGCCATTGAATCTTTCACAGAATCCATTTGTTTGAGGATAATAAGGTGTCGTTCGGATAGTTCATACTCCACAAGTGCGCCACAGACACTGTACCAGCTCCAACATGAATTGTGAGCCATGGTCTAACAGGAAATCACTTGGGAATCCTACTCTGGTGAAAATGGTAACCAGGGTCTTGGCCACCTTGGCTGCAGAAATACTGGACAGGGCCACAGCTTCTGGATATCGGGTGGCATAATCCACAACAGTGAGAATATGCTGCTTTCCAGATTTACTGGGTTCAGCCAGGGGTCCAATGATATCGACAACTACTTTTTGAAAGGGTTCTTCTATTATAGGGAGCGGTTGCAAGGGTGCCTTTGGGTGATCACTTGGTCGCCCTCTACGCTGACAGATGTCATAGGTTCGACAGAAATGCGCCATGGCTTGAGAAATCTCACGCCAATAGAAAATTTGAGTCAATCGTCTCTCAGTGTGGGTTTTCCCTTGATAGCCAGCAGTAGGAATGTCATGAGAGAGAAACTCTGTATTTCTGAGGAACAATCAGCTGTTTGCTATAAGTCCAGGGTTTATCTAGGGAGTCAGGGTTGGTAACTCGATATAGAAGCCCATTTTCTCTGATAATGTTTTCCCCGTTTTCTCCTAACTGCCCTATTTCAGCCCGATTTCTAAAACTAGTTAGGGTGGGGTCAATCTCTACCTCTTGTCTAAACCGAACCTTATCCCAAGTGACACTCATATGATCCCCACAAGACAAGTCACTCACTGGCTGTGATGGCAGTTCTGGTGGCATTACTTCCATTGACGATGTAGACACATCCACATCTGCTTCTCTCTTGGCTTGACTTCGAGTTACTTCACCGACAAAGTAATATTGAAGATTCCCCACATCGTTTCCTAGAAGAACGTCTACAGGAAGGCCGCTCATCTCACCAATCATGCATTGTTTGGCTCCAAAACCATAATCCAGGGCCACACTTGCTCTTGGAATATATCTCTGAGTACCTCCTGCCAATTCAATGGCAATTCGTGGCCCCCTTTGAATTGCTCCTGGTTGAATTACTCGGGGCTCAGCTATGGTGAGAAAAGCCCTAGTGTCACGAAAGCCAACAACTTTTTGCCCATCTAGCATGACCTCCTGTAGATGTTTGTGCTGAAGATCAGATGAACAGGTGGTGGTGGCTCGCATTCCATAAACTCCTGATAGGGGAGCCAATATATGAGAGTCACTTGGCAAGTCATCAGGGGGTAAATCCAGCTCTTCTCCCGTTGAGGGTGTCTGTAGATAATGGTCAGACAAAGGTGGTTTGTAGCTGCTCTGCCTTTGCACATCTGGACAGGTGGCTTGCAGATGACCAGGCTTCCCACATCCATAACATCTGTGTTCTATGGTTCTGTCTCCACGTCATATTCCCAAAGATAAGGCAGAAGTACTGGGAGGTACATTCACACGGGCTTCCCATGAGTTAGTAGTCTGGTGAGGCGGTGAACATTGGAGGCTGCCAAGGTTGGGGAGCTGGTAGTTTTTTCTCACCAACTGGTAATATTTTCCACTGAGGTTTGATGGTGAGAACCTCATCAGCTAGAGCAGCAGCTTGCTCCAATGTCGCTGGTTTCCTCTCATGCACCCATTCCCGGATCTCAGCAGGCATTTGGTATAGAACTGTTCTTTTAGGATGACCTTGAAGAAGGCCACCCAAGTTAAGGCCCCCTCTCCCTCCAGCCAGCGGTGAAATTCTTGTTTGAGCCTGTGGGCATATATCTTGAAAGACACTTCCCCTTCACAGGCTAAGGAGCGGAACAGCACTCTGTAAGTGTCTGGAGTTACAGCATTATGTTCCAAGGTGGTCTCTTTAATATTCCCATAATTGCAGTTCCACCGAGGGTCCATAGCTCTATGGGCTTCAGCAGCTCCACCGTCTAAGAGCCCCACTAGATGTCTGACTTGCACCCTTTCCGGGTCTTCCTTTAATCGACATTGGTGTTCGAAGTCTGAGAAGAATCCCTCAATGCCACCTGCAGCCTTGTTAAATGGCTTAACGTACTTACGGGACACCCTTGGGAATACCCTCATGGTGAGTGCTGTGGTTACAGTCTGGAGCTTCTAGCTGCTTCCACCATGTGCTTCCTCTTCTTACCTGTGCAAATGGCCTCCCTCTTATCCTCTATGGTGGCCTCATCCCCAAGCAATGCCATCTCCTCTTCATACCACACAACCCACTGACTTTTGGGGGTATTTACCTCCAGCTCCTGTATTTCCTCTTCTTGCTGTGGAAATCCTTTCTCAGTGCCATCATGCAGGCAAGCTTCTTCCAGAGCCTCAATCAGTTGCTCCTTGGACAGCCATTTGTAGCTGACTCCTAATTCACAGGCCTTTGTTTGTAAGCTCAACACAGTCCAGTTCCTATATCCTGAGGTTCTGGTTCCAGATGTTGATTGGTTGTTGTACTCTATTCCTTTTGCTCTGATCTCGCCGCTGCCAACCAGTTTGTGACGGTTTGTGCGACAGAGCATGAAGAGACACCAGGTTGATGATCAATCCAATGGGATTTATTGAGACAGGGAACATAGAATGTAAAATATCAATAGCATCTCTTAGAGTCCACAGTGAGTCCACATCAAGAGGTGAACTGTTCCGGGCAGGGCCACCATCAGGGCATTACTGCCCTGACTGGCATATTGGGCCCGGTGGGCAGAGGGGGCCCACATCGGGCCCCATCCCTTCTGCTCATCGGACCCGGGCACTGAATCCGAGACACAGGTTCATTTACTCTATTGCTTTGGAGGCCCGTGCAGGCCCGCATGGCAATGGTTAAAGCCATTAGCCAATCGAAGGCTGGCAGCTGACATCAACATGCACATTGCCGGCATATGACATCATTGAAAGTGGGATCTTTGCCACAGGAGAGCGTCAAGATAAGAAGGAAGGTTTTTTTTTATTATTATTTTTATTGAAAGCGGTAAGCCGCAATGTTTCACTGGCAGGATGGAGACATGTGGACTATGCGTCTCCATCCTGCCCAGCACAAAATGGAGACAGGGGGCGGAATGGAGACATGGGGCAGAATGGAGACAATGGGGCAGGATGGAGACAGGGGGCAGAATGGACAAACGAGGGCAGAATGGAGACACGGGGGCAGAATGGAGACATGGAGAAGAATGAATTTAAAAAAACTGACCGTCACATCCAAACATAGACTAAGTGTGAACAGGTGCTGAACCTTAGAGTCACCAACTCCTATACAGTCAAGCAAATAAGGCAGCACACTGCAGCGCTAAAACATGCAAACATGAAACACAAAAATTGAACTGCATTACTGCACTAGAAATATGAAAAATGAGAGCGTTTAGCGCATGAAAAAGGCCAATTTTATGTGTACCTGGTAGCCACTTTATGGCATCTCTCTTATACCAGGTCCTATGCTTTCCTTCCTCGCTGAGAACAAACGTCTCCATCTAAATGGGTACCTATGAAAACCTCTTATGAGACTAACATTTTCTCTCTCTCTGTGGAGGGGTACTGGACCTGTTGCAATTAAAACACCTGTGACTTGGAGGCGGACTGCTCGGTCAGAAGGCTAAATAATACATTTCAAAAAACTGACCGTCACATCCAAACATAGACTAAGTGTGAACAGGTGCTGAACCTTAGAGTCACCAACTCCTATACAGTCAAGCAAATAAGGCAGCACACTTAATTGCAACAGGTCCAGTACCCCTCCACAGAGAGAGAGAATGTTAGTCTCATAAGAGGTTTTCATAGGTACCCATTCAGATGGAGACGTTTGTTCTCAGTGAGGAAGGAAAGCATAGGACCTGGTATAAGAGAGATGCCGTAAAGTGGCTACTAGGTACACGTAAAATTGGCCTTTTTTATGCGCTAAACGCTCTCATTTTTCATATTTCTAGTGCAGTAATGCAGTTCAATTTTCGTGTTTCATGTTTGCATGTTTTATCGATGCAGTGTGCTGCCTTATTTGCTTGACTGAATGGAGAAGAATGAAGACATGGGGCAGGATGGGAGACACAGGGGCAGGATTGGTGGCACGGGGCAGAATGGAGACATGAGGGTGGGATGGAGACACAGGGGCAGAATGGAGACATGGGGGCAGGATGGGAGACACGGGAGCAGGATTGGAGAGCGGGGGCAGGATTGGAGACATGGGGCAGAAAGGAGACAAGGGGTCAGGATGGGAGACATGGGGGCAGGATGGGTGACACGAGGGAAAGATTGGAAACACAGGGGCAGAATTGGAGACATGTAGGCAGGATTGAAGACACAGGGGTCAGGATTGGAGGCACAGGGGGCAGGATGGAGACATGGTGTAGGATCATGCGGTAGGATGGAGACAGATGGGGCTGGATCATGGGACAGATGGGGCAGGATCATGGGACAGATGAGGCAGGATGGGGAGATCATATGGGGCAGGATGGGACAGATGGGCAGGATGTGGAGGTCATATGTGTTTATTTTATTTTTTGAGGACACTGTTTTAAATGGGGGCAGTCCTGTAACTGTGCAGAGCAACACTGTAGCTTTTTTTCTTCATCTGGTGTAGTTTAGAATTTGGGAAAAAAATAAGTAATGTGTTCTGCAAGCGGTGCTCTAGCTAACTGTTATTTCCTGCAGAGACGAGCCCTGGCTGGATAAAGTGACGGCGGTCTGTGCTGGATGAAGATTAAAAGTGAAGATGAAGGACTTCACCTAGAGATGTCACTGGTGAGTCAGTGTAATAATTATAGGGGATAACTCAGGAGACTCTTTGCGTGGAACAAGACAACTACAGGACACAGTCTTATAAGTAGTGTTGAGCGATACTTTCCGATATCGGAAAGTATCGGTATCGGAAAGTATCGGCCGATACCGTCAAAATATCGGATCCAATCCGATACCGATACCCGATCCCAATGCAAGTCAATGGGACGAAAATATCGGAATTAAAATAAACCCTTTATAAACTTGTAGGTTCATTCTACATGAAGGAAAACAACTAAGAATAATGTAGGATGTATTGGGGGACGTGGCGGAGATATTAAAGGGACAGAGGTTTAGCCCAATGTAATAGAATAGCAGGATTTTTAATTTTTTTTTATGAAGTTCGGCGTTAGAAAGAATTTGACTATGTTATTTTTTTTTTTTTTTATGTCAGATATTGATGTTTCACTACTTCCACGCACTTCACCTTCTTTTTTACTTCTCCCACGCTTTCTTCTTAATTATCCTCATCATCAGCTTCTTTGACATCAACTTCTTCACCTTATTCATCTTCTTCTTCATCTTCTACCTATTATTTTTTGGGTTACATTGTTCATATTCTTTTTATTTTACTATTATCTTCATCATATTCAACTTCTTCATCATATTCTTATTTGTGACAGGCATTCCCGTAGTTGTTATCTATAAAAGTTTGAAGATTACACCTTCCGTTCTGCCTGTCACAAACCAGTTACATTTGTCCGCGTTCAGTTTGGCCTGCAGCATCAGGCTTTATCCAGGGGCACCACGAGGAGGAACGGACTCACCCCCATACACTGCTTAGTCTTCTTCTGCTTATAATTTACATAATATTTTTTTGCTCTGATATTTTGTGTTATGCTTAATGTCCTTCTGCTCTTTGTTCTGCAGCCTCTTGTTCTTCTGCTTCTCGGTCTTCCAGGTCGTCGTCGTCTCCAGGGTCGTCGTCTCCGGGGTCGTCGTCATCGGGGTGGTCTCCGGGGTCGTCGTCATCGGGGTGGTCTTCAGGGTCATCGTCTCCAGGGTCGTCGTCATCACGGTGGTTGTCGTCTCTGGTGTCGTCGTCATCTTAGGGGTGTTCTTCCGGGTCATCGTGTTTAGTCTCTTGAACTTGGAAATGTAGCAGAAGGTACAAGAAGGCTGAGAAAATGCCGAGAACCAGCTGATGGAACTGGAACTCGGATGGCTACCCGAAGGTCCAAGAGCCAATGGAACTACCGAGGACCAGCTGACGTTACTGGAACCCGGTTACTAAGCAGGAGGTACCCGTGCCTGAAAGCACTACCAAGGACCACCTGACGTTGGTGGAACTCGGATACCCAGAGGGAGGCACCTAAGCCAAAGGCTCTGCCCGGAACCAGCTGACGGTACTGGAACCAGGATGGGGAGCAGAAGGTACAAGAGCAAAAGACACTGCCGAGAACCAGCTGACGGTGCTGGAACCCGGATGGGTAGCCGAAGGTCCAAGAGCCAATGGAACTACCGAGGACCAGCTGACGTTACTGGAACCCGGTTACTAAGCAGGAGGTACCCGTGCCTGAAAGCACTACCAAGGACCACCTGACGTTGGTGGAACTCGGATACCCAGAGGGAGGCACCTAAGCCAAAGGCTCTGCCCGGAACCAGCTGACGGTACTGGAACCAGGATGGGGAGCAGAAGGTACAAGAGCAAGTGTCTGCGTGGCTTTTGCAGGACACGTTGCCGGCTGCACAGCAGGGGAACAGCTGGCGGTGCTGGACCCCACTGACACATTGGCGAGGTGTTTGGCTCTGTGCAGCCAGCACTTCCGGACAGCAACGAGCGGTGTTGTAGCCCGGGCTCTGCAGGGGGAGCAGAGTGTAGGCCGAAGCCTACTTGAACCAATTTCAAAGGTAACCTTTAACCCCCCCTCAGGGGTTAGAAAGTAGAAGAGCCACAGCTTATGCAGCAGTAGTGCTGCACAAGTCAAAGGTTGCTCTTTTAATTTCGCTCCTTGCACACGCTGAATGAAACACGTATAACATTTAGCCCTTTATACAGTCAAACTGTGTAATGGAGGCGAGAGTTCCCTTTGTAATGAGACGCAGCACAGGTGTCAAGAATCCCACCTTGGTGCTGGGTGCAGCCTCCCGAGCGTTGTTATTTGCTGTACAGGAGTCTGCGCTGTCGTGTTATCCCCTGGCCTAGCGCCGTTAGCGCTGCCCATGTTCTGGCATCATGTAATGTCGGCCGGTGCGGTTCGCGATGACCATGAATCCCAGCCCCGCAGTGTCTTAACATTGTTAAAACACTGCGGGGCTGGGATTCAGGGCCTGGCGCAGCACATATGTTCGCCTCTCACACTCGGGTCCTTACACCCGCTTCAGACTGTGCGGCGTCATCTGATCCCTTATCGCATGCCACGGCCATGAAGCCGCACAGTCCGAAGAAGGCGGAAGGAGAGGAGGGACAGGCGAACTGATGCACTGATCCTGCCCATCAATCACACCCTCGCAGTCCCAATAAATAAGACACCGAGGGGCGTTGTGCGGGTCAGGGCGGCCGCAGAGGCGCAGCCAGCCAAACAATGATGCCAGAAGACGGGCAGCGCTACCAAGGGGGTTGCAGCGTGTCATTACAAAGGAAAGTCACACCACCGGGACGGTTAAATGGTCACACAGAGGACACATTGCGGACGTGTTTTCAGTTCCACATGTGCGAGGAGAATACGTTTCTGAGCCACCTTGCACACATGCAGCATTACCGCTGTACAAGGTGGCTGGATAACGTAAAAACGCCTGGGGGAGGGGGGACAGGTTCCCTTCAATTTCAGTTCTTGTGTCTGCGTGGCTTTTGCAGGACACGTTGCCGGCTGCACAGCAGGGGAACAGCTGGCGGTGCTGGACCCCACTGACACATTGGCTGGTGTTTTTCTCTGTGCAGCTAGCACATCTGGGCCCCAACTGGCGGTGTGTTAGAGCCCAGGGACAGCAGGAGGAGGAGCAGGAGGAGGAGGAGCAGGGGGAGGGGAGTGTAGGCCGAAGCCTGCACTGGCGGCAGCTTTGGGTGTGTTGTGTCTGCGTGGCTTTTGCAGGACACGTTGCCGGCTACACAGCAGGGGAACAGCTGGCGGTGCTGGACCCCACTGACACATTGGCGAGGTGTTTGGCTCTGTGCAGCCAGCACTTCCGGACAGCAACTAGCGTTGTTGGAGCCCGGGCTCTGCAGGTGGAGCAGAGTGTAGGCCGAAGCCTAATTGAACCGATTTCAAAAGTCACCTTTAACCCCCCCTCAGGGGTTAGAAAGTAGAAGAGCCACAGCTTATGCAGCAGTAGTGCTGCACAAGTCAAAGGTTGCTCTTTTAATTTCGCTCCTTGCACACGCTGAATGAAACACGTATAACATTTAGCCCTTTATACAGTCAAACTGTGTAATGGAGGCGAGAGTTCCCTTTGTAATGAGACGCAGCACAGGTGTCAAGAATCCCACCTTGGTGCTGGGTGCAGCCTCCCGAGCGTTGTTATTTGCTGTACAGGAGTCTGCGCTGTCGTGTTATCCCCTGGCCTAGCGCCGTTAGCGCTGCCCATGTTCTGGCATCATGTAATGTCGGCCGGTGCGGTTCGCGATGACCATGAATCCCAGCCCCGCAGTGTCTTAACATTGTTAAAACACTGCGGGGCTGGGATTCAGGGCCTGGCGCAGCACATATGTTCGCCTCTCACACTCGGGTCCTTACACCCGCTTCAGACTGTGCGGCGTCATCTGATCCCTTATCGCATGCCACGGCCATGAAGCCGCACAGTCCGAAGAAGGCGGAAGGAGAGGAGGGACAGGCGAACTGATGCACTGATCCTGCCCATCAATCACACCCTCGCAGTCCCAATAAATAAGACACCGAGGGGCGTTGTGCGGGTCAGGGCGGCCGCAGAGGCGCAGCCAGCCAAACAATGATGCCAGAAGACGGGCAGCGCTACCAAGGGGGTTGCAGCGTGTCATTACAAAGGAAAGTCACACCACCGGGACGGTTAAATGGTCACACAGAGGACACATTGCGGACGTGTTTTCAGTTCCACATGTGCGAGGAGAATACGTTTCTGAGCCACCTTGCACACATGCAGCATTACCGCTGTACAAGGTGGCTGGATAACGTAAAAACGCCTGGGGGAGGGGGGACAGGTTCCCTTCAATTTCAGTTCTTGTGTCTGCGTGGCTTTTGCAGGACACGTTGCCGGCTGCACAGCAGGGGAACAGCTGGCGGTGCTGGACCCCACTGACACATTGGCTGGTGTTTTTCTCTGTGCAGCTAGCACATCTGGGCCCCAACTGGCGGTGTGTTAGAGCCCAGGGACAGCAGGAGGAGGAGCAGGAGGAGGAGGAGCAGGGGGAGGGGAGTGTAGGCCGAAGCCTGCACTGGCGGCAGCTTTGGGTGTGTTGTGTCTGCGTGGCTTTTGCAGGACACGTTGCCGGCTACACAGCAGGGGAACAGCTGGCGGTGCTGGACCCCACTGACACATTGGCGAGGTGTTTGGCTCTGTGCAGCCAGCACTTCCGGACAGCAACTAGCGTTGTTGGAGCCCGGGCTCTGCAGGTGGAGCAGAGTGTAGGCCGAAGCCTAATTGAACCGATTTCAAAAGTCACCTTTAACCCCCCCTCAGGGGTTAGAAAGTAGAAGAGCCACAGCTTATGCAGCAGTAGTGCTGCACAAGTCAAAGGTTGCTCTTTTAATTTCGCTCCTTGCACACGCTGAATGAAACACGTATAACATTTAGCCCTTTATACAGTCAAACTGTGTAATGGAGGCGAGAGTTCCCTTTGTAATGAGACGCAGCACAGGTGTCAAGAATCCCACCTTGGTGCTGGGTGCAGCCTCCCGAGCGTTGTTATTTGCTGTACAGGAGTCTGCGCTGTCGTGTTATCCCCTGGCCTAGCGCCGTTAGCGCTGCCCATGTTCTGGCATCATGTAATGTCGGCCGGTGCGGTTCGCGATGACCATGAATCCCAGCCCCGCAGTGTCTTAACATTGTTAAAACACTGCGGGGCTGGGATTCAGGGCCTGGCGCAGCACATATGTTCGCCTCTCACACTCGGGTCCTTACACCCGCTTCAGACTGTGCGGCGTCATCTGATCCCTTATCGCATGCCACGGCCATGAAGCCGCACAGTCCGAAGAAGGCGGAAGGAGAGGAGGGACAGGCGAACTGATGCACTGATCCTGCCCATCAATCACACCCTCGCAGTCCCAATAAATAAGACACCGAGGGGCGTTGTGCGGGTCAGGGCGGCCGCAGAGGCGCAGCCAGCCAAACAATGATGCCAGAAGACGGGCAGCGCTACCAAGGGGGTTGCAGCGTGTCATTACAAAGGAAAGTCACACCACCGGGACGGTTAAATGGTCACACAGAGGACACATTGCGGACGTGTTTTCAGTTCCACATGTGCGAGGAGAATACGTTTCTGAGCCACCTTGCACACATGCAGCATTACCGCTGTACAAGGTGGCTGGATAACGTAAAAACGCCTGGGGGAGGGGGGACAGGTTCCCTTCAATTTCAGTTCTTGTGTCTGCGTGGCTTTTGCAGGACACGTTGCCGGCTGCACAGCAGGGGAACAGCTGGCGGTGCTGGACCCCACTGACACATTGGCTGGTGTTTTTCTCTGTGCAGCTAGCACATCTGGGCCCCAACTGGCGGTGTGTTAGAGCCCAGGGACAGCAGGAGGAGGAGCAGGAGGAGGAGGAGCAGGGGGAGGGGAGTGTAGGCCGAAGCCTGCACTGGCGGCAGCTTTGGGTGTGTTGTGTCTGCGTGGCTTTTGCAGGACACGTTGCCGGCTACACAGCAGGGGAACAGCTGGCGGTGCTGGACCCCACTGACACATTGGCGAGGTGTTTGGCTCTGTGCAGCCAGCACTTCCGGACAGCAACTAGCGTTGTTGGAGCCCGGGCTCTGCAGGTGGAGCAGAGTGTAGGCCGAAGCCTAATTGAACCGATTTCAAAAGTCACCTTTAACCCCCCCTCAGGGGTTAGAAAGTAGAAGAGCCACAGCTTATGCAGCAGTAGTGCTGCACAAGTCAAAGGTTGCTCTTTTAATTTCGCTCCTTGCACACGCTGAATGAAACACGTATAACATTTAGCCCTTTATACAGTCAAACTGTGTAATGGAGGCGAGAGTTCCCTTTGTAATGAGACGCAGCACAGGTGTCAAGAATCCCACCTTGGTGCTGGGTGCAGCCTCCCGAGCGTTGTTATTTGCTGTACAGGAGTCTGCGCTGTCGTGTTATCCCCTGGCCTAGCGCCGTTAGCGCTGCCCATGTTCTGGCATCATGTAATGTCGGCCGGTGCGGTTCGCGATGACCATGAATCCCAGCCCCGCAGTGTCTTAACATTGTTAAAACACTGCGGGGCTGGGATTCAGGGCCTGGCGCAGCACATATGTTCGCCTCTCACACTCGGGTCCTTACACCCGCTTCAGACTGTGCGGCGTCATCTGATCCCTTATCGCATGCCACGGCCATGAAGCCGCACAGTCCGAAGAAGGCGGAAGGAGAGGAGGGACAGGCGAACTGATGCACTGATCCTGCCCATCAATCACACCCTCGCAGTCCCAATAAATAAGACACCGAGGGGCGTTGTGCGGGTCAGGGCGGCCGCAGAGGCGCAGCCAGCCAAACAATGATGCCAGAAGACGGGCAGCGCTACCAAGGGGGTTGCAGCGTGTCATTACAAAGGAAAGTCACACCACCGGGACGGTTAAATGGTCACACAGAGGACACATTGCGGACGTGTTTTCAGTTCCACATGTGCGAGGAGAATACGTTTCTGAGCCACCTTGCACACATGCAGCATTACCGCTGTACAAGGTGGCTGGATAACGTAAAAACGCCTGGGGGAGGGGGGACAGGTTCCCTTCAATTTCAGTTCTTGTGTCTGCGTGGCTTTTGCAGGACACGTTGCCGGCTGCACAGCAGGGGAACAGCTGGCGGTGCTGGACCCCACTGACACATTGGCTGGTGTTTTTCTCTGTGCAGCTAGCACATCTGGGCCCCAACTGGCGGTGTGTTAGAGCCCAGGGACAGCAGGAGGAGGAGCAGGAGGAGGAGGAGCAGGGGGAGGGGAGTGTAGGCCGAAGCCTGCACTGGCGGCAGCTTTGGGTGTGTTGTGTCTGCGTGGCTTTTGCAGGACACGTTGCCGGCTACACAGCAGGGGAACAGCTGGCGGTGCTGGACCCCACTGACACATTGGCGAGGTGTTTGGCTCTGTGCAGCCAGCACTTCCGGACAGCAACTAGCGTTGTTGGAGCCCGGGCTCTGCAGGTGGAGCAGAGTGTAGGCCGAAGCCTAATTGAACCGATTTCAAAAGTCACCTTTAACCCCCCCTCAGGGGTTAGAAAGTAGAAGAGCCACAGCTTATGCAGCAGTAGTGCTGCACAAGTCAAAGGTTGCTCTTTTAATTTCGCTCCTTGCACACGCTGAATGAAACACGTATAACATTTAGCCCTTTATACAGTCAAACTGTGTAATGGAGGCGAGAGTTCCCTTTGTAATGAGACGCAGCACAGGTGTCAAGAATCCCACCTTGGTGCTGGGTGCAGCCTCCCGAGCGTTGTTATTTGCTGTACAGGAGTCTGCGCTGTCGTGTTATCCCCTGGCCTAGCGCCGTTAGCGCTGCCCATCTTCTGGCATCATGTAATGTCGGCCGGTGCGGTTCGCGATGCCCATGAATCCCAGCCCCGCAGTGTCTTAACATTGTTAAAACACTGCGGGGCTGGGATTCAGGGCCTGGCGCAGCACATATGTTGGCCTCTCACACTCGGGTCCTTACACCCGCTTCAGACTGTGCGGCGTCATCTGATCCCTTATCGCATGCCACGGCCATGAAGCCGCACAGTCCGAAGAAGGCGGAAGGAGAGGAGGGACAGGCGAACTGATGCACTGATCCTGCCCATCAATCACACCCTCGCAGTCCCAATAAATAAGACACCGAGGGGCGTTGTGTGGGTCAGGGCGGCCGCAGAAGCGCAGCCAGCCAAACAATGATGCCAGAAGACGGGCAGCGTTACCAAGGAGCTTGTTGCGTGTGTCAATACAAAGTCAAATCACACCTGAGGGACGTTTTAATGGTCACAGAGGACACATTTTAGACGTGTTCACTTCAACATGGGCAAGGAGAATAAGTTTCTGAGCCACCTTGAACACATGCAGCATTACTGCTGTTCAAGGTAGCTGTAAAACATAGAAACACCTGGGGGAGGGGGGACAGGTTCCCTTCAATTTCAGTTCTTGTGTCTGCGTGGCGGTCGCAGGACACGTTGCCGGCTACACAGCAGGGGAACAGCTGGCGGTGCTGGACCCCACTGACACATTGGCTGGTGTTTTTCTCTGTGCAGCTAGCACATCTGGGCAAAAACTGGCGGTGTTAGAGCCCAGGGTCAGCAGGAGGAGCAGGGGGAGCGGAGTGTAGGCCGAAGCCTGCACTCGAGCAAGTTGAAAGGAAACCTTTAACCCCCCCCCCCCCAGGCGTTTGTAGCTGAAAGAGCCATTGTGTACAGCACTAATGCTGGAAAAGGTAAACTTAGCTCTTTTAATTATGGTCCTTGTACATGCGGAACCTAACATTTATGAAATGTGTCCCCACACAGCGTTAAACCGTCCGGTAGGTGGAACTTTCCTTTGTCGTGTGACGCAGCACAGCCATCATTTTTACCCCCTTGTCGCCGTTCGCCCCCTCCTCAGCGTTGTTTGAATCTGTCCCGGAGCCTGCGCTGTTAGGTTAGCCCATGGCTATGCACACATGTTGCGCTGCCCGTCTTCTGACCTCATTTGGTGTCAGGCTGGCTGCGCCTGTGCGGGTGCGTTGGCCGAGATCCCGCCTCGCAGTGTCGTCTCATGTAATCCCACCGCGGGCCTGTGATCCGTGCCCGTGCGCAGTGCATATCCTCTCCTCTCACTCCCCTCCCTACGGCTTTTTCAGACTGTGCGGTGTCACGGCCGTGGCATGCTATTAGGGACCAGCTGACATCGCACAGTCTGAAGAAGCCGTAGGGAGGGGAGTGAGAGGAGAGGATATGCACTGCGCACGGGCACGGATCACAGGCCCGCGGTGGGATTACATTAGACGACACTGCGAGGCGGGATCTCGGCCAGCGCACCCGCACAGGCGCAGCCAGCCTGACACCAAATGAGGTCAGAAGACGGGCAGCGCAACATGTGTGCATGGCCAAGGGCTAACCTAACAGCGCAGGCTCCGGGACAGATTCAAACAACGCTGAGGAGGGGGCGCACGGCGCCAAGGGGGTAAAAATGATGGCTGTGCTGCGTCACACGACAAAGGAAAGTTCCACCTACCGGACGGTGTAACGCTGTGTGGGGACACATTTCATAAGTGTTTGGTTCAGCATGTGCAAGGAGCATCACGAAAAGAGGCACTTTTTCCCTTTGCATCATCATTACTGCTGCACAAGGTGGCTCCTTCAGTAACAAACGCCTGGGGGGGGGGGGGTCAGGTTCCCTTACATTTAACTTGTTGTGTCTGCGTGGCGGTCGCAGTACACGTTGCCGTATACACAGCAGGGGAACAGCTGGCGGTGCTGAACCCCACTAACACATTGGCGAGGTGTTTGGCTCTGTGCGTACAGCACTTCTGGACGGCAACTAGCGGTGTTGGAGCCCAGGGACACGTGGAGGAGGAGGAGGTTGGAGGAGGTAGGAGGAGGTAGGAGGGATTGCCACACACACAGCAGGGGAACAGCTGTCGTTACTGAACCCCAATAACAGAGGAGGGACTGTTGACTGTGCGTACAGCACTTCTGGACGGCAACTGGCGGTGTTGGAGCCCAGGGACAGGTGGAGGAGGAGGAGGTTGGAGGAGGTAGGAGGGATTGCCACACACACAGCAGGGGAACAGCTGACGTTACTGAACCCCAATAACAGAGGAGGGACTGTTGACTGTGCGTACAGCACTTCTGGACGGCAACTGGCGGTGTTGGAGCCCAGGGACAGGTGGAGGAGGAGGAGGTTGGAGGAGGTAGGAGGGATTGCCACACACACAGCAGGGGAACAGCTGACGTTACTGAACCCCAATAACAGAGGAGCGACTGTTGGGACTGTGCGTACAGCACTACCAGGCAACAACTAGCGGTGTTGGAGCCCAGGGACAGGTGGAAAAGCAGAGGAACACAATGTAGGCCGAAGCCTGAGAAAGTCAAAAGGGAACCTTTAACCCCCCCCCAAGGCGTTTGTAGCTGAAAGAGCCAGCTTGTGCAGCACAAAAGATGCAAAAGGAAAAGGTGGCTCTTTTCATCATGCTCCTTGCAAACACAGAACTAAACACTTATAAAATGTGTCCCCTGCAACCGTAAAACCGTCCCGGAGGTGGGACTTTCCTTCGTAATGTGACGCAGCCCAGCCGTCATTCCTACCCCCCCGGCGCCGCGCACCGGCTCCTCAGCGTTGTTTTATTCCGTCCAGGAGCCTGCGCTGTTATGTTATCCCGTGGCCAGGCACACTTAGCGCTGCCCGTCTTCTGGCATCATTTGGTGTCTGGATGGCTGCGCCTGTGCGGCCGCGCTGGCAGAGAGCCCGCCTCGCAGTGTCTTCTGATTTAATCCCACTGGGGGCCTGGGATCCATGGACATGCGCAGTGCATATCTGAACCTCCACCTCTCACTCATCTCCCTATGGCTTCTTCAGACTGTGCGGTGTCACGGCCGTGGCATGCTGTTAGGGACCAGCTGACACCGAACAGTCTGAAGAAGCCATAGGGAAATGAGTGAGAGGTGGAGGTTCAGATATGCACTGCGCATGTCCATGGATCCCAGGCCCCCAGTGGGATTAAATCAGAAGACACTGCGAGGCGGGCTCTCTGCCAGCGCGGCCGCACAGGCACAGCCATCCAGACACCAAATGATGCCAGAAGACGGGCAGCGCTAAGTGTGCCTGGCCACGGGATAACATAACAGCGCAGGCTCCTGGACGGAATAAAACAACGCTGAGGAGCCGGTGCGCGGCGCCGGGGGGTAGGAATGACGGCTGGGCTGCGTCACATTACGAAGGAAAGTCCCACCTCCGGGACGGTTTTACGGTATCAGTGGACACATTTTATAAGTGTTAATTTCTGCGTGTGCAAGGAGCTAAACAAAAATAGCTACCTTTTCCTTGGGCAGCATTACTGCTGCACAAGGTGGCTCTTTCAGTAACAAACGCCTTGGGGGGGGGGGACAGATTCCCTTACATTTCAGTTGTTGTGTCAGCGTGGCGGTCGCATGACACATTGCCGGCTACACAGCTGGGGATCAGCTGACGTTACTGAAACCCAATAACACTGGGTCGTATGTTTTGACTGTGCAGACGGCACGTCTGAGCCTCAACTGGCGGTGTTGGAGCCCAGGAATTTAAGTTCAGGTGGTAGAAAGATGAACACAACAGGAGACCTGGATAACGTATACAGTGACCTAATTATTCAATCAGGAGGAGGAGTGGCAAATTCCGGCGAGATCCAGGCCTTGTTCATTTTCAGGAAAGTAAGCCGGTCAACGTTATCGGAGGATAGTCGCATGCGACGGTCAGTTAGTACACCACCTGCAGCACTAAAGACACGTTCCGATAATACACTGGCCGCAGGGCAAGACAGCACCTCCAATGCATACTGGCTTAGCTCTGGCCATGTATCCAGCTTTGAGACCCAAAACTTGAAAGGGGAAGAGCCGTCTGGGAGTACAGCAAGAGGGCAAGACATGTAGTCTGTCACCATCTGACGGAACCGTTGCCTCCTGCTGACTGGAGCCGTCTGTGATGGTGTAGACTTTTGTGGCGGGCACAGAAAACTGTGCCACAGTTCGGCCATACTGGTCTTGCCTTGGGCAGAGGCACTGCTTCTGCTCCCTCTTTGTGCAGAGCCTCCACCACGGCCTGGACGCACTGAGCTGCTTTGGAATGCACTAGCAGCACTTCTCTCAGTTGGAATGGAGAAGATGATGGAATTGACCAGTGTGTCTTGGTACTCCCGCATTTTTCGCTCCCGGTTCAACGGTGTGATGAGGCTTTCTACGTTGTCCCGGTAGCGAGGATCGAGGAGGGTGAACACCCAATAATCAGACATGTTGAGAATGTGGGCGATGCGGCGGTCGTTTCTCAGGCACTGCAGCATGTAATCCACCATGTGCTGCAGACTGCCAACTGCCCAAGAAACGCTGTCCCCTGCTGGAGGCGTGATCTCTGCCCGCTCGTCATCACCCCACCCTCGCTGTACACACTGACTACTGGACAATTGTGTAACTCCCTCCTCTGGACGGATGTCTTCCTCCTCCATTGACTCCTCCTCATCCTCCTCACAAACGGTCCCCTGCCTACGCGTTTGTGAGGAACCACGTGGCGCTGACTGTCCAGAAGATGATGGAAATGGTGAATCCTCATCCTCCACCTCTTCCACAACATAATCCCTTAGCGCTTGCAGTGATTTTTCAAGCAGGCAGATAAGGGGGACAGTCATGCTGACTAGTGCATCATCTGCACTCGCCATCCGCGTGGAATAATCAAAGGGACGCAAAACCTGGCAGACGTCATTCATAGTGGCCCACTCTGTGGTTGTGAAGTCTGTACGGCGCTGACTGCGACTTTTTTGCGCCTGAAGCAGCTGGTACTCCATTACAGCTTGCTGCTGCTCACACAACCGCTCCAACATATGTAACGTGGAATTCCACCTGGTAGGTAGGTCACATATGATGCGATGTTCCGGCAGGCGGTGTCGGCGCTGCAGAGCCGCAATGCGCGCTTTTGCCGTGCTGGAACGCCGCAAGTGAGCACACTCTAGGCGGACCTTGTGCAGCAGTGCATCAAGATCCGGATAGTCCCTCAAAAAGCTCTGCACGACCAAATTGAGCACATGTGCCAGACATGGGATGTGAGTGAGGTTGCCGAGGCCCAGAGCTGCCACCAGATTTCGGCCATTATCACACACTACCATGCCTGGCTGGAGATTCGCTGGCACAAACCACACATCGCTCTCCTGCTTGATGGCATTCCAGAGCTCCTGCGCTGTGTGGCTACGATTCCCCAAGAAAATTAATTTCAAGACGGCCTGTTGACGTTTGGCCACGGCTGTGCTCATGTCGGTCGTAACAGGTACACGTTCATCACGGGTCCATGTGGAGGTGGACTGTGACGGCTCCTGCAGCGATGATTCTGAGGAACTGGTGTAAGAGGAGGAGTCAATGCGTACAGAATGGATTCCTGCAATCCTTGGAGTGGGCAGGACACGTCCTGCGCCACTCGCACGGTCTGTACCCGGCTCAACGACATTAACCCAATGGGCAGTGAGGGAAAGGTATCGCCCCTGTCCATGTTGACTGGTCCACGCATCGGTGGTGAGGTGGACCTTGCTACTGACGGCGTTCAGTAGCGCGTGTTTTATGTGTCCCTCCACATGCTTCTGCAGGGCAGGGACGGCTTGCCTGCTGAAGTAAAAGCGGCTGGGCACATTGTACTGTGGGACTGCCAATGACATCAAGTCACGGAAGCTGTCAGTCTCCACCAGCCTGAATGACAGCATTTCCAGTGACAGAAGTTTGGCAATGCCTGCAGTCAGAGCCTGTGCTCGTGGGTGGTTTGACGAGAAAGGCCGCCTTTTCTCCCATGCCTGTACTACCGATGGCTGTAGACTGGGCTGGGAGTGTGTGGATGACTGGGAAAGTGGCGCTGCGGGTGGAATTACAGCGGGTCTCTGGACAACAGGGGCAGAGGTTCTTCCACGGCGATCCTGGGAGGACGCCGAACCAGCTGCGTGTGAGGTAGAGGAAGAGGCAACACGAGCTGAAGAGGTGGTAGCTGCCGCTGTTGGTTGGCCTACCTCTTCAGTGTGTTTTTCTAACTCCGCCGGGTGCCTGTTGCGCACATGTTTCCACATGTTGGAGGTATTGAGGTTGCTGACATTTTTCCCTCTTTTGACTTTTTGATGACACACATTGCATCTGACATAGCAAATGTCATCTGCAACTGTGTCAAAAAAGGACCAGGCACTGCAAGTCTTGGGAGCGCCCTTTTTGGCTTTTGGAAGAGACATGCTCCTAACGGGTGCCAAAGCGGAGGCTGCAGGATCCGCAGTCTTCCCCCTCCCTCTCCCTCTTTGGGCCGTACGGGGAATCTCTTCCTCAGAGCTGCTCCCACCACCTTCCTGTCCCTCACGCCAAGATGGGTCGAGGACCTCATCATCTACACTACCCTCTGCCCCCAACTGCTCCTCCTGGGTAGTCTCAGCAGCAGAGCACGCACCAGTAAGTGGCACCTGAGTGTCATCATCAGCTGATGCGGCCTGCGATGTGGTGACCGGAGCCACTGGCCCACCCGCCTCTTCAGAGGAAGACAGAAAATGCTGTTGGGCATCACTGCACCCTGCCTCTTCTTCCATTTCTCCAATGCTGCTTGGCTGGCCCCCTGTTTCCAAGCCAAGAGATTCAGAGAACAGAAGTAGAGACGGCTCCTGTCCTGGGCTCTCTGTCTGCCTGGGCAATTTGGCAGGTGGTGAAGAGACAGATGGCTGCTCTCCAGTGCTCTGTGTCTGAGAGGATGTGGCACTAATGGAAGTTGATGCATTAGCTGCCATCCATCCGACAACAGCTTCAATTTGTTCTTCACGCAGCAGCGGTGTACGGCGCTCGGACACAAAGCTTCGCATGAACGACTGTTGCCTGGTGAAAGTGGGTGCTGATGAGTCACCGGTGCCCGCAGCAGGCACAGAATCCCCACGTCCCCTCCCTGCTCCGCGCCCACGCCCACGCCCACGTGCCTTACTCACTGCCTTCTTCATCTTGGTTGACTGATAAAGATAAGCAGAAAAGTACTAACGGATTTGTGTGCTTATTCCTGAGCAACTCCTCCTAACAGGTATAAGAAGCACTAATTATCTAAAGTGTGGACTAGACTTTAATATGAGCTAATGTGGCCTACAGAAATGTAAAGTGGTGTAACTGGTGTGTTTGGTGAACTTTATTATTTATTTATTTTTTTGGGGCTGAACTGACAACAGATAGAGCTGCAGTCACACGGAGACCGTGCAGACAGACGTAAACGGCGCTACAAGGCCCAAAAACCCTCCTCTACTTTATCCTATGTAGTGGTTTTCCACAAATTAGCTGGAGACGGGTGGAAAGACACTAATAGGATTTTTTTGAATAAATTAGCAGCAGACTACACTATTTGGAAAAAAAAGAAAATTGATTTGGCGGTATGACGCAGTGAAAAACCCTGAGCTGGAGACAACCAGGCTATAGCTGCTCACAGATTACAGGGCGAGCTGCAGTCACACGGAGACCGTGCAGACAGCCGTAAACGGCGCTGCAAGGCCCAAAAACCCTCCTCTACTTTATCCTATGTAGTGTTTTTCCACAAATTAGCTGGAGACGGGTGGAAAGACACTAATAGGATTTTTTTAAATTAATTAGCAGCAGACTACACTACTTTGAAAAAAAAGAAAATTGATTTGGCAGTATGACGCAGTGAAAAACCCTGAGCTGGAGACAACCAGGCTATAGCTGCTCACAGATTACAGGGCGAGCTGCAGTCACACGGAGACCGTGCAGACAGCCGTAAACGGCGCTGCAAGGCCCAAAAACCCTCCTCTACTTTATCCTATGTAGTGTTTTTCCACAAATTAGCTGGAGACGGGTGGAAAGACACTAATAGGATTTTTTTAAATTAATTAGCAGCAGACTACACTACTTTGAAAAAAAAGAAAATTGATTTGGCAGTATGACGCAGTGAAAAACCCTGAGCTGGAGACAACCAGGCTATAGCTGCTCACAGATTACAGGGCGAGCTGCAGTCACACGGAGACCGTGCAGACGGCCGTAAACGGCGCTGCAAGGCCCAAAAACCCTCCTCTACTTTATCCTATGTAGTGTTTTTCCACAAATTAGCTGGAGACGGGTGGAAAGACACTAATAGGATTTTTTTGAATAAATTAGCAGCAGACTACACTACTTGGGAAAAAAAAAAAAAAAGGAACAGTATGAGGCAATGAACCACCCTCCCTGAACTGAATACAACCAACTATGGATGGCCTATGTGGCTGCACTCAGACTGGAGACTGGGCTGCACTCACACACACACACACACAGACCCTGCAGATCGCTGTGAAAACAGCGCTACAAGGCAAAAGCAAGGTGAATAGTAGGTGAACACAGCGGTTGCTAAATTAGCCTTTGGAAAGCACAAAGAAGCAAATCGCTATCTCTAAACTGTCCCTCAGTCAGCAAACAGCGTCCTGTCACTAACTGAATTCACAGCAGAGTGATCGCAAAATGGCGCCAGCGACTTTTAAACTGCATCATGACATCATTACACCAGCCAATCACAGCCTTGCCAGTAGTTTCATGCCCTCCATGCTAAACAGGATGTGCCCACACTTGGAATCAATCTCATTGGCTGAATTTCTGCTTTTTGAATCTTAGAACTTCCGATTCCGGTATCCGATACGCGGCAAGTATCGGAATCCCGGTATCGGAATTCCGATACCGCAAGTATCGGCCGATACCCGATACTTGCGGTATCGGAATGCTCAACACTACTTATAAGTGGTAAAGTCTAAATTATCACACGGTGATTCAAACAGGTGCAGAGAGAAACTCAAGTCCACAACACTTGGTGTAAATATTAAATGTAGCTTAGCAGTCTATAGGGAACTTCAGAGGAAAATGCAATCACACAGAAAGTCTATGAAGCACAATGATACTTGAGGATACTTGACAGGAATAAGTCCTTGTTTAGTCCAAACACAGATAGATATGCTTATAAGGCAGTTCAAATCATATCTTAGCTCAACCAGAGAGGCCTGGGTAATAGTCTCAGGTTTTTGCAGAGCAGCAACAGCTTACATGTCCAGCAAATGCAGATGGAAGTAAACACGAGCAGCAGATGAAGGAGGATTACTGGAAACTGGTGTATGCAGCGGGAACTCAGAGCAGAGTAGCAGTATAACCACACAGGCTCACAGGAGCAGGCATATAGCCAGGGAGTCACCAGGGTCAGGAGCTGGATGCAAGGCAGAATACTCTAGCACAGACTGAAGGCTGGGGTGGAGTTTTATAGCAGGAAGACACAGTGCACATGAGACCAAAGACGCCATCTTGGAAAAGGGCAGTAATGCACAAAAGGTAATAAAAAATGTTCAGAGTCCTGACAGTCAGTGTGTTACCTGTACACTAACACTATACACTGTATACTTTATACAGAGGTCCTGTGTACAATGTCACCTGTGATCACTCTACTACCTTTACATTATACACTATATACAGAGCTCCTGTGTATAATGTCACCGGTGATCACTGTATTAACTGTACACAGACACTGCATACTAAGTACAGATCTATCTCATGTGTATATTGGCACTTATGGTGAAATTAGTATAGTGTTTTTTTTTATTACTGACCAGTATTGTGATATTCAGTCACTATGTGGTGGTAATATGTTGTCCGGCCATGGTGTGGCGGTATTTGTCCCTTGTATGTGCTATTATTTGGTCACTATGTGGTGGTAATATGTGGTATGGTCATGGTGTAGTGGTGTTTGTTCCTTGTATGTGGTATTATTGGTCATCATATGGTGGTAATATGTGGTCTGGACATGATGTGGTGGTATTTGTTCCTTGTATGTGCTATTATTTGGTCACTATGTTTTGGTAATAAGGTGTCTGATCATGGTGCGGTGGTATTTGTCCCCTGTATGTGATATTATTGGTCATTTTAAAAATGGAAAAATAAATAAAAATATACATAAATTGTATTGGATATTGTAACAAATGTTTAGTAGAGTAGGGCTCGACCTTGCTGTGGTGGCCGCTTAAAAAATCTTTTGACTGTGAACAGTTCAAAGGGTGGAAGCGGGGCTGGGGTGGAGCCTGGGCAGAGTGTCAAGGGGGCCCCGAAAATTTTTGCCAGTATTGAGCCCCGAAATTCCTAGTGGTAGCCCTGGTTCTGGGGGTGCCACCTGGTAATCTGACACCAGGGAAAAGACAGAAATAATCCTGGAATAAGTTCAATAGATCCAACCGATGAGAGACATAACATCATTACACGTGGCAGCTTTTAACCTTCCACACATGGGCACCAGGATCTCGCCTCAGGATAAGATCCTAGCCCCTGGCCCGTTAACACCGAACTGCTTGGGCCAAACCATGTGTCTATTGTTCTGTATCCTGAGATCCACCCCTCCATGAGAGAGGGCTCCCACCTACTTTTGACTATGTGGCTAACGTAAGAAGATTCCAGAAGCTACAAGCTTGTGTTGGATATGTCCTATGCTGGGAGAACAAAGAGAGACTCCCCCAGTGGTTGTTGACTCTGACCTGATTACATTGCAGTCCAGGGACACAGGTCAGGGGAGGGACACACTGTTAAGGTACCGTCACACTAAACGATAACGACAGAGATCCGTGACGTTGCAGCGTCCTGGATAGCGATATCGCTGTGTTTGACACGCAGCAGCGATCAGGATCCTGCTGTGATATCGCTGGTCGTTGATTAAAGTTCAGAACTTTATTTGGTCGTCAGATCGCCGTGTATCGTTGTGTTTGACAGCAAAATCAACGATACCAGTGATGTTTTACAATGGTAACCAGGGTAAATATTCGGTTACTAAGCGCAGGGCCGCGGTTAGTAACCCGATGTTTACCCTGGTTACCAGTGTAAAATGTAAAAAAACAAACAGTACATACTCACCCTCTGATGTCTGTCACACGTCCCTCGCTGTCCGCTTCCTGCACTGACTGTGAGAGCCGGCCGTAAGTGAAAGCACAGCACAGCGGTGACGTTACCGCTCTGCTGTTAGGGCCGGCACTCAGTCAGTGCAGGAAGCGGACGCAGGGGGACGTGAAGGTGAGTATGTAGTGTTTGTTTTTTTACATTTTACACTGGTAACCAGGGTAAACATCGGGTTACTAAGCGCGGCCCTGCGCTTAGCAACCTTATGTTTACCCTGGTTACCCAGGGACCTCGGCATCGTTGGTCGCTGGAGAGCGGTCTGTGTGACAGCTCTCCAGCGACCAAACAGCGACGCTGCAGCGATCGGCATCGTTGTCTGTATCGCTGCAGCGTCGCTTAGTGTGACGGTACCTTTACAGAGATCACATAAGCCTATTAGTGGAGAATGATCCTCTACTCCACATGAGAACACTGTAGTTCACCTAACACACACAATACACAGATGAATGCACTAGAGACAAAACCTAAGACAGAGCTGACATTATATTTTAATAAAGAACAGATGAAAATCATAAGAATAGATAAAATCATAAAATATAGAAACTTGTGCAGGTGTTGAAAGAAAGTGACATTTGCATAGCTCTTAAAGTGACAAATACAAGGATGGAGATTAGAGCTTGTTTCAGGTGCCACAGACAGGTTCCCTTAAAGAAAGACTACAATTTGGCAAGCAAAACAAGACAAACAATTTCCAAAAGAGATTAAACAAAAGGTGAAAGCTATAAAGTCTGATTCACATGCACATATTTGCAATGGCACATTAAGGGTAACAAATATTCAGACATCAAGTGCATCAACTCTAGATGTCACAAGTCACATGATAACTGATAGAAGCGTTTAACAAATTTTAATTAAATTAACAATAAAACATTCTATCTTTCTGTCACGCTGAGTGAGGGAGAAGCTACGTGCACAACATTGGGAAGATTGAGGGGGAGCTCAAACACAAGGAAAGGGGGAGAACGGAGACCCCCTAGGCAGATCTGACTACACTCTGTCTGCCCTAAATGTCCCTAAATAGGTTCCGCACTTATCGCTGAGCAGGAACCTAATCCCTGACTGTTCTTAGCGATAAGATCTGAATAGGGAGGGGGTAGGCGCGAGTCAGCCCCCACTACCACTAAAGACAGAGCAGGAAGTCGAACAAGGGAAAACACTTAGCTTGAGATGACAAAAGAGTGCTCACGCCAGCAATCCTCCAAGAGACTCCAAGCGCAATGACCCTTTAAAGCCGAATCCAAAATGACTGTAACACCTGACATACTCATGACACTTACTGAAGAAATCACAATAAATATGACATGGAAGCCTCATGTGACTTTGTGAAAATGTGCAGAATTTTGCTATGCCAGTAAAAGACATGATGTTTATCCCCAGTCTAGAAGGATGACTTTAAGCATATGACAGCTGTTATGATCCTAGTGGCAAGGATCGCAAGTAGGACTAGCTAAGTAACTAAACAGACTACAAACTCCGGTGAAGTGGTAACTGAATTGACCGCAACCTGATCCTATCCGCAAACAACTATAGGCAGCCGTGGAACGTTACCTGAAAATCCTAGACGTCTCTTCACGGCCTGAGAAACTGACTATTCCTAGAGGGAAGGAAAGTCCTCACTTGCCTCAGTGAAATGACCCCAAAGATATAGAAAAGCCCCCCACAAATATTAACGGTGAGTTAAGGGGAAAGCACAAACGCAGAGATGAAATTAGATTTAGCAAATGAGGCCCGCTAACACTAGAAAGCAGAAAATAGAAAGGGAACTGTGCGGTCAATTAAAACCCCTATTCAAAATATCCACGCAGAGATCGCTTGAGCCCCCGCACCAACTAACGGTGCGGGGGAAACAACTCTGTACCCCAGAGCAAACCAGCAGAAGAAATCACATATTAGCAAGCTGGACTAAACTCATCATACACAGAAATCATATTGCAGACTGATGAGCAAAAAATAATTAAACAGAACTTAGCTTCTCCTGAAGAGACTGAAACCGAAGATAATCAGGAGTAATCAGAATAGCACTGAGTACATTGACAGCCGGCAACAAGTGGAACAGAGCTAAATAGGAAACTCCCAAGTGAATAATGAGGCAGCTGATCAGCCACAGACCCGCAGGATAACAAACAAAGCCACCAGGGGGAGCCCAAAACAAAAGTCACACAATACCACCTGTGACCACAAGAGGGAGCCTGAAAACAGAGTTCACAACAGTACCCCCCCCTTGAGGAGGGGTCACCGAACCCTCATCAAAACCCCCAGGGCGATCAGGGTGAGCCACATGGAAGGCACGAACCAAATCGGCCGCATGAACATCAGAGGCGACAACCCAGGAATTATCCTCCTGACCATAGCCTTTCCATTTAACCAAATACTGAAGCCTCCGTCTAGAAATACGAGAATCCAAGATCTTCTCCACCATGTATTCCAATTCTCCCTCAACCAGCACAGGGGCAGGAGGCTCAACCGGATGACCCACAGGCACCACATACCTCCGCAACAACGACCGATGAAACACATTATGAATAGCAAATGATGCTGGGAGGTCCAAACGAAATGACACAGGGTTAAGGACTTCCAAAATCTTATAAGGACCGATAAACCGAGGCTTGAACTTAGGAGAGGAGACCTTCATAGGAACAAAGCGAGAAGACAACCACACCAAGTCCCCAACGCGAAGTCGGGGACCCACACAGCGACGGCGGTTGGCAAAGCGCTGAGCCTTCTCTTGTGACAGCTTCAAATTGTCCACAACATGATTCCAAATCTGATGCAACCTATCCACCACAACATCCACTCCAGGACAGTCAGAAGGCTCCACCTGACCCGAGGAAAAAGGAGGATGAAACCCCGAATTACAAAAAAAAGGAGAAACCAAAGTAGCAGAACTAGCCCGATTATTAAGGGCAAACTCGGCCAATGGCAAAAAAGTCACCCAGTCATCCTGATCAGCAGAAACAAAACATCTCAAATAGGTTTCCAAGGTCTGATTAGTTCGTTCGGTTTGGCCATTCGTCTGAGGATGGAAGGCCGACGAAAAAGACAAATCAATGCCCATCTTAGCGCAAAAGGTCCGCCAAAATCTAGACACAAACTGGGATCCTCTGTCGGAAACAATATTTTCAGGGATCCCATGCAAACGAACCACATTTTGAAAAAACAGCGGAACCAACTCGGAGGAGGAAGGCAACTTAGGCAAGGGCACCAAATGGACCATCTTAGAAAAACGATCACACACCACCCAGATGACAGACATTCTCTGAGAGACAGGGAGATCCGAAATAAAATCCATGGAAATGTGCGTCCAAGGCCTCTTCGGGACAGGCAAAGGTAACAGCAAACCACTGGCACGAGAACAGCAAGGCTTAGCCCGAGCACAAATTCCACAAGACTGCACAAAGGAACGCACATCCCGCGACAAGGAAGGCCACCAAAAGGACCTGGCCACCAAATCTCTGGTACCAAATATTCCAGAATGGCCCGCCAACACCGAAGAATGAACCTCGGAAATAACTCTGCTGGTCCATCTATCCGGGACAAACGGTCAGGTCTATCCGCCTGAAACTCCTGCAGCACTCGTCGCAAATCTGGGGAGATGGCAGACAAAATCACCCCTTCTCTGAGAATACCAGCTGGCTCTGAATCTCCAGGAGAGTCAGGCACAAAACTCCTAGAAAGAGCATCAGCCTTTACATTCTTCGAACCAGGCAGGCAGGTACGAGACCACGAAATCAAAACGAGAGAAAAACAACGACCAACGAGCCTGTCTAGGATTCAGCCGCTTGGCCGACTCGAGACAAATCAGATTCTTGTGATCAGTCAAGACCACCACACGATGCTTAGCTCCCTCGAGCCAATGTCACCACTCCTCAAATGCCCACTTCATAGCCAACAACTCCCGATTACCGACATCATAATTCCGCTCGGCAGGCGAAAACTTTCTTGAAAAGAAAGCACATGGCTTCATCACAGAGCCATCGGCGCTTCTCTGCGACAAAACAGCCCCCGCTCCAATCTCGGAAGCATCAACCTCGACCTGGAAAGGAAGAGAGACATCTGGCTGACATAAGACCGGAGCCGAAGAAAACCGGCGCTTCAGCTCCCGAAAGGCCTCCACAGCCGCAGGAGACCAGTTAGTAACATCAGAACCTTTCTTGGTCAAATCCGTCAAAGGCTTAACAACACCAGAAAAATTAGCGATGAAGCGACGGTAAAAATTAGCAAAACCCAAGAACTTCTGAAGACTCTTAACAGATGTAGGCTGCGTCCAGTCATGAATAGCCTGAACCTTGACTGGGTCCATCTCAATAGTAGAAGGAGAAAAAATGAAACCCAAAAAAGAAACCTTCTGGACTCCAAAAAGACATTTTGAGCCCTTCACAAATAAAGCATTGGCACGCAGGACCTGAAACACCATCCTGACCTGCTTAACATGGGACTCCCAATCATCAGAAAAAAACAGAATATCATCCAGATACACAATCATAAATTTATCCAGATATTCGCGGAAGATGTCGTGCATAAAAGACTGAAAGACAGAAGGAGCGTTAGAAAGTCCAAAAGGCATCACCAAGTACTCAAAATGGCCTTCGGGCGTATTAAATGCAGTTTTCCAGTTATCACCCTGCTTAATACGCACAAGGTTATACGCACCACGAAGATCTATCTTGGTGAACCAACTAGACCCCTTAATGCGAGCAAACAGATCAGATAACAATGGCAAAGGATACTGAAATTTGACCGTGATTTTATTTAGAAGGCGATAATCAATACAAGGTCTCAGAGAACCATCCTTCTTAGCCACAAAAAAGAACCCCGCACCAAGAGGGGAGGAGGAGGGGCGAATAAGTCCTTTCTCCAAAGACTCCTTTATATAACTCCGCATGGCAGCATGCTCCGGCACTGACAAATTGAAAAGTCGTCCCTTAGGAAACTTACTACCAGGAATCAAATGTATAGCACAATCACAATCCGTATGAGGAGGTAGAGAACTGAGTTTGGGCTCATCAAATACATCCTGGTAGTCTGACAAAAACGCAGGGACTTCAGAAGGAGTGGATGAAGCAATTGACATCACAGGAGCGTCGCCATGAATTCCCTGACAACCCCAACTTGACACAGACATTGCTTTCCAATCCAGGACTGGATTATGAGTCTGCAACCATGGCAGACCCAACACGACAACATCATGCAAATTATGCAGCACAAGAAAGCGAATCACCTCCTGATGAACAGGAGTCATGCACTTGGTCACTTGTGTCCAGTACTGAGGTTTATTCGTAGCCAATGGCGTAGCATCAATTCCCCTTAGTGGAATAGGGAATTTTAAAGGCTCCAAAACAAAACCACAGCGCCTGGCAAATGACAAGTCCATCAGACTCAGGGCAGCACCTGAATCTACAAAAGCCATAACCGGGTAAGATGACAAGGAACAAATCAGGGTAACAGACAAAATGAACTTAGGCTGTAAAGTACCAATGGTGACAGATTTATCAACCTTTTTTTGCGCTTAGAGCATGCTGAGATAACATGAGCTGAGTCACCACAGTAAAAGCACAACCCATTTTGCCATCTATAATTTTGCCGTTCACTTCTGGTCAGAATTCTATCACATTGCATAGACTCAGGTGTCTGTTCAGAAGACACCGCCAAATAGTGCGCAGGTTTGCGCTCCCGCAAACGCCGATCAATCTGAATGGCCAGAGTCATTGACTCATTCAGACCTGCAGGCGTAAGGAACCCCACCATGACATTCTTAATGGCCTCAGAAAGACCTTTTCTGAAATTTGCAGCCAGGGCACACTCATTCCACTGAGTAAGCACCGACCATTTCCGAAATTTCTGGCAGTACACCTCTGCTTCATCTTGCCCCTGAGAGAGGGCCAACAACGCTTTTTCAGCCTGGTTCTCAAGATTAGGTTCCTCATAGAGCAATCCAAGGGCCAGAAAAAACGCATCAACACTGAGCAATGCCGGATCCCCTGGCGCCAATGCGAAGGCCCAATCTTGAGGGTCACCACGCAAGAAAGAAATTATAATTTTAACATGCTGAACGGAATCACCAGAGGAACGAGGTTTCAAAGAAAGAAACAATTTACAATTGTTCTTAAAATTCAGGAACCTAGATCTATCTCCAGAAAACAACTCCGGAATAGGTATTCTAGGCTCTGACATAGGACTGTGAACAACAAAATCCTGAATACTTTGTACCCTTGCAGCAAGATGATCTACACTGGAGGCCAAACTCTGAATATCCATATCAGCAGCTGAGTTCAGAGCCACACCAAGATTAAGAGGAGGAGAGAAGCTAGACACACAGCAGCTAGACACACGGCAAAAAAAAAAAAAAAAAATAAATTAATAAATTCTCAAGGCTTCTTTTCTCCTGCTTCTGCCATGCAATTAACACTTTACTGGCCGGCTGTACTGTTATGATCCTAGTGGCAAGGATCGCAAGTAGGACTAGCTAAGTAACTAAACAGACTACAAACTCTGGGGAAGTGGTAACTGAATTGACCGCAACCTGATCCTATCCGCAAACAACTATAGGCAGCCGTGGAACGTTACCTGAAAATCCTAGACGTCTCTTCACGGCCTGAGAAACTGACTATTCCTAGAGGGACCGAAAGTCCTCACTTGCCTCAGTGAAATGACCCCAATGATATAGAATAGCCCCCCCCCCACAAATATTAACGGTGAGTTAAGGGGAAAGCACAAACACAGAGATGAAATTAGATTTAGCAAATGAGGCCCGCTAACACTAGAAAGCAGAAAATAGAAAGGGAACTGTGCGGTCAATTAAAACCCCTATTCAAAATATCCACGCAGAGATCGCTCGAGCCCCCGCACCAACTAACGGTGCGGGGAAAGCAACTCTGTACCCCAGAGCAAACCAGCAGAAGAAATCACATATTAGCAAGCTGGACTAAACTCATCATACACAGAAATCATATTGCAGACTGATGAGCAAAAAATAATTAAACAGAACTTAGCTTCTCCTGAAGAGACTGAAACCGAAGATAATCAGGAGTAATCAGAATAGCACTGAGTACATTGACAGCCGGCAACAAGTGGAAGTGGAACAGAGCTAAATAGGAAACTCCCAAGTGAATAACGAGGCAGCTGATCAGCCACAGACCCGCAGGATAACAAACAAAGCCACCAGGGGGAGCCCAAAACAAAAGTCACACAATACCACCTGTGACCACAAGAGGGAGCCTGAAAACAGAGTTCACAACAGACAGCTAAAGGACTTGCTGTATAATTCAAAAGGGACAAGTGTGCTATCTTGGATGAAAATTGATCACTTAATTGTAAAGTGCTGCTGAATATGTTGGAAGTATACAAATAAAATTATTATTATTATTATTATGAATAATAATAAAGAGGATGAAAGCTAATGACAAAGCAGATAAGCATTTATTTAATCTTAACACAGTGAAGGAACAAGTGATAATTGTCTGGCACACATTAACATAATGACTGTATAGACACATGGCATAAATGTCTTGGTCACAGACATCAGAAAGCATTAAACCCTTCATGAGGAGGCTATTCTCTGTGTTTTCATTTTCCCTGTGTTTTCAGTTTCACATAGCTGTATGAGGGCTTCTTTTTGCAGACAAATTGTACTTTTGAATGACGCTATTCATTTTGATGCACTGGAAAGCTGGAAATAAATTCCAAGTGCATTGAAATTGCAAAAAAAGTGCAATTCCACAACTGTTTTTATGAGTTTCTTATTTACCATGTTTAATATATGGTAAAACTGACATGACTATATGATTTTATGATCCGTAATGGTTTTGATTTTCGAAATATAGTGTTATGTGACCGTTTATTTTTTGTGCCCTGAGCTAACGTTTTAACTGAACGATAACATTTTGTGGTAAATATGTTGTTTTGATCGCCTCTTATTGCATTTTTTGCATTGTTGCGGTGGCTCAAAAACGTAATTCTGATGTTTTGGTTATTTTCTCAGTACGCAGTTTACGATTAGATTAATTTAATTTATATTTTAATAGATTGGACAATTATGAACACAGCTAGACCAAATAGGTGTACTTTTTATTTCTTTTTTAATTACTTTATTTTTAATGGGCAAAATGGGGATGATTTGAACTTTTTTGTTTTTTATTTTTTTCATATTTTTAAAAACAGTCTTTTTGCTATTTTACTAAATCTGTTAGTTTGATGCTGCAATCCTCTGATTGCTTTTACTATACATTGTAGTGCATCAGCACTGCAATATATGTGCACTGCAATGTATGGCTTAAACTACAAGTCTCTAAACACTGGCTTTCACACTAGTATCATAATGACAGGCATGGGGGTCTTCAACAGACTGCTGTCATACCAACCCATCCACTACCCGAAATTACGATGGACACATGGAATGATGCGCTCCCCCACGTGTTAATAGCCGCTGTCAGAGATTGACATTTAACAGGTTAACAGCTCCACTCCACCCTTGATTGATAAAAGAGGACCAATCTACTATATAATTGTCTAAGGGTCACTTCTGTCTTTCTGTCCTTCTGTCTTTCTGTCATGGATATTCATTGGTTGCGGCCTCTGTCTGTCATGGAATCCAAGTCGCTGATTGGTCGTGGCAAAACGCCCACGACCATTGCCACGACCAATCAGCGACGTGCACAGTCCGGAAGAAAATGGCTGCTCCTTACTCCCCGCACTCAGTGCCCGGCGTCCGCATACACCCCTCCGGTCACCGCTCACACAGGGTTAATGCCGGCGGTAACGGACAGCATTATGCCGCAGGTAACGCACTCCGTTACCGGCGCTAATAACCCTGTTTGACCAAGTTTTTACTATTGACGCAGCCTATGCAGCATCAATAGTAAAAACATCTGATGTTAAAAATATTTTAAAAAATAAAAAATCATTATATACTCACCTTCCGCCGCCTTTCCCGCTCCTCGCGATGCTTCGGCCGGTCCATGCTAGCGGCACGTTCCAGTGGCAAGGATGGTCTGGGAGAAGGACCTGCCATGACGTCACGGTCATGTGACCATGACGTCATCACACCCTGGGACCTGCACCCCACATAGGCGACAGAACTACAACGCGCCTGCGGAAAGTGAGTATATGTTTATTTTTTATTTTTTAAACCTGTGACATACGTGGCTGGGCAATATACTACGTAGCTGGGCAATATACTACGTGACTGCCCAATATACTACGTGGCTGGGCAATATACTACATGGCTCTGTGCTGTATACTACATCACTGTGCAATATACTACGTGGCTCTGTGCTGTATACTACGTCACTTGGCAATATACTACATCGCTGGGCAATGCACTACGTGGCTGGGCAATATACTACGTGGCTAGGCAATATACTATGTCACTGGGCAATATACTACGTGGCTGGGCAATATACTACATCACTGGGCAATATACTACGTGGCTGGGCAATATACTATGTGGACATACATATTCTAGAATACCCGATGCGTTAGAATTGGGCCACCATCTAGTTAGCTAATAAAAATCATTTGTGATACAACTGTGTTTCAGTGGCAAATGAGAAGGCCAGATTTTCACTTAAAAATAGTTAGGCCTAATTTTTGAGTGCAGTCTGGAGGGCCAATTAGCTACTCCAAATCATTTGTGATAAAACTATGTTTCAGTGGCAAATCAGAAGGCCAGATTTCCACTTAAAAATCATTAGGCCTAATTTTGGGGTGCAGCCTGGAGGGCCAAATAGCTAATCCAAATAATTTGTGATTAAACTGTGTTTTAGTGGCAAATCAAAAGGCCAGATTTCCATTTAAAAATCATTAGGCCTAATATTGGGTTGCAGCCATAAGGCCCAATTAACTAATCCAAATTGTTTGGGATAAAGCTGTGTTGTAGTGAGGAATCAGAAAGCCACATTTCTTAATCAAAATTATTTGGGCTAATACTCTGGTGCAGGCACCAGGCCTAATTTTTTAATCCAAATAATTTCGGATAATAGTCTGGTGAAACCACCAGACCTCATTTCATAATCCAAATCGTTTGTGGTGCAGGCACCAGACCTAATTTCTTTATCCAAATAGTTTGGGATTACAATCTAGTGCAGACACCAGACCTCATTTCATAATCCAAATTGTTTGTGATAAAACTGTGTTTCAGTGGCAAATCAGAAGGCCAGATTTCCACATAAAAATCGTTAGGCCTAATATTGGGATGCGGCCTGGAGGGCCAATTAGCTATTCCAAATCGTTTCTGATAAAACTGTGTTTCAGTGGCAAATCAGAAGGCCAGATTTCCACTTAAAAATCATTAGGCCTAATATTGGGTTGCAGCCATGGGGCTCAATTAGCTTATCCAAATAGTTTGGGATAAAACTGTGTTGCAGTGAGGAATCCAAAAGTCACATTTCCTAATGAAAATCATTTGGGCTCATACTCTGGTGCAGGCACCAGAGCTCATTTCATAATCTATATAATTTGGAATAATAGTCTGGTGCAGGCACCAGACCTCATTTCATAATCCGAATTGTTTGGGATAACAATATGGTGCAGGCACCATGCCTCATTTCATAATCCAAATAATTTGGGATAATAGTCTGATACAGGCACCAGACCTAATTTCATAATCAAAGTCTTTTGTGATAATTATGTGCTTCTGCCACCAGCCCACATTTCATAATGTAAATCCTTTGTGCTAATAATGTGTTGCAGGCACCAGGCCTGCTTTCATAATCGTTTGGGATAATAGTCTGGTGCAGGCACCAGGCCTCATTTCTTTATCCAAATTGTTTAGGATAACATAGTTACATAGTTACATAGTTATTGAGGTTGAAGGAAGACTTTAAGTCCATCTAGTTCAACCCATAGCCTAACCTAACATGCCCTAACATGTTGATCCAGAGGAAGGCAAAAAAAACCCATATGGCAAGGAGTAACTCCACCATGGGGAAAAAAATTCCTTCCCGACTCCACATACGGCAATCAGACTAGTTCCCTGGATCAACGCCTTATCAAGGAATCTAGTGTATATACCCTGTAATATTATACTTTTCCAGAAAGGTATCCAGTCCCCTCTTAAATTTAATTAATGAATCACTCATTACAACATCATACGGCAGAGAGTTCCATAGTCTCACTGCTCTTACAGTAAAGAATCCGTGTCTGTTATTATGCTTAAACCTTCTTTCCTCCAGACGTAGAGGATGCCCCCTTGTCCCTGTCTCAGGTCTATGATTAAAAAGATCATCAGAAAGGTCTTTGTACTGTCCCCTCATATATTTATACATTAAAATAAGATCACCCCTTAGTCTTCGTTTTTCCAAACTAAATAGCCCCAAGTGTAATAACCTATCTTGGTATTGCAGACCCCCCAGTCCTCTAATAACCTTGGTCGCTCTTCTCTGCACCCGCTCTAGTTCAGCTATGTCTTTCTTATACACCGGAGACCAGAACTGTGCACAGTATTCTAAGTGTGGTCGAACTAGTGACTTGTATAGAGGTAAAATTATGTTCTCCTCATGAGCATCTATGCCTCTTTTAATACATCCCATTATTTTATTTGCCTTTGTAGCAGCTGCCTGACACTGGCCACTGAATATGAGTCTGTCATCCACCCATACACCCAGGTCTTTTTCATTGATGGTTTTGCCCAGAGTTTTAGAATTAAGCACATAGTTATACATCTTATTACTTCTACCCAAGTGCATGACCTTACATTTATCCCCATTAAAACTCATTTGCCATTTATCAGCCCAAGCTTCTAGTTTACATAAATCATCCTGTAATATAAAATTGTCCTCCCCTGTATTGATTACCCTACAGAGTTTAGTGTCATCTGCAAATATTGAAATTCTACTCTGAATGCCCCCTACAAGGTCATTAATAAATATGTTAAAAAGAAGAGGGCCCAATACTGACCCCTGTGGTACCCCACTGCTAACCGCGACCCAGTCCGAGTGTGCTCCATTAATAACCACCCTTTGTTTCCTATCCCTGAGCCAGCTCTCAACCCACTTACACATATTTTCCCCTATCCCCATTACTCTCATTTTATGTATCAACCTTTTGTGTGGCACCGTATCAAAAGCTTTGGAAAAGTCCATATACACTACGTCCACTGGGTTCCCTTGGTCCAGTCCGGAACTTACCTCTTCATAGAAGCTGATCAAATTAGTCTGACATGAGCGGTCCCTAGTAAACCCGTGCTGATACTGGGTCATGAGGTTATTCCTCTTCAGATACTCCAGTATAGCATCCCTTAGAATGCCCTCCAGGATTTTACCCACAGTAGAGGTTAAACTTACTGGCCTATAATTACCGAGTTCAGTTTTTGCCCCTTTTTTGAATATTGGCACCACATTTGCTATACGCCACTCCTGTGGTACAGACCCTGTTATTATGGACTCTTTAAAGATTAAGGTGCAGAAACCAGACCTCATTTCACAATCCAAATCGCTTTGGAAAATGGTCTGGTGCAGACTAATCTAAATCTTTTGTGCTAATTCTGTGGTCTAGCCACATTATATCAGCCAATAAATACTGATTTTTAAATTAGTCACAGGTGACTGACAGGTCTGGGCCTAGAGCTGTGAAACAGATGGTTAAAAGAAGAGAAAGGTACATATGACATGAGTGGGGAAAAGCGAGGTCATAATGGAAGGGGGAATAAGGAATAAGCTCAAGTGAACAACCACCTTCTCATCCTATCCAAAGACCACTGACAACATCTGTTGCTGGTTGGGCTACTCGACTCCCTTTGACAGCCGCACAGAGGTCTGCCTTTTACATGAGGCAGAAAGAACATGTGCTCCAGTGGATGGCAAGCTCTGCATCAAGTGGCCTCTCCTCCTCTTCCTCCATGGTAACATCACACACAGTGCAATCCTCAGAAGTTGCACCTCAATCACCCTTGTTTCCCACCACATCACAAATTTCCAAGGCAAGGAGATTACTTTGCGGTTTCCCACACAGATACTAAAAATGCAAACATGACAAGCACTGCATCCTCAGCCACAACTCTGACTGTGGCCACCATAGATCACCAGTGTGCAGCTCGCAGGAGCGGAAAGGGTTGCCTAGCCTGGACCTTTTTTGAGAACTCAAAAGATGACCCAACTCAGGTTATCTGGGAAATTTGCAAAAAAAAATCACTAGGGGTAAAAATTGCAATAAGGCCGGTTTCACACTGGCGTTTGTAGCAGCTGCGGAGGGCTGCGGACTTCCTCCGTGAAGCCCCGCCCTCCGCCGCTAGCTCTGCCTATTTCTGCATGCGGCCGGCATGCAGCCTGTGTACCTATATTTAACATTAGGTACGCAGGTCGTGCGTGATACGCATGCGGAGGCATCCGCATACTGCGGCACGACCTGCGTACCTAATATTAAATAAAGGTACACAGGCCGCATGCCGGCCACATGCAGAAATAGGCGGAGCTAGCGGCGGAGGGCGGGGCTTCACGGAGGAAGTCCGCAGCCCTCCGCAGCTGCTACAAACGCCAGTGTGAAACCGGCCTAATTTGACAACTACATGCATGAACCGCCACTTGTCCAATCTCAATGTCCTAAAATGCTGATTAGCGGGCCTCCAAACCTTCAGCCGTTCCATCAACCATATCTGCTGCTTCTTCTTCCTCCATTACTGTGCCAAGTGTTCACACATGGTCTCCAGCTGAAAAAAATCCACTTACACCCTTAAAGTTGGGGTGAGTGAGAGGCTGTCAGCTGTTACAGAAGTGGACATTACTGCTGTTTTTGTGTCACCTAACACATCACATATTTCTCAATCCACTATAACATCTCCGTCTACACCTCACTCACAGTCCAGCAGTTTGTCCTGTTCTCCATTCTTCACCCTCTCTCAGTACAGCAGCCAGTCCTCGGTCCTGCAGTTGTGGTCATGTAAAAGAATGTTTCCCCTACACATGCCAAAGCTAATACCTTGAACTCCATCAACTTTAATCTCTTTGCGACTGAAATGCAGCCTTTCCGCCTAGTGGATACAGACGACTTCAAAAAGTTGATGGCTGTCGCATTTCCCTAATACCAGTTGCCCAGTCGCCATTACTTCCCTATGAAAGCTGTGCCTGCTTTACATCAGCATCTTGCTGACAACATCACCCATTCCCTGAAGAAATCTATGTCTGCCAGGGTGCATTTCACCACTGACACCTGGACTTGCAAACATGTCGTTGAATCCCTGATTCTTGCTGGAAAAATATCTGTATCTACCAGTTCCTCCACTGCTTCTGGCTTCTCCACCCCCTCTAGAGCCTCCATCTGTGCCCTCTTCCTCTTCCTTAATCAGCCACGCTTTCCAACAGTGCATATAGAATCCCCCCACCTCAATCCTGCGCAATGGCTGTCTCCACTGAACATGGAGCCAGGGTAGGCCATATGAAATAAATGTGAAAACCTGGTGGCAGCCCTTTGGGGGCATCCACACAAACGTGATTTCAATGGATCACGTCCTCAACCTGGTGGTACAGCAATTTCTACACCATTATCCCAACCTGGATGAGATACTGCAGAAAGCGCGGTTGCTGTGTGCTCACTTCCACCGATTGAACCTCACAGGACATTGACGTGCATCGATAAAGAGGTCTTTCAGACTACTGGCTAACTGGTGGATTTGAGATGTTCTGACCAGGTGGAATTACACTCTGCACATGTTGCAGCAACAGTGGCAGCAGCAACAAGCCCTGGTGCAGTATGTCCTTTTGCATAGTCTTGGCCAACGCAGTACAGATGTGATGAAAATCACGCTTGCATAGTGGGCACAGATGAAAGACCTCTTCACCCTTCTGCACAGTATCAAAATTGCTACTAAGATGGTTAGCGCTGACGATGCTGTCATCAGCATCACTATTCCAGTCATCTAGATGCTGGAGCAAACTATGAATAGTCTGCGTGAGGAGCTGGTGGTCCTCGATGAAGAGGTAGAACCAGAGGATGCAGAAGGGATAACAGTATCTAAAATTTTCAGACTGTCATTGCACAGGTGGTTGCCATGGGTGGGTGGCTTACCGCAGTTGAGGGGGCTCATGGCACCAGACAAACTGTTAGTGAAGCTGCAATAGCTGAGGAACAAATGGAGGAGGACAGGGTGATGGATGTGCAACAGTCAGGAGATGAAGTGGATATTGATCCCCTCTCTGTTGTCTGTGGATGGTGGGAGGGGATGGAAAAGCTACCTTGAGTGTTACACCACCACCAACACACCATGGACTTGGACCTCATGGAAGCGCTTGACACTCTTCTTACTGCACTATCTACAACATGATGCCCAAATTCTTATTATTAGAAATAGTGATGACTACTGAGTAAATTTATCCAGATGCTTTCCTCCCTGGAAAGGGATGCCCGCATGCTGGAGTATCGAAACACGCTTGTAGACAATCTTAAGAGTGATTTTCCCTAAGGGTATGTTTCCACAGGGCGTATTGCTTGAATTTTTGCTGCAGCGCCCAATCCACAGCATTCAGATGTTACAGCATAGTGGAGGGGATTCCATGAAATACCATCTCCACTATGCGTACAAACATGCAGGTGGCTGACCTACGTAACCAGACATGCGGCTCGTCTTTATAAACCGCAGCATGTCTATTTATCTTGTGGAGATGCTCTGTCGCCACAAGATAAATAACCCAGTCTATGTATAGGATGAGTGAATGAATGAATGAATGATGAGTTAAATGACCACAGGCGGAATCACCGCACATGCAAAAGGGGGCAAGGCTTTGGGCGGAGTGGGGTATCCGCTGCTTCCATAGAACTGCCAATAAGCCCTGTGGACACATAGCCTAAGACAGCAATGTGCATCCCAGTTCTAAATGTCCAACCCAAGGAACATCAAGCCATCATTGCAAAAACATTAGCAGTTGCAGCAGTAGTGTGAGTGGCCTAAGCAATTTCTGTGAGTCGTTTCACACATTTTTCAGACCAGCCCGTGCACCAGCAGAACAGAGTACAAGTCTGAGACGTTGTTAACCATTGTAGAGGATGGTGCAGGAGTATCTGGACCTCAATATCAATGCCAATAGGGAGGGTTTGGACCCTTCTGCATTTTGGTCTTCAAAAATGGAATAGTGGCCTGAGCTTGCCTGACACGCCTTAGAAGTTTTGTCATGCACATCCACCTGCGTTCTCTCAGAATGTGTCTTCAGCGCTGCTGGGGGTGTCCTGATTGATAAGACCATCACCTGAAAATATAGAACGCCTAACTTTTAGAAAAATGAACAAGTCATGGATCTACAATTACTTTTTCACCCAGGTCGCAGATTAGACAGACTAGGCAATGGTGTAGTTCTTAGTGTCATGCATTGATCTCACATTATTGTAGTCTGTGCCATTTTTGTGGTTTCTTTTGTGCCAGCTGTTTCTACTGCTGCTGATGCTACAAAAAAAATTTGAAATGTGGAGACTCCAAGTGGTGTCTCCATCTGGTGGGTTGTCTGTGATGAAAGGTGTGTCAGAGGCCTATTATAATATTTCTATTCTGTGGAAATTGATGCCATTTTAGTGGTGTGTGACAATTATTTTTTGAAATGTGGAGACTCCAAATTGGGTCTCCATCTGTTGGGTTGCTTACTGTGGAAATTGTGTGTCAGAGGCCTATTATAATATTTCTATTTTGTGGAAATTGATGCCATTTTAGTGGTGCGTGACAATTATTTTTTGAAATGTGGAGACTCTAAGTTGGGTATCCATCTGGTGGGTTGCCTGTGTAAGTAGGGCTCCAATGACAGAAAAAAGACTGGCACATCCAAACTAGTGTGAATAGGTGCATACCAGGAGCAGCTACCTCCATACATAAATATACAAAAAAGGTTGCACTCTATCGTGCCAAAGCATGTCTAATATGAAATACATGAAATATGAATAGCAAAATGGCTTTTGAACATTAGGAAAATATTTAAGAGACGCTGTGCACAAAATTTTATATAATCAAATAGTGTGAGCCCATCAACCATCGTCAAGGTGGTCTCATAAAACTGATGGGTCCCTGACCCCCCTGTCCAAATGTGAACACTTACCGAAGGCCAATGTCTGTATGCCTGGGTGAATGTGGACACCTCTGTTCAGCAAAGCCTACATATGGGTTGGCCGGGACCAAGTGTGATGAGATGCAATTAAAAACCACATGGTGATGGGAATAGTGCTCAGTCAGTCAGATAACATAGAAATGACAGAAAAAAGACTGGCACATCCAAACTAGTGTGAATAGGTGCATACCAGGAGCAGCTACCTCCATACATAAATACACAAAAAAGGGTGCACTCTATCGTGCCAAAGCATGTCTAATATGAAATACATGAAATATGAATAGCAAAATGGCTTTTGAACATTAGGAAAATATTTAAGAGACGCTTTGCACAGAATTTGATATAATCAAATAGTGTGAGCCCATCAACCATCGTCAAGGTGGTCTCATAAAACTGATGGGTAGGGCTCCAAGACAGGCAGGGCTGCACATGCTTTCAGTCAACTTCCTGTATTGCAGTAATAAATGGCTTACACCCCTCCCTTAAACACCAGGACCTCATATAAACTTCAATTTCGAGCTGTAAATACTGGCCAAGACCCTGTCTCATGCATGGCCCATGCCTGACTACTGCACCATTATAAAATTTCTTCTGGGGGTCAATTGATGCCACTTTTCATGGTATCTGCCCCTAATTTTAGCTTTTTGGGAAGCTTTTCACCACCCCCTGAAGTTGTTTTCTGCATTTGGTTTTGCCTCCCATTGAAATTAATGAGGTGCAGACACATTTAGCAAACCATTTGATGAACTGTTTGGCGAACATCAATCAGTCATCGAATCTGAACCGAACCAAAACATGAAAGGTTCTCTCATCTTTAATAGAGACTAGTGTTGAGCGATACCTTCCGATATTTGAAAGTATCGGTTTCGGATTGGATCGGCCGATATCCAAAAAATATCAGATATCGCCGATACCGATACCCGATACCAATACAAGTCAATGGGACACAAATATCGGAAGTGATCCTGGATGGTTCCCAGGGTCTGAAGGAGAGGTAACTCTCCTTCAGGCCCTGGGATCCATATTCATGTAAAAAATAAAAAATAAAAATAAAAAATATGGATATACTCACCCTCGAACGGCCCCTGGCTGTCACCGCTGCAAACGTCGGCCTCCGTTCCTAAGAATGCAGAGTGAAGGACCTTCGATGACGTCGCGGCTTGTGATTGGTTGTGTGACCGCTCATGTGACTGCTCACGCGACCAATCATAAGCCGCGTCGTCATCGCAGGTCCTACACTCACTGCATTCTTAGGAACGGAGGCTGCCGGTTGCACGGCTGAGGTCCAGGTCCGTCGGAGGGGTGAGTATATCCATATTTTTTATTTTTATTCTTTATTTTTTACATGAATATGGATCCCAGGGCCTGAAGGAGAGTCTCCTCTCGTCCAGACCCTGGGAACCATACGCACCGCACATGCCTGGGAACTTATAGGAACTTCCGATTCTGATTTCCGATATCACAAAAATATCGGAACTCGATATCGGAATTCCGATACAGCGAATATCGGGCGATACCCGATATTTGCAGTATCGGAATGCTCAACACTAATAGAGACCTAATGGAATGCTACAGAGGTATTTGATCCCTTGTCGATTTTGCAAGTTTGCCCACTGACAAAGAAATTAACAGTTTATATTTTTAACGGTAGGTTAATTTTAACATTGAGATATAGAATATCAAAAATAAAATACAGAAAATCACATTGTATAAATTATATAAATTGATTTGCATTTTGCAGTGAGAAATAAATATTTGATCCCTCTGGCAAACAAGACTTAATACTTGGTGGCAAAACCCTTGCTGGCAAGCACAGCAGTCAGACATTTTTTGTAGTTGATGATGAGGTTTGTGTACATGTCAGGAGGACTTTTGGTCCACTTCCCTTTGCAGATCATCTCTAAATCATTAAGCTTTTGAGGCTGTTGCTTGGCAACTCAGAGCTTCAACTCCCTACATAAGTTTTCTATGGGATTAAGGTCTGGAGACTGGCTAGGACACTCCATTACTTTAATGTGCTTCTTTTTGAGCCACTCCTTTGTTGCCTTGGCTGTATGTTTTTGGTTATTGTCCTGCTGAAAGACCCAGCCACAACACTTTTTTTAATGTCCTGGCGGAGGGAAGGAGGTTGTCACTCAGAATTTTTCGGTACATGGCTTCATCCATTCTCCCATTGATGCAGTGAAGTAGTCCTGTGCCCTTAGTAGGGAAATACACCAAAACATAATGTTTCCACCTCCATGCTTGACAGTGGGGATGGTGTTCTTTGGGTCATAGGCAGCATTTCTATTCCTCCAAACATGGTGTGTTGAGCTAATGCCAAAAACCTCCATTTTTGTCTCATCTGACCACAGCCCCTTCTCCTAATTACTCACAGAATCATCCAGGTGTTCATTGGCAAGCTTCATACGGGCCTGCACATGTGCAATCTTGAGCAGGGGGACCTTGCGGGCACTGCAGGACTTTAAACCTTTACGGCGTGATGTGTTAACGATAGTTTTCTTGGTGACTGTGGTCCCAGCTGCTTTGAGATCATTAACAAGTTCCCCCCGTGTAGTTTTAGGCTGATCTCTCACCTTCCTCATGATCAAAGATACCCCACAAGGTAAGATTTTGCATGGTGCCCCAGATCGATGTCGATTGGCAGTAGTGTTGAGCATTCCGATACCGCAAGTATCAGGTATCGGCCGATACTTGCGGGTATCGGAATTCCGATACCGAGATCCGATACTTTTGTGGTATCGGGAATCGGTATCGGGATTAATATCAATGTGTAAAATAAAGAATTAAAATAAAAAATAGGGATATACTCACCTCTCCGGCGGCTCCTGGACTTTACCGCCGTAACCGGGAGCCGTTGTACCTAAGAATGCGCGCTTGCAGGGCCTTAGATGAGGTCACTGCGCTCTGATTGGTCCGTAGCGGTCGCGTGACCGCTACGCGACCAATCACAAAGCAGTGACGTCACCTAAGGTCTTTCAAGCGCTTGAAATACCTTAGAAGACGTCACTGCTTTGTGATTGGTCGCGTAGCGGTAACGCGACCGCTACGCGACCAATCAGAAGCTGCGGACGTCTTCTAAGGTATTTCAAGCGCTTGAAAGACCTTAGGTGACGTCACTGCTTTGTGATTGATAATGTAAAAAAGAGGACAGCACCACAACGGTCAGTGATAAGAAAAAACTTACAGCTTTAATCTGCCAACTGCGGCGACGTTTCGGTATAAACCTTTATCAAGCTGTAAGTTTTTTCTTATCACTGACCGTTGTGGCGCTGTCCTCTTTTTTACATTATGGATTGGACTTTTTAGCTGGGCTGACCCCCTGGCAAGGACTTGCGTCCACAGGCCTAGGAAGGCTATAAGGGACATAGGGTGCGGTTTAACCTATTTTTTGGATTTGTTTGCTTTGTGATTGGTCGCGTAGCGGTCACGCGACCACTACGGACCAATCAGAGCGCAGTGACCTCATCTAAGGCCCTTCAAGCGCGCATTCTTAGGTACAACGGCTCCCGGTTACGGCGGTAAAGTCCAGGCTGCGTCGGAGGGTGAGTATATCCCTATTTTTTATTTTAATTCTTTATTTTACACATTGATATGGATCCCAGGGCCTGAAGGAGAGTTTCCTCTCCTTCAGACCCTGGGAACCATACAGGATACCGTCCGATACTTGGTGTCCCATTGACTTGTATTGGTATCGGGTATCGGTATCGGATTAGATCCGATACTTTGCCGGTATCGGCCGATACTTTCCGATACCGATACTTTCAAGTATCGGATGGTATAGCTCAACACTAATTGGCAGTCATTTTATATTTCTTCCATTTTCTTACTATTGCACCAACAGTTTTCTCCTTCTCACACAGCATCTTACTTAAGGTTTTATAGCCCATTCCATCTTTGTGCAGGTTTATGATCTTGTCTCTGACATTCTTTGAAAGCTCTTTTGTCTTGCCCATGTTGTAGAGGTTATAGTCTGACTGATTGAGTTTGTGGACGTGAGTCTTTTATAAAGGTGACTATGTAAGACAGCTTTCTTTAATGCAGGTAATGTTAGGTCTCGAGTTCCCAACGCTGCACAGGGGGAATCTCGAACCACCTCCGCTGCGGTCTCCAATTTTTCTTCTCCAGCCGCAGTGGAGCCTGCTCAACGGAGACGTCGGTCCCAGCGTCTGGCTCAGGCAGATACTGTGTGCTTGGTTACAGCTGCCTTTCCAGGCTCAGCCATTGTAGCCAGTGTTGGTCAGCGGCAAGCAGATGCTTCTGGGACTAAGTCCTGCTTTTCTCCTTCTGAGCATGCCCAAGGGAGGACCTCTCATTGGAGGTCGGGGGTCACATGCTCAGGTCCTTTTTCAGCTCCTATTGGTCCACTAGGAAGGTCCTGAAGAAGCTACAACTATAAAAGGTTTGCATGTCCGCACGGCCATATGCTAGTATCAATTGTATTTGGCTGTTGCCAGTGGATACTCTACCACTCAGTCATATGTGGAGAGTCTGTTTAGCTCTGGGGCTGTACACTCAGGCAGGCAGCTAGTATCAGTGGGGGCAATTAGTCTTGGCTTAGCATCTGGTTCCTTCATGTGTGCGGTTAGCACAGAAGAGTTCCAGAGCAAGCACAACCCTAGTTAGGGTAATTGTTTTCTGCGTACAGCGCGACTCTGTGAAGCAACAGAGGTCACTTACATTTCACACGGGGTGAGGTTAACCCACGTGTGACCTCAGTGTCCATCTGCCATTACTTAGCAGCAGGCATCTGCACTGTGGACCCCGGGCTGTGAACCTCGTATCTATCTCTCATTACTCGGTGCATTCCGCTAGCCCTAACAGTATACTAGCGCCAGGGTCTGGCTAGTAATGGCAGACGAACAGCAACCCTTGCGGTACATCCAGCAGCCGGAGGGCAGGTTGGCGGCTCTCGAACGCACAAAATCAGCTGTGGATGTTACCGCAGTAGCTGTTCAGGCAGCAGCATGGCTGCAGCAACTTTGTCCATTGCCACCTCTGTTCTGACCTTATCTGGCCTACCGCTGCCAGATAAATTCTCTGGTGATAGCAAATCTTGTAGGGGTTTCATGAGCCAGTGCTCTATACACCTCAAGCTCCTGACTGTCACGGGGGTACTGAGTAGACTAAGGCTGGGCCCCTGCGATATCCCTCAGACTAGGGAAAACCCTGTCTTTCCCTCTCCCAGAATTTACACTAATGGCATGCTTGTCTGGGCCACCAGGCCTGACCCTGACTCCTGTTTCAGCCCTATGCTGAAACTTCCACCCGCCACCCAGTGATTAGACCACACACCAACCTAAACTGAAAGCACAGACAGGGAAAACTAAAAACACACTAGGCCACAGACACACAGGAAAACACTATAATGTGCACAGGACAAAACAAATACAAATATAGGAAGGAGAAATATGACAAAGGATAATACACCACCAGATACGATATTTCTACTCCAAGACCAGCACTCCAGACCGGAATCACTAGGCATGAGGCACAAGCTATAATCGGCGATGCCCAAAGTCCAGCAGAACTATTTAAAGGCAGTGGGCGTGACCCAGCCTCCAACCCGAGTACCAGGTAAATTAACCCCGGACAACCTAGATAAAATCTAGTAGGCGCCACTGAGCGTATAGTGGACGAAAGTGGAATTACTGCTGTCTGTCGGATGCCCTAGTGTGAATAGCGTCCGACATGACACTGACTACACGTTTTCCCTCAGAGCAGGCAAAGCTTGGAATCATTATGTCTCTCCTGTCGGATAGGGCGTTGGAGTGGGCTACGCCGCTGGGAGCCTGGCTATCATGTGGTGCAGAGTGCTCTGCTGTTCCTGAGCACTCTGAAACAGGTCTTTTTAGGACCTCGAGTCATCCATGATACGACGCTCCAACTGTTGGCATTGATTCAGGGCTCGTCCTTGGTCAGCCATTTTGCCGTCCACTTCTGCACCTTAGCATCTGAGCTGGAGTGGTCGGATAAAGCCCTTATCCCTGTATTTTGGAGGGGGCTGGCTGACCATGTGAAGGACACTTTGGCCACTAGAGAGATTCCCGCCACACTGGAGGAGCTAATAGCAGTACAACTCGCATAGACCTTCGTTTTAACAAGCGAAGGTTGGAGCGAGCCCAGTGTAGGGAGAGGTTTCGGCTGGCTCACTCCTTCGCCAAACCTTGGGAATCCCCGGTCCAGGCGCCTGAGTCACATGAGGCCATGGAGGTGTCATGAGCGGGATCTACAGTAAGTTCCGGACCGCTCGTGCACTCAAGGTCTGTCATGTCTGCCGGCAGTCAGGACATCCTGCCTCCAGATGTTCCCAGTGGTCGGGAAAACGTCAGCGTCTAGTGGTTGTAGGAGGAGGCACACTAGACATGGCGACATTTTCCTCCAAACTGTCCTTTAATGTAACAAATACTATAGGCCCATCCACTCATACGGTAGAGTTTGGTGGATTCTGGGGTGGAGGGCAATTTTATGTCATCTGCCTTCACCCAGCCGCACGCAATACCATTAGTGATGCTCGCCAAACCAGTGACCATACGAGTGGTGAATGGGTCGACACTGCCCTCACAGATAACACACCAGACGATACCATTTACTCTATCTATATCGCCATCTCATCAGGAGATTATTTCCTTACTCATTATTCCTGAGGGAATTGATGAGGTCTTGTTAGGGATACCTTGGTTACGGTACCACTCCCCTCATATAGAGTTGTCCACAGGCAGAATTTTGGGATGGAGTGAATCCTGTGAGGGTAGATGTCAGAGGGAGTGCGTTCAGGTTGCTACTAATGAGGTACCCACAGATCTTTCCTCTCTCCCCAAACATTATTGGCCCTATGCGGATGTGTTCTCCAAAAGGGCTGTGGAGACCCTTCCGCCTCACTGCCCCACTGCCTGTGATATCTGAGCTCTTTGATAGGCTTCTGGGAACAAGGGTATTTACTAAACTAGATCTGCGGGGTGCTTACAACCTGATTTGCATCCATGAGGGGGACAAATGGAAGACGGCATTTAACACCAGGGACGGGCACTATGAATACCTGCTGATGCCCTTCGGCCTCTGTAATGTGCCTGCCGTTTTCCAAGACTTTGGGAATGATATCTTCCGGGATATGCTCTCCACCTCGGTTGTAGTCTATCTGGATGATATTATCATCTACTCTCCAGATATAGACTCCCACCGGAGAGATGTTTGCAAAATCTTCGACCTCCTACGGGCAAACTCCCTCTACGCCAAGTTGGAGAAGTGTGTGTTTGAGCAGGAGTCCTTGCCTTTCCTTGGCTATATCATCTCCGCCCAGGGATTGGCTATGGATCCTGCCAAGCTACAGGCTGTGATGGACTGGAAGGAACCCCATTCTCTCAAAGTGGTGCAGTGCTTTTCGGGGTTCATTAATTACTATCGCCAGTTCATTCCTCACTCCTCAACTTTGGTGGCTCCTTTGGTTGCCCTCACCAAAAAGGGAGCAAATCCCAAATTGTGGTCGGAGGAGGTCTCCAAGGCCTTCTCTCTATTAAGTCCCACTTTGCTAGTGCTCCCATTCTACATCGCCTCGATGTAGATAAACCTTTCATAATGGAGGTGGATGCCTCATCTTTCGATGCTGGAACAGTCCTATTCCAAAAGGATGCTCTAGGTCGGAAGCATCCTTGCTTCTTTTTCTCTAAGACCTTCACACTGGCGGAGAGGAATTATTCCATCAAGGACAGGGAGTTGCTAGCCATGAAGTTGGCTTTCTCAGAGTGGAGACACCTCCTGGAGGGGGCTTGCTTTCCCTTCCAAGTTTACACCGACCACAAGAATTTGGTCTATATACAGACCGCCCAGCGGCTAAACTCTCACCAGGCCAGATGGTCCCTGTTCTCCCAGTTCCATTTCACCCTCCATTTTCTCTCCGGGCAGAAGAACATTCGTGCTGATGCTCTCTCCCGCTCCATAGTGTCATCAGCGGAGGAGTAGGAAGAACCTTGGCTTATTGTGCCTTCTGAGAGCCTGAGGACCGTGGCTCCAGTTTCGCTAGAGTCTGTGCCCCCGGGCAAGACTTTTGTGCCATGAAATTTGTGACTGGAGGTTCTTTCTTGGGCTCATTCTTCCAGGGTGGGTGGACACTTTGGGAACAAAAGGACATCTGAGCTTCTGGTGAGGACATACTGGTGGCCGCATAAGGCCCATGACGTTGGAGACTATATTTGGGCATGTGCCTCCTGTGCCAAGAATAAGTCTCCTCGACAATGGCCAGCTGGGTTACTTTATCCCCTGGCAGTGGCAGACAGGCCCTGGGAGATGGATGGGATGGACTTTGTGGTGGGTTTACCCAAGTCCCGTGGCTGCACCATCCTTTGGGTAGTCACCGACCATTTTTCTAAAATGGTGCACTTGGTGCCACTTCCATGGCTACCTTCTGACGGGCCTTGGCAGCATTGTTTATAAAACACACTAGATGGTGGCCTGATTCTAACGTATCAGGTATTCTAGAATATGAAGGTAGTATATAGCACAGGCTAAGAGCTATATTGCACAGTGACGTAGTATATAACACAACTGACATAGTATATAACATAGCTATGTAGTATATAACAGAGCTACGTAGTATGTAACACAGCGTACGTAGTATATAGCAGAGCAACGTAGTATATAACACAGCCACGTAGTATATAACAGCCACGAAGTGTATTAGTGTATTGCACAGGTATGTAGTATATTGGTCAGCCACGTAGTATATAACATAGCCATGTAGTATATTGTAGAGCCACGTAGTATATTGCACAGGCACGCAGTATATTGCACAGCCACATAGTATATAACACAGTCACGTAGTATGTAACACAGCGACGTAGTGTATTGCACAGTTACATAGTGTATTGTACAGCTATGTAGTATATTGGTCAGCGACGTAGTATGGAGCAGAGCCACGTAGTATATAACATAGCCACGTAGTATATTGTAGAGGCACGTAGTATATAACAGAGCCACGTAGTATATTGCACAGTCGACGTAGTATATAACAGAACCAACACAGCCACATAGTATATTGCACAGCTATGTAGTATATAACACAGAGCACGTAGTCTATTGCACAGCCATGTAGTATAATGGACAGTCACATTGTATATTGCACAGTCACGTTTTATAATGCCCAGCTACATAGTATACAGCACAGAGATGTATTATATAACAGAGCCCACGCAGTATGTAACACAGCCCACATAGTATATAGCAATGTGGGCACTATATGCGTGGTTAAAAAAAACTTAAAATAAAAAAACATATACTCACCTTCCGAAGGCCCCTTGAAGTCCTGGCACCTGTGTGCGGTGCACGCGGCAGCTTACTGTCCCAGGGTTGGTATGAGCGCAGGACCTGTGATGACATCGCGGTCACATGACCGTGACGTCATGCCAGGTCCTTCTCACATAGCATCTTTGGCACTGGAACCTGCCGCTTGCACTGGCGAGGACAGCGCTCGACATCGGAAGGTGAGAATAACCTTTTTTTATTATTATTATTTATTATAACATTAGATCTTTTTACTATTGATGCTGCATACGCAGCATCAATAGTAAAAAGTTGGGGACACACAGCGTTAATAGCAGCATTAACGGAGTGCTTTACCCGCGGCATAACGCGGTCTGTTAACGCTGGCATTAACCCTGTGTGAGCAGTGACTGGACCGGAGTATGGAGCGGGCACCGGGCACTGACTGGATGGAATTAGGGAGAGACTAATTCTCGGCCTGACTGTTCCCGTCGCTGATTGGTCGCGGCAGCCAGGACAGGCAGCTGGCGAGACCAATCAGCGACACGGGATTTCCGTTACAGACAGACAGACAGACGGAAGTACCCCCTAGACAATTATATAGTAGATTTTCCACCTACACGGTATGCCAGACAAAATTGTCAGTGACCGGGGTCCCCAGTTTGCTTCCCGGTTCTGGAGAGAGCTTTGTCATCTACTCAGCATTGAGTTGAATCTCTCTTCAGCATACCATCTGAATGGGTTGGTAGAGAGGGAAATCCAGACCTTGGTCACATACCTGCGACATTTTGTTTCAGCCAGGCAGGATGACTGGGCATCCTTGCTACCATGGGCGCAGTTTGCGCTGAACAACGCCATAGCCGACTCCACAGGGCAGACCCCATTCCTCCTTAACTATGGTCAGCATCTGCAGGTTCCTGTGCCCATGCCCATGTATTCCACCGACTCCAGGGTGGCAGACTAGGCTGTGGAGGCACGGGACATTTGGGACCACACTCAGGATGCCATGGGGGCCACCAAGAAGAGAATAAGGTCCTCAGCCGATGCACATCGGCGCCCCGCTCCGACCTTTGCTCCTTGCGATTTAGTGTGGCTCTCCACACATAACATCAGGTTGCGAGTTGAGTCCACTAAGTTTGCACCTTGCTACTTGGGTTCCTTCAAGGTCCTGGAACAGGTTAACCCTGTGGTCTACCGTCTGGCCCTTCCTCCACGACTAGGTATCACTGACACCTTTCATGTGTCCCTCTTAAAGCCTGTACACATGTCCCAGTTTTCTGAGTCATCTGCTGGGACATAAGGTTCGTCTACGGACGATTACGAGGTGAACGCTATCTTGAGGTGTAAGGTGGTACGTGGCAAAAAAATTTATTTGGTGGATTGGAAGGGTTATGGCCCAGAGGACAGGTCCTGGAAGCCTGCTGAGCACATTTTAGCTCAGCAGCTCATTGCTGCCTTCGAGAGTAGTGAGGTCCAAGGATGGGGGTCCTAGGAGGGGGGTAATGTTAGGTCTCGAGTTACCGCCGCTGCACAGGGAGAATCTCGAACCACCTCCGCTGCGTTCTCCAATTTTTCTTCTCCAGCCGCAGTGGAGCCTGCTCAGCGGAGACATCGGTCCCAGCGTCTGGCTCAGGCAGATACTGTGCGCTTGATTACAGCTGCCTTTCCAGGCTCAGCCATTGTAGCCAGTATTGGTCAGCGGCAAGCAGATGCTTCTGGGACTAAGTCCTGCTTTTCTCCTTCTGAGCATGCCCAAGGGAGGACCTCTCATTGGAGGTCGGGGGTCACATGCTCAGGTCCTTTTTCAGCTCCTATTGGTCCACTAGGAAGGTCCTGAAGAAGCTGCAACTATAAAAGATTTGCATGTCCGCACGGCCATACGCTAGTATCAATTGTATTTGGCTGTTGCCAGTGGATACTCTACCACTCAGTCATATGTGGAGAGTCTGTTTAGCTCTGGGGCTGTACACTCAGGCAGGCAGCTAGCATCAGTGGGGGCGATTAGTCTTGGCTTAGCATCTGGTTCCTTCATGTGTGCAGTTAGCACAGAAGAGTTCCAGAGCAAGCACAACCCTAGTTAGGGTAATTGTTTTCTGCATACACCGCGACTCTGTGAAGCAACAGAGGTCACTTACATTTCACACGGGGTGAGTTTAACCCACGTGTGAGCTCAGTGTCCATCTGCCATTACTTAGCAGCAGGTATCTGCACGGTGGCCCCCGGGTTGCGAACGCACCTCATATCTATCTCTCATTACTCGGTGTGTTCCGCTAGCCCTAACAGGTAATCAGTTGATTAGGAGCATATAACTGGTCTGTAGGAGACAGAACTCTTAATAGTTGTCAAGGGATCAAATATTTATGAAAACAGAAAAAATTGGAGTTTTGCTCAATAGGACTGGATCTTCTCTTTTCTTTTTATTTTTCAAAATAAATTATAGTGCATACAAAAGAAAAATGTACATGGTCGACATGACCCAGTCGACACGTTTCTACTGCACTAGGCAGTCTTACTCATGAGAGTAAGCTGGACTCCAATTTTTTCTGTTTTCCTTGATGTGAGGCCAAGGCGAGGCCGGTGTCTGAGCCCCAGGTGGATGGGCATAGAGCAACTGGCTGAGCTGGAATTACGTTTCTATAATCAAATATTTATTTCTTACTGCAAAATGCAAATAAATTTATATAATTTATACAATGTGATTTTCTGTATTTTATTTTTGATATTCTATCTCACAATGTTAAAATTAACCTACCCTTAAAATTATAGACTTTTTATGTCTTTGTCAGTGGGCAACCTTACCAAATCAGCAGGGAATCAAATTCTTATTTCCCCCACTGTATATGAAGTATGCTGGGTAATAATCCCATATGCTACCTTGCACAGGGGCCCCCAGCAGTCTATGTGCACCTCTAAAATATATTAAGTTCAAGCTCAGCAAATCATTAGTGATAACAAAAGTTGTTTATTATTTTAATATTTGGATAACTAATGTTTTAGATTCCTACTCATAATCTCCTAACACATTGTCTAGACTATAATTATATTTTACATGAAATAAGAGGAAGCTTATTCCATTAGGAGTCAGGACTCTTTTATTGACTTCCACGTCTCATGCAATTTAATGTTTTCATTACACTGCAGTTATACCTGATGCATGTACGCGCTCTTCACATCAGAAGAACTTTTGCACTTAGACGTCATCAGCATGAATTTCAATTAATGTGTAGAAAGTGAAGATGAATCTCTGCTGATGTTTGATTTATGTATTGTGGTAGCTTGTGACAATCATTTCCATGACACCATTTTTTTCACAGCATAGGTTTATGCACGAATTTTACAAGTTGACAAAAATGTTGTTTACTTGTTTGTTACTTATATAGATCCTCTACAGAAGAGGATAGCGCTGCATAGATTATTTCTCCCTCTCCTCAATAGTTTTTCTGTATCTAGGTAAATCAGTGCACCACAACCTTCAAAAGATTTTACAAATGTCATATCTGTCTGCTTTTTAAAAAAAAAAAAAAAAAAAAAAACAACCTTAAATATCCCATTCCATATTGGCAAGGAAGACATATCATATGTTCAGGAGCCCAGTAGGTAAAGTGGTCCACAAGGCTACAATGTTAAAAAAGGCTGATGATCTATTCTAGAGCAAAAAGGCACATTAATTGTTCTCGCGCTGGGCCCTCTGCTGTCTGTGTAGTAATTTCCTAGATAGACTTGAGTTTTAAACTTCCATCTGGGATTTCCAGATTATGTACACTAACAAAGAAAATAGTCATTGACAGGAATAATGCAATCTATGTGCAATTATTGGAATTATGCAATGAATTTCATAATTACATATCTATTTAGTATCTTTTGTGCCTTTAGTAAGTCATAATCTGTTTTCACTTCACGTGGTATGCCTCTATGTTTTTTTTACATAGCATTATCATATCATTTTTGTCTGACAGTGACATATTCTGCTGACATGCCAATGTCACCTCCACAGATTTTCTTAAATTGTTCTTGGCTTTGTCTTTTACATGAGCATCAGATCATTGTCTCGATGGATTTGTACCTTGACATAATTTTGCCATTATCTTGACATCAAACTCTGGCATCAATGATATTATGTTGACATTACATGCTGTCTTGAATTTCTCTCTGAGGACATTTTTAACACTCTTTCTGACATTTTGTTTCCTGACAGAATTATCACTCAAAATTGTCATAGTGGCTTTTTCAATATTGTGTTTAATACTTGAAAAAAAGTCATATGTAAAACCTACTTTTTGGCAATCATAAACACCGTTACACATTACATTTTTCTAATTACAATACCTTAAACACAAACTGGCAACATCTTTGATATACACAATATTAAATGTATACACTACATGTTGTTGCATTCATCGGCTGGCAAATTATCCAAATGTTCTCCAATATTTGCTAATTGTTTTGGGTAGAATGGCTCTTTTTTAATTGGTTATAAAATGGTTTAATGATCTTTCTTTTCACAATCCAAATATGATTCCCATTAAAATTAGTCTGAGGTTTTTAAGGGGAGAACCCGAGGCCAAAGTAAGAATCCAAGTCAGAGGTCATGACCTTGAGTATTGATCGGGTCTCTCTAATTTTCACAGCTAGCTGAGGTTTGTTCTTCCAACCTGCTGGTGTACATTAGAGCAGAAATCCATAACACAGCCATGTTCATCCAAGCACAGGAAGAAACTAAATTAAATGTTAAAAAACAATCTGAGGATGGAGTTGTGGACAATTCATCATGATCCAAGATGTCAGGTAGGTAGGATGACCAGCAGTTCCTCAGCCAGTAGAACCCATATATAATATGGAAGGGCCACAATGTCTCATTTGTCAGGTACTGAGTGTTATGTCCTGAAACTATTAAACAATGATTCAACTATGCTGAGCTATATGCCACAGGCCCATCAAAACCGCATTGGTCAATTTTATACACACATACTCACTTGCTCTCAAACACAAAATCTAAAGCTATCTATCTATCTATCTATCTATCTATCTATCTTGTTATATCAGTTTCATTCACAATAGTGAAGTGCTGTAATAATGAATATTTTAGTTACTCCTAATTTTATGTAATAATAGTACATAAAAGTTTCCCCAAATAACCAGCCTAAACATGAATATATTACACATATTTAAATACGTTTGCACAAATAAAATGTGTCAGGTTGTAAAAGCAGAAAGAAAAAAATAAAAATGACCTGTTAGAACTGAGTGATGATATACTGTATAACAAAAGGTTTGTCACTTTCAGAAGATTGCAACTGTAGATACAGTAGATAACCAAAAATGTAAAAAAAATTGGAAATCCAAATATTGTACTTATTCACTGCAGGAGGTAGACAGGTTTTTGTGGTATGTTGTTGAGGTAGAAAAATGGAAAGTGTTGTTTACAAAATTCACAAACCAGTGTCAGTATGTCTTGGTCATCCATATCTAACCTCTCCCTGCTTCATGACATACTGCTACGTCAAATGGGGCTGGTTTTAAACAAAATAGGGCCCTAGGCAACAGTTTAAAGTGAGAACCCAACTCACTAACATTTAGGTTGCATTTACATGTGCTAAGTTTAGGCCATAAAAAAAGTGCGATCAATAATATTCAAGTTGTTAGGCCCTTGTTTACCAACCTTTTTACCAGGTTTACAAAGAATGATAGGCACAGAACAATCACTAATAGATCAATCTGTCCCCATAAAGTATCAAGTTATCAGCAGCACATCTACAGTACAGTTTACACAGGGCAATTTTCGATCCGTCCCCTTCACCAGATATCAGAGGTTGGATGAAGGGGACGGATCGTCCCAGAAATGTATTGTTTTAGGCTGAATAAATCTGACTTCTGTACCACCCTGCTTATCATCCCTGCAGCAGCGCCCAACATCGTTGACATTTTTACTCTTATGTGGACACTAAGCAAGGAGAACAGAAAGAGAAGAGAACTATCTGAAGATTTGAGAAACAAAGTTGTTAAAAAATATGAATAATCTCAAGGTTACAAGTTTATCTCCAGAGATATTGATGTTCCTTTGTCCACGGTGCACAATCTAGAAGTTTACAACCATTTGCACTACAGCTAATCTTCTTGGATGTAGCTGGCAGAGAAAAATTGATGAATACATGCAACGCAGGATAGTCCAGAAGATAGATAAGCAGCCCCAATAAAGTTACAAAGAAATTCAAGCTGACCTGCAGGCTCAGGGTGCTTCAGTGTCAATGCAAACCATCATCGACATTGGAATTAAATGATATGCAGTGGCAATGCATCCAGGAGGAATTCACTGCTGACACAGAAACATAAAAAAGCTAGACTGCAGTTTGCCAAAATGTGCGTAAGTTAAATTCCTTCGGGGAAAGAGTCTTGTGGACAAATGAGGCCAAGATATTGTTTTTTGATAAAGCACATCATTCTAATGTTTAGCAAAAATGGAATGAGGCCTAAAAAGAAAAGAACACAGTACTTACAGTCAAATATGGAGGAGGTTCAAAGAGGTTTTGAGTTTGTCTTGCTGCCTCTGGCACTGGGTGCCTTGACTGTGTGCAAGGCACAATGGAATCTGAAGATTATCAAAGGATTTTGTGTCACAATGTAGTGCCCACTGTCAGAAAGCTGGGTATGATGCTGAGTCACTTCTCACACTCAAGCCGTGAGTCAGGATGGTCAAGCAGTCCAAGGTAAGAAGCAAGGAGGGTGTGTAAAAAACAGAAGGAAGAGACAAAGTCATTGACAGATAACGTTCTGAGCTCAGAATACCAGGAGGATAGCGGATCAGAGCAAAAGGGGTTAAACAGATGGATGGTCAAAATGAGCTCCAAGGTCAGGCAATGAAAGATATACAAACAGAACACAAGGCACAGAGGAGAAAACCGCACATTAGCTGAATGTATGTCTGACAGAGGCTTCGGAGTAACAGCTCAGTTAAGAAGCCTGGCAATCACCTGAGACAATGATCACCTGGAGACAGCCAGCACCTCCCAATCTCAGACTGGATGGCCAAGCTGTCAATCAAAACACTGATAGCTCAGCACACCCCAACGCCAGACTGGATGACACAACTGTCAATCAAAGTACTGACACCTTCAGCACACCCCTGTACCAGAGCTGTCAGTAACTGCATCCCAGACACACAAAAGATCACAAGGTTGAACCCAATCAACTATGGCCTACACCTTCCAAGGTTCCATCTTAAACCCTTCTGCTTGCAAAATAAATCCCAAAAATGAATATTTTCTGAACAGGAAAAACACATTTCTCTAATTTAGTACAGGCGCCAAGGATGCCCTGAGTGATGGCTGGAAGGCGTTTGTGTCAGGGGGAAAAGACATGCCCCACTGACAAACTACAGGTAGGAAAGGCAAATTCTAAAAACGAATAGTTCAGCATTGGCTGGGACCCCGAAAAAAAGAGCCACCTTGACAGAATGCAGCATTAGTGCTGCACAAGTGGCTCTTTTAGTTAAAAACGCCTGGGGGGGTGATAGTTTCCCTTTAAACTTCTCTACAACACTATCACGGACCTGCCTGTTGTGTTCCTTGGTCTTCATGATGCTCTCTGTGCTTCAAACAGAACCCTGAGACTATCACAGTTAAGGTGCATTTATACGGAGACTTGATTACACACAGGTGGATTATATATATCATCATTAGGCATTTAGGACAACATTGGATCATTCATAGATCCACAATGAACTTCTGGAGTGAGTTTGCTGCACTTAAAGTAAAGGGGACGAATAATCTTGCACGCCCCACTTTTCAGTTTTTTAATTTCCACAGGTGGCGCTATAGAGTTTACGTCCTCTTTTTCTCTGAAGAGGCAATTTGCATATTGAATTTCCACAAAAATTTAAAATATCCAATAAATTTTGTTCTACTTCAAAATTGCATTCCACTTGTTGTTGATTCTTCACCAAAAATTTACATTTGGTATCTTTATGTTTAAAGCATGATATGTGGGAAAAGATTGAAAAGTTCTAGGGGGCCGAATACTTTTGCAAGGCACTGTATCATAGCTTGTAAATACTTTTTGCAGTCAGCGAAGAGTCTTTACATTTTTGTTTCAGGGATTTTCCTTCCTTGGAATATTTTTACAGTTAAGTAAGATTTCTGGGTCATCTTGCATGCACTGCTATTTTGAGGTCTAGCCACAGAATTTAAAAGATGCTCAGATCAAGGGTCTGTAAGGCCCATTGTAAAACCTTAAGCTTGCGCCTTTTGAGGTAGTCTACCTGGATTTTGATGTGTGTTAAGGATTATCATCCATTTGTAGAAGGATCTTTTTTTAAGTTTTTTACAGATGATGTTATGTTGAAGAATTTGTTGAAATTTCATTGAATCCTTTCTTCGCTCTACCTGTGAAATGTTCCCCTGTTCCATTGCCAGCAGCATAACCCTAGAGCATGACTGAACTACCCCCATGCTTAATGTTTGTCGAGATGTTCTTTTCATGAAATTTTGTGCCCTTTTTTCTCCACACATATCTTTGATCATTGTAGCTGAAGAGATTTATTTTAACCTCATTGGTCCACAGGACTTGTTTCCAAAAATTCATCAAGCTCATTTAGATGTTCTTTTGCATACTTCTGATGCTGAATTTTATGATGAGGATGCAGGAGAGGTTTTCTTCTGAGGATTCTCCCATTAAGGCCATATTTGTGCAGGTGTCTCTGAATAGTATAACAATGTACACAACTACAGAGTCTGCTAAATCTTTCTGAAGGTCTTTTACAATCAAGCGGGGGTTCTGATTTGCCTCTCTAGCAATCCGACAAGCAGCTCTCAGGCCATGTGCACACGTTCAGTATTTTTCGCGTTTTTTCACTATAAAAACATGATAAAAACGCGAAAAAAATGCTTACATATGTCTCCTATTATTTACAGTGCATTCCGCATTTCTTGTGCAAATGTTGCATTTTTTTCCGCGAAAAAATCGCATCGCGGAAAAAAGCAACATGTTCATTAAAAATGCGGAATTGTGGGGATTCCACACACCTAGGAGTGCATTGATCTGCTTACTTCCCGCATGGGGCTGTGCACACCATGCGGGAAGTATGCAGATTATGTGCGGTTGGTACCCAGGGTGGAGGAGAGGAGACTCTCCTCCACGAACTGGGCACTATATAATTGGTAAAAAAAAATAATTAGAATAAAAAATAGTCATATACTCACCCTCTGATGGCCCCCGAAGTGTTCCCGCCTCTCAGCGCTACATGCTCTCTCTTCCGTTCCTATAGATGCTCTGTGTGAAGGACATGCGGTGACGTTGAGGTCTTGTGATTGGTTGCAAGACCGCTCACGTGACCGTGACGTCACCGAAGGTCCTGCACGCACCATCTATAGGAACGGACGCCGCTGAGGAGATAGGCTGTCTGCAGGTGAGTATAACCATTTTTTAAATTATTTTTAAACATTCTATCTTTTACTATAGATGCTGCATAGGCTGCATCTATAGTAAAAAGTTGGTCACACTTGTCAAACACTATGTTTGACAAGTGTGACCAACCTGTCAGTTTTCCAAGCGATGCTACAGATCGCTTGGAAAACTTTAGCATTCTGCAAGCTAATTTCGCTTGCAAAATGCTAAAAAAACGTGAAAAAACCGGGAAAAAAACGCAAAAAAAAAATGCGGATTTCTTGCAGAAAATTTCCGGTTTTCTTCAGGAAATTTCTGCAAGAAATCCTGACGTGTGCACATACCCTCACTGAAATTTAGCTTAGTAATCTCAACCTTATCTTGACCTCCAATGTTCCTGTTAACTGCCATTCCTTAATTACATTTCAAACTAAAGGTACCTTCACACGAAGCGACGCTGCAGCGATAGCGACAACGATGCCGATCGCTGCAGCGTCGCTGTTTGATCGCTGGGGAGCTGTCACACAGACCGCTCTCCAGCGACCAACGATGTCGAGGTCCCCGGGTAACCAGGGTAAACATCGGGTTGCTAAGCGCAGGACCGCGCTTAGTAACCCAATGTTTACCCTGGTTACCAGCGTAAAAGTAAAAAAAACAAACAGTACATGCTCACCTGCGCGTCCCCCAGCGTCTGCTTCCTGACACTGACTGAGCTCCGGCCCTAACAGCACAGCGGTGACGTCACCGCTGTGCTTTCACTTTCATTTTAGGGCCGGCGCTCAGTAAGTGTCAGGAAGCAGACGCTGGGGGACGCGCAGGTGAGTATGTACTGTTTGGTTTTTTTACTTTTACGCTGGTAACCAGGGTAAACATCGGGTTACTAAGCGCGGCCCTGCGCTTGGTAACCCGATGTTTACCCTGGTTACCAGTGTAAAACATCGCTGGTATCGTTGCTTTTGCTTTCAAACACAATGATACACGGCGATCGGACGACCAAATAAAGTTCTGGACTTTATTCAGCGACCAGCGACATCACAGCAGGATCCTGATCGCTGCTGCGTGTCAAACTAAACGATATCGCTAGCGAGGACGCTGCAACGTCACGGATCGCTAGCGATATCGTTACAAAGTTGTTTCGTGGGAAGGTACCTTAAGGAAAGGACAATTTGAAAACGCTTTGCTATCTTCACACAGCCTTCTCACCCTTTGTGAGACTCCACTATTATCATTTTCAGAGTTCTAGGCAGCTGCATAGAAGTACCCATGACAGCTGTTTTTTTGGCACAAGGTTAGAGGAGGCTGAGTATTTATGAATCTGGGAAATTTGCATTACCTGGCCTTTCCTAAAGATGATAGTGAAAAAGCTAGCCATGCACACTGTGCTTCCATTTAATCTCTATGTAAACTCACCCACTGTGAGGATTTACTAGCCAAAGCATGTTAATTATCTGCAGCGGAGACACTTGTCTCCGCTGCTTAAAGGGAACCTGTCACCCCCAAAAGAAGATGAGCTAAGCCCACCGGCATCAAGGGCTTATCTACAGCATTCGGTAAAGCTGTTGATAAGCCCCCGATGTATCCTGAAAGATTAGAAAAAGAGGTTAGATTATACTCACCTGGGGAGTGGTCCGATCCGATGGGCGTCGCTGTCCGGTCCGCGGCCTCCTATCTTCTTAGGATGACGTCCTCTTCTTGTCTTCACGCTGCTGCTCCAGCGCAGGCGTACTTTGCCTGCCCTGTTGAGGGCAGAGCAAAGTACTGCAGTGCACAGGCACAAAGCCTCTCTGACCTTTCCCGGCGCCTGCGCACTGCAGTACTTTGATCTGCCCTCAACAGGGCAGACAAAGTATACCTGCGCCAGAGCCGCAGCATGAATACAAGAAGAGGACGTCATCATAAGAAGATGGGAGGCCCTGGACTGGACCGCGACGCCCAATGGACTGGACCTCAGACTAACCCCCACGGGTGAGTATAATCTAACCTCTTTTTCTCATCTTTCGTGAAACATGGGGGGCTTATCAACAGCATTAAAGAATGCTGTAGATAAGCCCTTGATGCAGGTGGGCTTAGCTCATCTTCGATTTTGAGGGTGACAGGTTCCCTTTAATTTGACCCATAGCAATTCATTACATGCAGTAAATTTGCATGGTTCTCTGAACACATGCGGATTTAGCTGCATGATTAGAACGCAGCATTTTGGACTCAGCAAAATATGCTGCGTCCTAAACGCTATTTCCTAAACAGGCCCATATAGCCTACAGGCTAATTAAGGTCTGAAACCTTGGTCAAAAGTTATTTGAGCACATAAATCTGCAAGTGTGCTCAAACTTTTGCATCAGCCCATTTTCCTTTAAGTTATTTTTAAAATGTAAAGAAATGACAATATATACTTTTTTTGTCTAAAATACAAAGCAAATGTGTCAACTTTAAAGGGAATCTGTCACCTCATTTTGGCCCTATAAACCGCGGCCACCACCATCAGGGGCTTATCTACAGCATTCTGTAATGCTGTAGATAAGCCCCCGATATAACCTGAAAGATAAGAAAAACAAGTTAGATTATACTCACCCCAGGGGTGGTCTGTTGCGGTCCGGTCCCATCTTCATGTGATGACGTCCTCTTCTTTGTTCCTGTCACGGCTCCTGCGCAGGCGTACTTTATCTGCCTTGTTGAGGGCAGAGTAAAGTACTGCAGTGCGCAGGCGCCGGGAAAGGTCAGAGAGGCAGTACTGTACGCTGCCATCAACAGGGCAAATCAGTACATCTGTGCAGTAGCCGCAACAGAAGCAAGGAGGATGACGACATCATATGAAGATGGGAGGTGCCGGACCCAGACTTGTGATGCCCATCGGACCGGAACCATACCGGGACTGCCCCAGGGAGAGTATAATCTAACTTGTTTTTCTTATCTTACAGGTTACATCAGGGGCTTATCTACAGCATTCTGTAATGCTGTAGATAAGCCCCTGATGGCGGTGGTTGAAGTTTATATGGCCAAAATGAGGTGACAGATTCCCTTTAACTTTATTCCTTTTAAAGATAGTTTCATCTTCAACTTGCTTAACTGTTCACAATAGCAGTAATTTTGACCAGGGGTGCCCAAACTTTTACATGCCACTGTATGTGGCCGCAATAGGACAATAACGGAAGTCAAAGTGAATTGCAGGCTCCCAACAACTTTAATCTGTCTCTCGTAGTCTATCAGTGAGGTTTAGAAATATACATCTGTACACACAAAATCCATACTTTAAAATGTAATCAGTATTGACTGTTTTTGGTAGAATATTCATTTGTGTAACAGACCTGTACTTCCCTATAAAAAGCACAGGAGTCTAAAATATAGATCCATAGTCTTATATTTAACCCCTTCACGACATATGACGTATACGTGTATATATACGTAATATGTCGTGTCTCCCCCTTTGATGCGGGCTCTGGTGCTGAGCCTGCATGTTTTCCAGCAAATTACATCAAATGTCAACTGCGATCCACCCGCGGTTGTTAACATGTTAAATGTCGCTGTCAATCTCTGAGAACGGCATTTAACATGATGCCGCTGGAAGCATGTCACTAGCTGTGCCCATCGGTGCCTTTGTCACATGATTGCAGGTTAACATAACAACTGGGGGTCCGAAGGAGGAAAAATAGTTTTAAAAATATGAAAAATTTTAAAAGATCAAATCATCCCCCTTTTGCCCCATTCAAAATAGAATAATAACAAAATAAATTAAAAAATTCACATATTCGGTATTAGCGAGTTCAGAAATACCCAATCTATCAAAATATAAAAATAATACAATAAGTCTCGAAAAATGGCACTATTTTTTTTTTCCCCACTTAAATACAAAAAAACTCTATACATGTTTGACATCTGCAAACTTGTCATGATCTGGAGAATTATAATGGCAGGTCACTTTTAGCATTTAGTGAATATGGTAAAAAAAAATAAAATACAAATGTGGAATTGCACTTTTTTTGCAATTTCACCGCACTTGGATTTTTTTTCTTATTTTCCAGTATATTATATGGTAAAATCAATGCCCTCATATGGCCATATAGACTGAAAAATAAAAAAAGTTATAGCTCTGGGAAGAAGGGGAGCAAAAAATGAAAAAGAAAAAACTGAAAATTGCTCGAGGGTGGAGGTGTTAACTGAGCTCCATGCATCTTTTTAAGGGAGAGAAAAGGATCTGCATAATGGATCTGTATTTATGAAGTCAAGTTCTAAATTTTTCATCTTGAGTGACTTCCATAAAGAGAAAATGTATCCTGTTTTTCAGTTTTTCACTGGTTGTTCTGCTTACATTTGATGCATCATGTACAATCATTTCAGAATAATATCAAAGAGTTATTAAATACTATCATGTACCATAAATATCATACCAGACTGCACCATAAATAGCATAACATACTTTGTTTTACCATACTAAAAAGTACCGTAATGTACTATTCCTTCTATACCATAATGTATAATATATATATATATATATATATATATATATATATATATATATATATATATATATATATATATATATCACAGAATTATATAGAAATGTTGTGAAAATAATGGTACAAAGTACAAGATAGACCACAGTATATTCAGTATTCTGCTGTGCTTCTTTAAGGAGCATCTCCATTAATTCTGCATGTGACAAGGAGGAGGGGGTGATATTGAGAGATTACAATGAAAGCTTGTTGCTCATTTCCTATGGGAGCTATGCTTTTTAAATTAATGCTATTTCTTTCATTGTGAAAACCATGTTAGGTTGCCAGTCAGATTAGCACTGTTTTTAATGACTAGGATGGCCATTTTTACCGTGGAAGTGTCAAATTACTCCCCAGAGGAAAGACCCTTCATGGATATGATTCCTTCGGGTGCAGCCCACTTAGGATAGGATGTTGTGCTGTAGGCAAATGTAACAAAGAGAGTCAAGGAGATGAATTAGTACTCGGCAATTTTAAAACATACATTATATAGATAATCAGGAGAAGCTTCAAATAGGCAATGGTCGATAAGATAGGACCAATGGACTGTATGAATTTATGCTGTCCCTTATGAAAACTTCTGCCAATCATCCAACAGTGATCTGAATTTAGTATCTTAATTAAGTCAACTATATTCTATTTTACGTGTTCACCTAGAATTGCTTAAATCAGAAGGATACATTGGCCCCACTCACTATTTATTGAAAAAAATTCCCTACAAAAATACTGTAGCTCTTTTCAGTTTTTACTATATATAGGATGGATGGTATTTTAAGCCATATGTATAAATCATAAAATGAATGCTATTGCTCCATTACAGAACATTCGCCCACTAATAATTTCAATGATAAATGAAGAAAAAAAACATAGGAAAGCTAGCACAATAGGAGAACATTTATTATCACTTATTTAGAGTAGGGTGCAACATTTTTTATAAAAGCTACCATATTTTTTGGATTATAAAATGCACTATTCCCAAAAATGTTTTAGGGGAAAATAGGAGTGCATATTATAATTTGAGTGTAGCTGCTGCAGGACACTGGCAGCAGCGGCAGAGGTGGGACGATGCTGCTGGCCTCGGCCTGGGAGGAGTGGGACAAGGCCGCGCAGGCTCAGGACTTTCAGAAAATGCAGGGAGTCCCCTCACTTCCCATCCTTTTCACTGCAATGGACTTCGGAAAATGGCTGCTGGAGGCAGGGAATGTGCAGATTGAGATCTCAGCTCCTGGGATCTCAATCTGCGCATGCCCCACCTCAAGCGGCCATTTTCCCAAAGCACACTACTGTGAAAAGGATGAAAAGTGAGGGGACTTCTGAAAGTTCAGAGCCTGCGCAGTCTTGTCCCATTTCTGCCGCCACTGTCACCTTCCTGCAGCAATGCTCCTGCCTCCTGGGCCCCGGTTCCAGAGCAGCCGACTTACTCGGTAAGCTACCGTAAAAGCGGACTATAAGATGTACCACCATTTTACCAATTTTTTTTTTCCTATTTTCCTCCTCAAAATTTGGGGTGCGTCTTATGGTCTGGTGAGTATTATAATCCGCATAATATGGTAATTTGCTACCTGTATCAAAGTGTGAGAAATTTTAAATAGGTCATTAATGACATGGCTTTAAATACCCCCACTTTTTGAAAAATGTCTCAAGCGCTTGTAGCTTACATGATTTTTTTATTTTATTTATATAAAATTTGCCTTACACAGAAATTGTCACCTTAAGAGTATATGCCCACGATCAGTTTTTGAAAAAACGTCTGAAGCGCTTGTAGCTAACATGATTTTTTAATTTTATTTATATAAAATTTGGCTTAAACAGAAATTGTCACCTTAAGGGTATATGCCCACAATCAGGAACTGCTGCGGTTTTGATGCTTCGTATTTATGCAAAGTCAAACCCACAGTGAACAGCTGTTACAGTATAGTGGATGGGATCGCAAAAAATCCCATGTCCTCTATGCATCCACAGATGCCTGTGGATCACCCGCGGAGACAGACATACGGCGCGTCTTTCCAGACTGCAGCATGTCAACTTTTCTAGCAAAGACACTTGTCTCTGCATTAGAAATTACATCAATAGAAATGTATTGAATGCGGTAAATCCGTACAGTTCAGTGAACACATGCGGATTTACCTGTGTTCAATAGAAGGTAATACTTTGGACACAGCAAACATACGCTATGTCCAAAGCGCTGCTAGTTCTGGATTGTGGGCACCCAGCCTAAGGCCTCCTTCACACACCCATGTTTAATCCCTTTACCCCCAAGGGTGGTTTGCACATTAATGACTGGGCCAAGTTTTACAATTCTGACCACTGTCCTATTATGAAGTCATAACTCTGGAACACTTCCATGGATCCTGGTGATTCTGACAATGTTTTCTCGTGACATACAATAGTTCATGATAGTAGTAAAATTTCTTTGATATGACTTGCGTTTACTTGTGAAAAAAATGGAAATCTGGCGAAAAGTTTTAAAATTTCGCAATTTTCCAGATTTGAATTTTCATGCCCTTAAATCACAGAGATATCTCACAGAAAATACTTAATAAGTAACATTTTCCACATGCTTACTTTACAGCACAATTTTGGAACCAAATTTTTTGTTGTTGTTAAGGGTTAGAAATTGACCAGTAATTTCTCATTTTTACAACACCATTTTTTTAGGGACCACATAACATTTTAAGTCGCTTTGAGGGGTCTATATGATAGAAAATACCCAAAAGTGACACCATTCTAAAAACTTCACCCCTCAAGGTGATCAAAACTACATTTATGAAGTTTATTAACCCTTCAGGTGCTTCACAGTAATGTTTTGAATGTTTAAAAAAAATGAACATTTAACTATTTTTCACAAAAAAATTATTCGGGCCCAATTTTTTTTATTTTCCCATAGGTAACAGGAGAAATTGGACCCAAAAAGTTATCGTCCAATTTGTACTGAGTATGCTGATACCCCAGATATGGCGGGGGACAACTGTTTCGGTGCATGGCAGAGAACGGAAGGGAAGGAGCACCGTTTGACTTTTGCAATGCAAAATTGGCTGGAATTGAGATCGGACGCCATGTCTCGTTTGGAGAGCCCCCGATGTGCCTAAACAGTGGAAACCCCACAAAAGTGACCCCATTTTGGAAACTAGATCCCTCAAGGAACTTACATAGATGTGTAGTGAGAACTTTGAACCCCCAAGGGATTCACAGAAGTTTGTAACGTACAGCCGTAAAATTAAAAAATCATATTTTTTCCACAAAAATGATCTTTTCACCCCCAATTTTTATTTTCCCAAGGGTAATAGGACACCAAAAGTTATTGTGCAATTTGTCCTGAGTACGCTGATACCATGTGTGTGGGGTTAACCACTGTTTGGGCACATGGCAGAGCTCGGAAGGGAAGGAGCGCCATTTGACTTTTTCAACGCAAAATTGGCTGGAATTGAGATCGGACACCATGTTGCGTTTGGAAAGCCCCTAATGTGCCTGAACAGTGGAAATCCCCCACAAGTGATTCCATTTTGGAAACTAGTCTCCCCAAGGAACTTGTCTAGAAGTGTGGTGAGAACTTTGAACCCCCAGGTGTCTCACTAAAGTTTATAACATCCGAGCGTGAAAATAAAAAAAATCATATTTATTCAGCAAACATGATCTTTTAGTCCCCAATTTTTTAGTTTCCCAAGGGTAACAAAAGAAATTGGATGACAAAAGTTGTTTTCCAATTTGTCCTTAGTACGCTGATACCCCATATGTGGGAGAAAACTTCTGTATGGGCACACGTCGGGGCTCGGAATGGAAGTAGTGATCTTTTGGATTGCAGACTTTGATGGATTGGTCTGCGGGTGTCGTGTCGTGTTTGGAGAGCCCCTGTTGTGCCTAAACAGTGGAAACCCCCACAAGTGACCCCATGTTTCCTTAACAAATTTAGCAGAGTAAGGAGCTACATTAGAAAACTCCCCTTTAATTTCCCCCAGATTGTAGGCTCTAGTAGTATGTGTGGATTTAGAAGGGGTACTCTCTTCAGGTAAAAATTTCAGATGCAGACCCACATCTTTCCCATCAGATAAAAGCTTGGCCTCATTTGACTGTAAATTAGACATGTGCCCTTTAATGGTGTTACTTCTCAATATATTAACATAAATTAAACGTCAGTAAGTTTACTTACATATACGGCTACTCGATCATGAGCTGTTTAAACTAGAGAAAAACGAGTCATATTACGCCTGGATACAAAGAAATATCCTTTATTATAAGACTAAAAAATCTTATTATTGAAACAAATGTACATATAATACATATAAATTGGTAAGTTCACAAGGTTACTATAAAGTGACTAAAAAGGTGCAACCCATACATCGGGACACAAGAAAGGACATTGGTAATAAAACAGTACTAAAGTGTCCAATAGATACCAACAGAAAAGGCCCAATGTTTCAGCACATAACAGAGTTTAATACTCTTTACAAGGCTAAATTGCCAAAATGAATACCGCCATCATGTGCCACATTGATATTGCCCATACTGAATGTATTAGTAGAAATAGATAAGCTAGTTACCCATTTGTATTCATTTTGGCAATTTAGCCTTGTAAAGAGTATTAAACTCTGTTATGTGCTGAAACATTGGGCCTTTTCTGTTGGTATCTATTGGACACTTTAGTACTCTTTTATTACCAATGTCCTTTCTTGTGTCCCGGTGTATGGGTTGCACCTTTTTAGTCACTTTATAGTAACCTTGTGAACTTACCAATTTATATGTATTATATGTACATTTGTTTCAATAATAAGATTTTTTAGTCTTTCTCAATATATTAGTTGATTGATTAAGTAGTTTTTTGCTTTTAAGTACTGGTATTTTACTTATTGTTACTGATGATTGATCAGTAAGGCCATTTCTTTGGACTTTACTCTCCTTTATTTTGTTTGCTGCATTTGAGAGGGTTTTCCTCTCATTGTCTCTGTATAATATTTGCTCTCTGAAAGCTTCACCTTATGCCTGGTCATGAAGGGGTGTCACTGACTGATTTTGTAACTGTAAGACACTCCCCTCATCCTCCCTTTCTGCATTCAATGTCCATCCTCTTATACTGCCATTTACCCTTAATATAAACACTGGCGCATCATATCTCAGTCCCCCTGGGATCTGGAGACCCGAGTAAATACTGCCGAGGCCATGCAGCTTTGAAGACAGTGACTCATGTTATGATCCTAGTGGTAGAGGATCTCTGGTATTCCGCCTAAGTCTACAAAAACATAGGAACTGCTCTAGGGAGGTGGAAACTGGGCTAACCGCATAACTGATCCAAACACACAACTAGAAGTAGCCGGTCAACGTGCCTACGTTGTTTCTAGACGTCTCGAGCCAGCCGGAGAACTGACTACCCCTAGAGGGAAAATAAGACCTCACTTGCCTCCAGAGAAATTAACCCCAAAGATATAGAAAGCCCCCAACAAATAATAACGGTGAGGCAAGAGGAAAACACAAACGTAGAGATGAACTAGATTCAGCAAAGTGAGGCCCACTAATCTAGATAGGCAGAAAATAGAAAGTGAACTATGCGGTCAGCAGAAAACCCTGCAAAAACATCCACGCTGAATATTCTAGAACCCCCGCACCGACTGACGGTGTGAGGGGAGAATATCAGCACCCTAGAGCTTCCAGCGAGCTAGAAAATCACATTTTGAGCAAGCTGGACAAAAAACACTGATAATGCAAATGATCCAAAGTATGCAAACAGGACTTAGCTTTTCTTGCATGAGACAGATGGCAAGGAATCAGGAGGAGACCAAATTGGACTGAATACATCGATACCAGGCAAGAGACTGAGTCCTAAGGAGGACTAAATAGGGAACACCCACAGCTTAATAAAACAGCTGAAGCCCAGGCCTGCAGAAGACATGACTCATACAATACCATTAGTGACCACAAGAGGGAGCCCAGAAACACAGTTCACAACAGTACCCCCCCCCTTGAGGAGGGGTCACCGAACCCTCACCAAGACCCCCAGGGCGATCAGGATGAGCAGCGTGAAAGGCATGAACCAAATCAGCCGCATGAACATCAGATGCGACAACCCAGGAATTATGCTCCTGACCATAGCCCTTCCACTTAACCAAATACTGAAGTCTACGTCTAGAGATACGAGAATCCAAGATCTTCTCCACTACGTACTCCAACTCGCCCTCAACCAAAACCGGGGCAGGAGGCTCAACAGCAGGAACCACAGGCACCACGTACCGCCGCAACAAGGACCTATGGAACACATTATGAATAGCAAATGACGCTGGAAGGTCCAAACGAAAAGACACCGGGTTAAGGATTTCCAAAATCTTATAAGGACCGATAAAGCGAGGCTTGAACTTAGGAGAGGAGACCTTCAAAGGAACATGCCAAGAAGACAACCAAACCAAATCCCCAACACGAAGTCGGGGACCCACACCGCGGCGGCGGTTTGCAAAACGCTGAGCCTTCTCCTGTGACAATTTCAAATTGTCCACCACATGGTTCCAAATCCGCTGCAACCTATCCACCACAGAATCAACCCCAGGACAGTCAGAAGGTTCAACCTGACCCGAGGAAAAACGAGGATGAAAACCAAAATTGCAGAAAAAGGGCGAAAACAAAGTGGCAGAACTAGCCCTATTATTAAGGGCAAACTCGGCCAGTGGCAAAAAGGTCACCCAATCATCCTGATCAGCAGAAACAAAACATCTTAAATAAGTTTCCAACGTCTGATTAGTTCGCTCGGTTTGGCCATTAGTCTGAGGATGAAAAGCCGATGAGAATGACAAGTCAATGCCCATCTTAGCACAAAAGGATCACCAGAATCTGGACACAAACTGGGATCCTCTGTCAGACACAATATTCTCAGGGATGCCGTGCAAACGAACCACATTCTGAAAGAACAAAGGAACCAAATCGGAGGAGGAAGGCAACTTAGGTAAGGGCACCAAATAGACCATTTTAGAAAAACGATCACACACCACCCAGACGACAGACATCTTCTGAGATACTGGAAGATCCGAAATGAAATCCATGGAAATGTGCGTCCAAGGCCTCTTCGGGATAGGCAAGGGCAAAAGCAACCCGCCGGCACGAGAACAGCAAGGCTTAGCCCGAGCACAAATCCCACAGGACTGCACAAAGGAACGCACATCCCGCGACAAGGAAGGCCACCAAAAGGACCTAGCCACCAAATCTCTGGTACCAAAAATCCCAGGATGCCCCGCCAACACCGAAGAATGAACCTCGGAAATAACTCTGCTGGTCCATCTATCAGGGACAAACAGTCTCTCTGGTGGGCAACGATCAGGTCTATCAGCCTGAAATTTCTGCAGCACTCGTCGCAAATCTGGGGAAATGGCAGACAAAATCACTCCCTCTCTGAGAATACCAGCCGTTTCTGAGACTCCCGGAGAGTCAGGCACAAAACTCCTAGAAAGCGCATCAGCCTTCACGTTCTTCGAACCAGGCAGGTATGAGACCACAAAGTCAAAATGGGAGAAAAACAATGACCAACGAGCCTGTCTAGGATTCAGATGCTTGGCGGACTCGAGATAAATCAGATTTTTATGATCAGTCAAGACCACCCCTCGATGCTTAGCTCCCTCGAGCCAATGTCGCCACTCCTCAAATGCCCACTTCATAGCCAACAACTCCCAATTACCAACATCATAGTTCTGCTCAGCAGGCGAAAATTTTCTGGAAAAGAAAGCACATGGCTTCATCACAGAGCCATCAGAGCTTCTCTGCGACAAAACGGCCCCCGCACCAATCTCAGAAGCTTCAACTTCAACCTGGAAGGGAAGAGAGACATCCGGCTGGCACAAGACTGGCGCTGAAGTAAACCGGCGCTTCAGCTCCCGAAAGGCCTTCACGGCCGCAGGAGACCAATTAGCAACATCAGAACCTTTCTTGGTCATATCCGTCAAAGGTTTAACTACGCTAGAAAAATTAGTGATAAAACGACGGTAAAAGTTAGCAAAGCCCAAGAACTTCTGAAGGCTCTTAACAGACGTGGGCTGAGTCCAGTCATGAATGGCACGGACCTTGACTGGGTCCATCTCCACAGTAGAAGGGGAAAAAGTAAAACCCAAAAAAGAAACCTTCTGTACTCCAAAGAGACATTTTGAGCCCTTCACAAACAAAGCATTATCACGCAGAACCTGAAACACCATCCTGACCTGGTTCACATGGGACTCCCAATCATCAGAAAAAACCAAAATATCATCCAGATAAACAATCATAAATTTATCCAGATATTTCCGGAAGATATCATGCATGAAGGACTGAAACACAGAAGGAGCATTAGAGAGTCCAAAAGGCATCACCAAGTACTCAAAATGACCCTCGGGCGTATTAAATGCTGTTTTCCATTCATCTCCCTGCTTAATGCGCACAAGGTTATACGCACCACAAAGATCTATCTTGGTGAACCAACTGGCACCCTTAATCCGAGCAAGCAAATCAGACAACAATGGCAAAGGATACTGAAATTTGACCGTGATCTTATTCAGAAGACGATAATCTATACAAGGTCTCAAAGACCCGTCCTTGGCCACAAAAAAGAATCCTGCACCAAGAGGAGAAGAGGATGGGCGAATATGTCCCTTCTCCAAAGACTCCTTTATATAACTCCGCATCGCGGCATGCTCTGGTACAGATAAATTAAAGAGTCGACCCTTAGGAAATTTACTACCAGGAATCAAATTTATAGCACAATCACAGTCCCTATGAGGAGGAAGGGCACTGGACCTGGGCTCACTAAATACATCCTGGTAATCTGACAAAAACTCAGGGGTCTCAGAAGGAGTGGAAGAAGCAATAGACACCAACGGAGTATCGCCATGAATCCCCCGACAACCGCAACTTTACACAGTCATAGCTTTCCAATCCAAAACTGGATTATGGGTCTGTAGTAGTGTTGAGCATTCCGATACTGCAAGTATCGGGTATCGGCCGATATTTGCTGTATCGGAATTTCCGATACCGAGATCCGATACTTTTGTGGTATCGGGTATCGGGTATCGCAACAACATTAATGTAATAATGTGTAAAAGAGAGAATTAAAATAAAAAATATTGCTATACTCACCTCTCCGACGCAGCCTGGACCTCAGCGAGGGAACCGGCAGCGTTGTTTGTTTAAATTTCGCGCTTTTACTTGGTTACGTGAAGTCCCGGCTTGTGATTGGTCAGGGCGGCCATGTTGCCGGGATGCGGACCAATCCCAGCAAGCCGTGACGAAATTACGTCACGGCTTGCTGTGATTGGTCCGCGTCCCGGCAACATGGCCGCCATTAACCAATCACAAGCCGTGACGTCACGGGAGGCTGGACATGCGCGTATTTTAAAAAGCGCGCGTGTCCAGCCTCCAGTGACGTCCCAGCTTATGATTGGTCACGGCGCCATGTTGCCGGGACGCGGACCAATCACAGCAAGCCGTGACGAAATTACGTCACGGCTTGCTGTGATTGGTCCGCGTCCCGGCAACATGGCCGCCATTAACCAATCACAAGCCGTGACGTCACGGGAGGCTGGACATGCGCGTATTTTAAAAAGCGCGCGTGTCCAGCCTCCAGTGACGTCCCGGCTTATGATTGGTCACGGCGCCATGTTGCCGGGACGCGGACCAATCACAGCAAGCCGTGACGAAATTACGTCACGGCTTGCTGTGATTGGTCCGCGTCCCGGCAACATGGCCGCCATTAACCAATCACAAGCCGTGACGTCACGGGAGGCTGGACATGCGCGTATTTTAAAAAGTGCGCGTGTACAGCCTCCCGTGACGTCACGGCTTGTGATTGGTTAATGGCGGCCATGTTGCCGGGACGCGGACCAATCACAGCAAGCCGTGACGTAATTTCGTCACGGCTTGCTGTGATTGGTCCGCGTCCCGGCAACATGGCCGCCCTGACCAATCACAAGCCGGGACTTCACGTAACCAAGTAAAAGCGCGAATTTTAAACAAACAACGCTGCCGGTTCCCTCGCTGAGGTCCAGGCTGCGTCGGACAGGTGAGTATAGCAATATTTTTTATTTTAATTCTTTATTTTACACATTTATATGGATCCCAGGGTCTGAAGGAGAGTTTCCTCTCCTTCAGACCCTGGGAACCATCAGGAATACCGTCCGATACTTGAGTCCCATTGACTTGTATTGGTATCGGGTATCGGTATCGGATTGGATCCGATACTTTGCCGGTATCGGCCGATACTTTCCGATACCGATACTTTCAAGTATCGGACGGTATCGCTCAACACTAGTCTGTAGCCATGGCAGACCCAAAATGACAACATCATGCAAATTATGCAGAACAAGGAAGCGTATCACCTCCTGATGTACAGGAGTCATGCACATGGTCACCTGCGTCCAATACTGAGGTTTATTCTCCGCCAATGGCGTAGCATCAATTCCTCTAAGAGGAATAGGAAATTCCAACGGCTCCAGGACAAAACCACAGCGCCTGGCAAATGACAAATCCATCAGACTCAGAGCAGCACCAGAATCCACAAAAGCCATGACTGAGTAAGAAGATAATGAACAAATTAAGGTCACAGACAAAATAAATTTAGGCTGTAAAGTACTAATGGCGACAGGATTAACAACTCTTTTCAAGCGCTTAGAGCATGCTGAGATAACATGCGTTGAATCACCACAGTAAAAACACAACCTATTTTGACGTCTATGACTTCGCCGTTCGGCTCTGGTCAGAATTCTGTCACATTGCATAAGGTCAGGTGTCCGTTCAGACAGCACCGCCAAAGGATTAGCAGATTTGCGCTCCCGCAAACGCCGATCAATTTGAATGGCCAGAGCCATTGAATCATTCAGACTTGTAGGGATAGGAAACCCCACCATCACATTCTTAATGGCTTCAGAAAGACCATTTCTGAAATTTGCGGCCATTTTGCGGCCAAATTTGCGGCCATTACTCATTCCATTGAGTAAGCACGGACCATTTCCGAAATTTTTGACAATACACCTCAGCTTCGTCCTGACCTTGAGAGATAGCTAGCAACGCCTTTTCGGCCTGATTTTCAAGATTAGGCTCCTCATAAAGCAAACCAAGCACCAGAAAAAACGCATCAACATTCACCAATGCAGGATCTCCTGGTGCCAGAGAGAAGGCCCAATCTTGAGGGTCGCCACACAAGAAGGAGATAACAATTTTAACTTGCTGAGTGGAATCCCCAGAGGAACGAGGTCTCAGAGACAGAAACAATTTACAATTATTCCTAAAATTCAGGAACTTAGATCTATCTCCAAAAAACAGCTCAGGGATAGGTATTTTTGGTTCAGACATAGGACTATGAGTGACAAAATCCTGAATGCTTTGCACCCTTGCAGCAAGTTGATCCACACTAGAAGTCAGAGTCTGAAAATTCATGTCTGCAGCAGAGCTCAAAGCCACTCAGAGAATAAGGGGATGAAAGAAGCTAGACAGACTGCAGCAAAAAAAAAAAAAAACACTCAGAACTTCTTTTTAATCCCGCTTCTGCAATGCATTAAACATTTCCTTTAGGGCCTGGTATACTGTTATGATCCTAGTGGTAGAGGATCTCTGGTATTCCACCTGAGTCTACAAAAACATAGGAACTGCTCTAGGGAGGTGGAAACTGGGCTAACCGCATAACTGATCCTAACACACAACTAGAAGTAGCCAGTGAACGTGCCTACGTTGTTTCTAGACGTCTCGAGCCAGCCGGAGAACTGACTACCCCTAGAGGGAAAATAAGACCTCACTTGCCTCCAGAGAAATTAACCCCAAAGATATAGAAAGCCCTGAACAAATAATAATGGTGAGGCAAGAGGAAAACACAAACGTAGAGATGAACTAGATTCAGCAAAGTGAGGCCCACTAATCTAGATAGGCAGAAAATAGAAAGGGAACTATGCGGTCAGCAGAAAACCCTGCAAAAACATCCACGCTGAATATTCAAGAACCCCTGCACCGACTGACGGTGTGAGGGGAGAATATCAGCACCCTAGAGCTTCCAGCGAGCTAGAAAATCACATTTTGAGCAAGCTGGACAAAAAACACTGATAATGCAAATGATCCAAAGTATGCAAACATGACTTAGCTTTTCTTGCATGAGACAGATGGCAAGGAATCAGGAGGAGACCAAATTGGACTGAAAACATCGATACCAGGCAAGAGACTGAGTCCTAAGGAGGACTAAATAGGGAACACCCACAGCTTAATGAAACAGCTGAAGCCCAGGCCTGCAGAAGACATGACTCATACAATACCATTAGTGACCACAAGAGGGAGCCCAGAAACACAGTTCACAACAGACTCACCATCTGTTCCTGTTTGTTGCGTCATGGCTGCAGTGATCACTGTGGTCTCTTTGCGCTTCTTCTTATAACTGGCAGCCTTCACCAGAGTCTGGATAGGAGCGGGAATCTTCGTTGCTTTAATTACCTCTCTCCTCGGTTGAGCCGCAGCCCCGGAAAACACTGCGATCCCTCGCCGCATCTTGTCAGCTGACATCAGAGCTTCTGAAAGGTTGGGAATCTCAGCCTTGTCACCATTTTCTTTTTTCTGCTGCATCATTGTTTCAGGATCTCTTGCGTCCACCCGGCTTCTCCTCAGGACACCGTCAGCTGATAGTGGAGCCTCGGTAAGTGCAGTGAGCTTTACAGCTGATGACCGACGGGTGATCTGAGCACCATAAAGCCGCAACTCCATCGGGTTTTGGCAGGGATCCATATTATGAGGTAAAGGCTTATTTACCTTTACCTCAGAAGAAAGCAGGCCTCCATTAGTTCTCCTCACGGTGTTCCTCCATTTCAATAAAATAATTTTCTTGGATGAATGGTGTTTTTTTTTTCTTATAACCCAGTCCAGGCATAATCTCACAGGTTTTATGACCAGGTATTACACAACTAAGTATGCTTTAGGTAGCTGAAAATAGGGGATTTTCAGGAGTTATGCAAAAGCATGTCCACTTCTGTCCCCCCCAAAACCATGCCCCCGCCAATTGTCAGCTGCGATAATCAGCTGACACCCGGACGCAATTGGCCGCGCTCCCCCCGAGAGAGTGGCTGATCGCTTATGACGTACTATCGCTTCGATGGTCAGACAGGCCCAGGACACCTCGGCGGTATAGTACATCGGATGTCAGAAAGTGGTTAAACACGTACGTGAAAATCTGGTAATGATGTAATCTGCATTTTCCATCAGTGTGTCAGCCGTGTGTCTGTGTTTACCATCAGTGTGTCATTTTCAGTGTGCTGTACGTGTTTTACATTGACCCATAGACTTGTGTTGTCCTTGTGCTGCTGGAAAAAAAACAGACATGTCTCTGTGGGGTTTGCATGGACACACAGTCTGTAAAAATATAGACCTGTCATAACTCCATAGGTTATAATGGATACATGTTATATCAGTGAAAAATGTGAGCCACACGTACTGGTGACACAGACATGTGAAGGAATTTACCTGCAGATATATTGTGTTCATTGTTTAATCAGGGACACTGACTGAGGGAATGCTAGGGTCATCTAGGACTATATGTGTTATGTACCATACATTTTGGTTTATAATTAAAAGTACTTTGTCACCACAGAATTACTGTTCAAACCGAGTACAGGCGCTCAATACATCATGGTGTGGCCAGACAATTAAATACACCTTCCTACTTGCTTGTTTTTCCTCAATCTCCTCCCCCTCTTCTTTGATTGACAGCTCTGGCTTAATAGAGACAGAAAAGGGCAGAGATGGATGGAAAACAAACAGGTGGAAAGGTGTATGTAAATGATTGGCCACCACATCATGATATCCCGAATGCCTGAACTTGGTTTGAACAGTTCTGTGCCACTATGTCCTGAGTCACTTTAAGTATCTTTCTCTTTACTTGTCTCAACTCTTTGGTTTATTGCATTAATGTTGTATTCTTCTTTTGGGTTTTGGTATATTTCATAATAATACTACTATACTACTGATGTTTTAAGATTAGATTATTAGAATATGTGAGTTGATTTGTAGCTATATCTTTTGATTAAACTATTTACTATATGGACGATTTACTTGTAAGAATTCTTAAAGGGGTTATTCAGTCCAAATCGATAAATCTGCAGTCACTCTGTGTGACTGCAGACTCATGAATCCCCCCCCAGTGTAAGCACTGCACGTTGTGAGGATTTGCCGGTTTCTGAGCTGGGACAAGATGGTATATATGCGTCATACATCCTCCCGGCCAAAGCCGGGCACATGGCAAGAGGGAATATAAGACTACTGACTACATCACCTGTAATATGACATATGTGGTGTATTATGCCACATGCACATGTGACCTAATATATATCGAGCTTACCTCACGTGAGTTACTGGTACATACCCATGAACACGTGAGAGATATCATGGTGGTTCGGGAGGTGGAAGATTTGGCTCAAGTAAAGACAATTCCAAGACACTTTAGGATCCATCACAAGTGTAACCCTAAGGATCTTAAAATTCATGGGATAGATAGGGTGCATGGTGGGATTAGAGGGGGTGACCTTAAGAGCACAATGGCACAGTTAGAATATTGGTGGATAATCATTTTGGGCACTATGTCTCCATAGATTCTCAATGAGCATTTGAGTTTTGCTTCCTTCTTACAAATTAATCTCTCTTGATTTGGATTTTATTCATTTATGTGTGTTCGTCATATATTCACTTTCTTTTATTCATTGTTATTTTAAGGTATAGCACTTTTTGATGAATGTTCCCTATATGTGATCTTCACCATATCTCCATATCCCTAACTTGATTATTTTACAATATGGGATCTTGATGCTCTATCTTTTGACGCTGTAACATGGTGACTGTCAGAATGTATGAGACTCCCCGATTCCTCTTTGGTGAACCAAAAATTTGAAGCTAAAAAGTCCAACATTCGCCTACAGTATATACGATTGTTTTTTACAATTTTGCACATTGTTTCTCATGAGTTCATTTTTGGGCTATTAACTTACCTCACATAGTTTATTAATGTTAGGCATATTATGGTACACTCTTTTGTTATTTATATTATGTATATTGTGTGTGTGTTTCCCTTTTAGGGATCGTATTTGTATTAATATTATTAGATAATTCATGATTTATTATGCAGACAACCCTTTGTTTAGTGACATATCTTCTGATATATAATATCTCACTAGTCACTTTTCACAGATATGTAATCCTTCTACAGTGGGGGAAATAAGTATTTGATCCTTTGCAAATTTTGTAAATTTACCCACTGACAAAGACATGAACAGTCTATAAATTTAAGGATAGGTTAATTTTAACTTTGAGAGAAAAAGGCCTTACAGTTCATCATTGATAAGAGGAAAATAAATTTACAGAAAACTAGTAATTAAATCACTGACCTATTTGAGCAACTAAAGGTTTTTGACCATTTAGAGGGGTTCAGGATATAGCAAAAAGTATTACCAATATATTACAAGAGAAAGAAAAAGAAATTAGACATAAGAAAATGAAAAAAATTGTAAGAGATGAGGTAATGGTGGAAGGAAATTTAAACCCTAAACGATCCGGTATTTTACGTGACGAACGGACTATGGATCAATCATGTAGAGTCACACAATTTGTAGTCTTAGATGAATATGAAGGAACTCCACCCCAAACCCCTCTAGATAGATACATCAGTGGTATTTTCAACTTACACTAATTCCAATTCCACACAATTTACCCCTATGTCGATTAACAGAAACCAGTGTACATTGGGGGAAACTCTGGGCGCATGTATAGAGGCTTTTGATTTGATAGACAATCCAGAAGAACCCCCTGAGGCATGTACTCCTATAGAATTTAATATCCCTACTAATAATAGGTATTCTAGACTCTTACCAGCAGTCGAGGGCCCAGGAACATCGAATGCAATAAACCAGCCTAGTAATATTTCAAGAGAACACACTCAGGAAATGGGTATAACTAGACCCAATATACGGGGCACAATAGGAAAGAGGACAGTGGGAAAAAGTTTTGGTACTAATAGTATCCTAAATAGGAACCCTAAAAAAACCCAGCCCCATAGATTCTCTGATAAAGGAGCGTTAGGCCCCAAGAAGGGTAGTACCTCTAAAATGTATCAAAATTTTTTTCAGGTACGAGGCGTAAAACCAAACGTGGGAAGAGAGGAGGGAGGAAACTCACCAAAACAAAAATGAATAAGGAAATATCTAGGCAAAAATGTTTTAACCTCAGTTCTCATACGCTAACGAGGGAAGAGGAATCACTGTTACAAAAAGGTTTAAAGTTTGCCCCTACATCGAAATCAAGTCCCTTTATGTTATACGTATCTATGAAAAAGATACTTAGCTATTAAAAAATATTTTTTGAAAAAAGAACAAATAGGTGGAAGTACACAAAATCAGAGTCCCAGGGAATATGTACATACGACATTAGCTAAACCCTCCGCATTTAATCCTATTAGTGAATACTCTAATGCTTTTCATACTTTTGAAACATTAGTCACTTCTGACCAGGGCTGGACTGGGACTAAATAACATATAATTACAGCTGTATCCAGCATTACAGCTCAGTCCCCATAGAATGTAATACAGCACAGCCCCGATAGAATGTAATGCAGCACAGCCCCCATAGAATGTAATGCAGCACAGCCCCCATAGAATGTAATGCAGCACAGCCCCCATAGAATGTAATGCAGCACAGCCCCCATAGAATGTAATGCAGCACAGCCCCCATAGAATGTAATGCAGCACAGCCCCCATAGAATGTAATGCAGCACAGCCCCCATAGAATGTAATGCAGCACAGCCCCCATAGAATGTAATGCAGCACAGCCCCATAGAATGTAATGCAGCACAGCCCCATAGAATATAATGCAGCACAGCCCCATAGAATATAATGCAGCACAGCCCCATAGAATATAATGCAGCACAGCCCCATAGAATATAATGCAGCACAGGCCCATAGAATATAATGCAGCACAGCCCCATAGAATATAATGCAGCACAGGCCCATAGAATATAATGCAGCACATCCCCATAGAATATAATGCAGCACAGGCCCATGGAATGGAATGCAGCCAGCCCCATAGAATATAATGCAGCACAGGCCCATGGAATGGAATGCAGCCAGCCCCATAGAATATAATGCAGCACAGGCCCATGGAATGGAATGCAGCCAGCCCCCATAGAATGTAATGCAGGCAGCCACCATACAATATAATGCAGCACAGCCCCCATAGAATGTAATGCAGGCAGCCACTATACAATATAATGCAGCACAGCTCCCATAGAATGTAATGCAGGCAGCCCCCATAGAATGTAATGCAGGCAGCCCCCATAGAATGTAATGCAGGCAGCCCCCATAGAATGTAATGCAGGCAAGCAGCCCCCATAGAATGTAATGCAGCACAGCCCCCCCCCCCCCTCAATAGCTCCACAATCCAGTCATCACTCATTGATAAAAAAAACAAACAAACACTCTACTCACCTCCCTCCTCGTGCCCCGCGCTGCTCCTGGCTCCGGTCTCGGCAGCTGCAGTCTGCCCGCCCGGTCACACAGCAGGTGCGCGATGATATGACGTCATCGCGCACCCGCAGTGTCAGCGGCAGGCAGAGCGGGGAATGATAGGAGAGGGGGCATCAGCAGACGCACTCTCCTCCATCATTGCATTCAACTGTACCGGCGTCTATGACGCCGGTATAGTTGAATGCGGGGCCGGGAGTGTGCCGCGACAGCGGGGGGAGTGTGCCGACAGCGGCACACTCGAGCGGCCCACTACTGCCATCAGCCCTTCTGGCATTTGCCAGAACTGCCCGATGGCCAGTCCGGCCCTGCTTCTGACATTAGAAAAATGAAAGGTGGGAATCCCAGATATGCCCTAAGTAATCTCACTAGAGAGGAAAGAAATGCTTTAGTCAATTTTCAGGACAATAATGACATCGTGGTCCGGGGTGCAGATAAAGGGGGAGGCATAGTGATTGTGGATCTCAGTATGTATCATTTGGAAGCATTGAGGCTCTTAGATGATGTTGTTACATATAAGAAGTTATTAGGTGATCCCACTGCTCAATATGTTAAAAAAATTGAACCTTCTTGCCCTGAAGGGTAAGTCTTTGGGCATTTTGAATAAGAAGGAGTTCCAATTTATTAATAATAAAACACCCCAGTGTGGCAGTTTTCTATCACATCCCGAGACTGCATAAGAATTCCACATGCCCACCGGGTAGACCTATCGTATCAGGCATAAATTGCCTGATGGCTAATTTATCAGAGTATGTGGATATACACTTGCAGAAATGCGTTACACTACTCCCAGCCTATCTAAAAGACACAGGAGATACGATACTGATTTTAGAAACCACCAGCTGGGCTAGTAATTACATACTAGGCATGTTAGATATTAAATCTCTATACACGGTCATCAACCAAGAGAAGGGTTGCCTAGCAGCTGAATATTTTTTAGAACAACTACACTCCTATAATCCTACCCAAATTGCTTATATTGTGGAGAGTATGAAATTTATTCTCCAACACAATTATTTTATTTATTGTAAACAGTTTTAGTTGCAAACTTGGGGCACAGCCATGGGCACAAAGTTTGCCCCAAGTTATGCTAACCTGTATGTGGGAAAGTGGGAGGAGTCACATATTTATCAGAACCGCCAACTACGAAAAGGCCTTATTATGTGGCGACGCTTCATTGACGACATGTTATTTATATGGGAAGGGACACAGTCGGATCTTAATATCTTTCTTAAGGGATTGAATAATAACTCGTAAGGTTTGGCATTCACACCCACCATGAGTACATCTAATGTTAACTTTTTGGATATGAACATCTATATAGAAAATAATATTATATTCACCAAATGCTACCATAAGGAAGTGGATTGTAATAGTTACATCCATACAGACAGTTGCCACCTTCCGTTGTGGCTTTCAAATATTCCTAAAAGCCAATTTACATGCATAAGACGGAACTGCACAAAAGATGTTGATTTTGATGAGGAATCCAACTATTTAAAGAACCAATTTGTAGATAGAGTGTACTGTGAGGCATCTTTGGAGAAGGTTAAGCAAGATGTTAAGACCGTTCCTAGAAGGAATTTGATCCATGGAACAAAGACAATTCCGGGTGCAGAGAAGAGCGACCAAGGTTATTAGAGGACTGAGGGGTCTGCAATACCAAGATAGGTTATTACACTTGGGGCTGTTTAGTTTGGAAAAACGAAGACTAAGGGGTGATCTTATGTTAATGTATAAATATATGAGGGGACAGTACAAAGACCTTTCTGATGATCTTTTTAATCATAGACCTGAGACAGGGACAAGGGGGCATCCTCTACGTCTGGAGGAAAGAAGGTTTAAGCATAATAACAGACGCGGATTCTTTACTGTAAGAGCAGTGAGACTATGGAACTCTCTGCCGTATGATGTTGTAATGAGTGATTCATTAATTAAATTTAAGAGGGGCCTGGATACCTTTCTGGAAAAGTATAATGTTACAGGGTATATACACTAGATTCCTTGATAAGGCGTTGATCCAGGGAACTAGTCTGATTGCCGTATGTGGAGTCGGGAAGGAATTTTTTTCCCCATGGTGGAGTTACCCTTTGCCACATGGGGTTTTTTTGCCTTCCCCTGGATCAACATGTTAGGGCATGTTAGGTTAGGCTATGGGTTGAACTAGATGGACTTACAGTCTTCCTTCAACCTTAATAACTATGTAATTCCGGAACCCTTGAGTATAGCGCAAGAGATTGGGAAAATACCGTTTATCACTCAATATCATGGGAACCGGAAAAGATTCACCAACATAATTCAAAAATATTGGCCTATTTTAAAAAAGGATAGAATTGTAGGAGAACTAATATCTGACAAACCAAGATTTGTTTTCAGAAAGGCTAAGGACATTGGGAATATTATAGCCCCAACAATTAGAATGGGAATGAATGGTGGGCACACTAAACCAATAAGTAATCAAGGACCAAACAAGGGGGGTTCACTACGTGTGGTACTTGCCCCTGTTGTGTACGGATAAAATGTAAAAAGTTGGACCAGACAAGGTTTTGGAACACAGAAAGGACCGAAGCATTCACTATTAAGGACAGCATATCCTGTTATTCAACGGGGGTTATCTATACGATTAGATGTCCCTGTGACAAACTCTATGTGAGCAGCACCAAGAGGAGATTGAGAGATAGGATAAAGGAACATTTGGATAATATTGCCAAAGGGTTTGGGGGACACCCTTTGTCACATCATTATGCAGAAAAACACGGCCGGACGTGTAATGGAACATCCTTCTGCGGCATCCAGATTGTACAAAAAAATCCTAGAGGCAGGGACTATTTGAGAAGTCAAAGTGGATTTTTACACTAGACAGTTTGGCCCCGAAGAGACTCAATTACGAAATAGAATTGTATGCCCTCTAGTGGAGAAATATTTAGGGCCATGATTTTAAGGACTGTAAAGGTTCCCTGACGGGTAATGTATCTTATTATAGGTGTATATAGAAAAATGAAATTGTAACGGTTTTTATATACAATATACAATTTTACATTTTTCAAAAAAAAAATTTAAAAAAATGTTTTTCATAAATAATTTTATACAATATTTTGGGGTTATTACAGTAGTTTTTATTCATATTTAAATATTTATACATATTTATATTTAAAAAAAAAAAAAAGTAAAAATTCTTTGTGCGATTAATAAAATAATACTTTTATACTGTCACGGGTTATTTTTTTCTGTATTTGTATTGTATTTTTGAGCCGTGTTAGGGGATCTCTCCATTGCATGTAAGAAATGGGTATTCGATGTGTTTTTTTTTGGAGACTGAAGAAACAAATAACCCCCTATAATTAACAAGTGTTTAATGCAAAGGAGATTTTCCCTCTTTTCCTATAGGGTAACATTTGTGCAATTCACATATGTAAGTCAGTAGTAATGCACAATCTATTATGGGCAAGCTTGGATAGCAGCGTGTCAAAAGGCTATTTGCAAGCCAATAAGGGAGATTGGCACATTAGTAGGGAAAACATGGGGTTATAAATGGTTAGCGATAGTACAGGGACAACAACCTTGAGAAAGAGGGACGGTTCCCTCGAAAAGCGTTGGTAATTGGCCCTTGTACATGTCTGTCTTCCACGGGCAGGTGACGTCACCGCTAACCACGCCCCCACACACTACACTACTACACGGCGGCGCCTTTGGCTGAGGCAAACCGCCGGCTTGTGCTGAGGGGACTCCAGGAGCCATTTGCAAAGGGAGGATGCTCCCTAGTTGTGGACTCAGCTCAGTCAGCTGCATCACCGGAGACTTCGGGCACACGCAAGTAAGTGCCGCTTAAACATCTCCGGAACGTACAGTGACTACAGACACTTAAGGTTGTGCACGGGCACACGTGTATTAGCGCGGCATCCCTCTTTTTCACGTTTTCACTGGACATTTGTTTGGGCAGATTAGCACAGCCCATCTGCCAGGGTGCCAGCGGCTTTATACACTATAGCAGAATAGGACAGCGCCAGTGTAATCTTATTTTATACAGAATATTAAAAGCTAGATTTTAGGGGTATTGTTTTTTGCCCTTGGTTTATACAAACTTCAGATGGGCCTCTACATGTGCAATCTTGAACAGGGGGACCTTGCGGGCACTGCAGGACTTTAAACTTTTACAGTGTGATGTGTTACCAATGGTTTTCTTGCTGACTGTGATCCCAGCTGCCTTAAAATCATTACCAAGTCATCCCATGTAGTTTTAGGCTGAATCTCATCTTCCTCATGATCATGGATACTCCACAAGGTGAGATTTTGCATGGTGCATGGGGCACCCATATCAACGTCAATTGACAGTCATTTTGTATTTCTTCCATTGTCTTACTATTGCACCAACTGCTGTCTCCTTCTCACCCAGCATCTTACTTATGGTTTTGTAGCCCATTCCAGCTTTGTGCAGGTCTATGCTCTTGTCCCTGACATCCTTATAAAGCTCTTCGGTCTTGCCCATATTAGAAGTTAGAGTCTGACTGGTTAATTGAGTCTGTGGACAGGATTCTTTTATAAAGGTGGCTATGTAAGACAGCTGTCTTTAATGCACGTAATGAGTTGATAAGGAGCATCTAACTAGTCTGTAGGAGCAAAACTCTTAATGGTTGGTAGGGGTTCAAATACTTATTTCTCACTGCAAAATGCAAATAAATTTATAGAATTTATACAATGTAATTGATTTTCTGGATTTTATTGATGATATTCTATCCCTCATTGTTAAATTTAACCTACTCTTAAAATAATAGACTGTTCATGTCTTTGTCAATGGGAAATTATTGTCAAAATCAGCAAGGGATAAAATACTTATTTCCCCTCTGTATATATACTTACCTTTGCCCATTATATGTTTTAAGAGACTGATCTGGGGTGTATAGATGTGGAGGGGTCCTCGGTATTCTGCTGTGACATACGAGCAACACATGCTCTGTTTACATTGCCACTTGGTATTACAGAATGCTAAGAGAGGGATATGGGAGTTTTTATCCCTAAGTAAGATGGCGCCTGGCATACGAGTGCAAGAGCAGTGTCCACACCGTTATGGTAATGTCACCTACAGCGCTCAGGAATGACGTGTGTGGGTCAATGGCGTCATGGAGAATTTCCCCCAGAGCCGCACCGCCAATGAGATTGCCGTGGACGTCTTTTCCTGGTGCGAATGACATTGCGCATGCTCCTCATTAATGCTGGATGACCTATAGCTGTGGTGAGACATACTTATACGTGAATGAACACACAATTTCACAGCCCGCTCCCTGAGGAAGCCCACGCGGAATACACGTTGGGGCTGTTGGCAGAGTTGGTACACACAGGCTAAATATGAGTAAGAGTACGCTGACATATTTTCTTTATATTCCCTGATGTTAGACTTTATGTTTTAAATACAACTCTCTCTAGGCAATAGAGTGAATGTACTCAGCACATGAGGCTATATGGAGGTTTTCTATCTAATATTGTCACTTTAGGACTATCCTTCTAGTGGGAATATCATTATACACTAGAACTTTATGTACTCCTTCTAACATAGTCTTGTTTTACACATTAGATTCAGCTTTGGGGATGGTCTGTTGACATTATGTATTATTTACTTAGTACAGTCATATGATTCTGTGCATTCCAGCCTGTCAGGATTAGTGTCTCCCTCTATGCTATACACCTGTGCTTGTCTGCTCTAGACCTATTTTTAATCTTTTTGACTGCTTATTAACCCCTTAAGGACAAGGGGTATTTCCGTTTTTGCATTTCCATTTTTTGCTCCCCCTTTAGCAAGGTTATTGCTAAAGAAGCTGGCTGTTCACAGAGCGCTGTATCCAAGCATATTAATGGAAAGTTGAGTGTAAGGAAAAATTGTGGTAGAAAAAGGTACATAAGCAACCGGTATAACCGCAGTATTGGAAAAATTGTTAAGAAAAGGCCAATCAAACATTTGGGGGTGATTCACAAGGAGTGGACTGCTGCTGGAGTCATTTCTTCAAGAGCCACCACACATAGACATATCCAGGACATGTGCTACAAGCCGTATTCTTTGTGTCAAGCCATCAAGACCAATAGACAATGCCAGAAGCGGGCCAAGGAGAAAAAGAACTGGACTGTTGCTCAGTAGTCCAAGGAATTGTTTTCAGATGAAAGTAAATTTTGCATTTCATTTGGAAATCAAGGTGAGGAGGCACACAATCTAAGCTGCTTTAGCTCTAGTGTGACGTTTCCACATTTAGTGATGGTTTGGAGAGCCATGCCATCTGCTGGTGTAGGTCCACAGTATTTTATCAAGACCAAAGTCAGTGCAGCTGTCTATGGAAATTGTAGAACACTTTATGCTTCCCTCTGCCGACAAGCTGTTTGGAGATGGAAATTTTATTCTCCAGCAGGACTTAGCACTTGTCCACAATGCCAAAAGTACCAATACCTGGTTTAAAACAACAATATCACTGTGCTTGATTGGTCAGCAAACTTGCCTGACATTAACCCCATAGAAAATCTGTGGGGTATTGTCAAGAGGAAAATGAGAGACACCAGACCCAACAATGCAGACAAACTAAAGGTTGCTATCAAAGTAACCTGGGCTTCCATAACACCTCAGCAGTGCCACAGGCTAATCGCCCTCCATGCCATGCCGCATTGATGCACTAATTGATGCAAAAGGAGGCCCGACCAAGTATTGAGTGCATTTACTGAACATACATTTCATTAGGCCAACATTTTGGATTTTAAAAACATTTTTCAAGCTGGTGTTATAAAGTATTCTAATTTACCGAGATAGTGACTTTTGGTTTGTGAAGAAAGAATGGTTGTAGATGACGAGGAAAAAGCTAATATATTAACACCTTCTTCTCCATGGTATTCACTGTGGAAACTAATGTGGTAGGTGAAATGCCGAGAGACAAAGAAAACCCTATATTAAGGTTCACCCAAGAAGAGGTGCGAAACCGGCTAAAAAAAGATTAAAATAGATAAATCTCTGGGTCTGGATGGCATACATCCATGAGTACTAAGAGAACTAAGTAATGTAATAGACAAACCATTATTTCTTATATTTAGGGACTTTATAGCGATGCAGTCTGCTCCACGGGACTGGCAAATAGCAAATGTGGTACAAATATTCAAAAAGGGCTCTAAAAGTGAACCTGGAAATTATAGGCCAGTAAGTCTAATCTTAATTGTTGGTAAAATATTTGAAGGGTTTCTGAGGCATGTTATTCTGCATTATCTCAATGAGAATAACTGTTTAACTCCATATCAACATGGGCTTAGGAGGAATCGCTCCATTCAAACCAATCTAATCAGTTTTTATGAAGAGATAAGCTATAGATTGGACCACGTGAGTCATTGGACATGGTTTATCGTGATTTTTCCAAAACATTTGATACCGTGCCACACAAGAGGTTGGTACAGAAAATGAGAATGCTGGATCTGGGGGAAAATGTGAGTAAATGGGTAAGTAACTGGCTTAGCGATAGAAAGCAGACAGTGGTTATAAATGGTATTTTCTCTAACTGGGTCGCTGTGACCAGTGGGGTACAACAGGAGGCGGTGTTGGGACGAATTCTCTTCAACATATTTATTAACAATCTGGTAGAAGGTTTACAGCAAAATATCAATATTTGCAGATGATACAAATCTATGTAAAGCAGTCAATACAAAAGAAGATAGTATTCTGCTACAGATGGATCTGGATAAGTTGGAAACTTGGGCCGAGAGTTGGCAGATGCGGTTTAACAATGATGAATGTAAGGTTATACACATGAGAAGGAATCAATATCACCATTACACACTGAATGGGAAACCACAGGGTAAATGTGACATGGAGAAGGGCTTAGGGATCCTAGTTAATGATAAACTTACCTGGAGCAGCCAGTGCCAGGTAGGGGCTGCCAAGGGAAACAGGATCATGGGGTGCATTACAAGAACTCTTGATATACAGTTAGGTCCATATATATTTGGACAGAGACAACATTTTTCTAATTTTGGTTATAGACATTACCAAAATTAATTTTAAACAAAACAATTCAGATGCAGTTGAAGTTCAGACTACAGTTGAGCAACTTTAACTTTTTTAGGATCGAGTCGGGTTTCACGAAACCCGACTTTCTCAAAAGTCGGGTTGGGCGAAATCGGCCGATTATTGCAAAAAGTCGGGTGCCGACCGAAACACGAAGCCCAATGCAAGTCAATGGGGAATCAAAGTCGCCAGTGAGTGGAGGACAGGAAAACACCTACAGTGCCCATTTTAATGACAAAAACATCAATTCTTGCTACTTAAGCTTGTCAATCTTAATTTACCTTATAATAATAGTTGGTCATTGAAAATTGGGGGTCATTTGGCTAAAGTTATGGGGGGGTAGGACTGGTTCAAGTTTTTTGTGGGCCTAGGAAACACGGACTACGTCACGGTGGTGCAGCAGGGAGAGGTAAGTATTTCAACTTTGCAAGTGCTGTGATCCTGAGCAAGCAGGGGGGTCCACTCAATCGCATTGACACTGGCACAGGGCCCCTCAAAGTACAGCAGTGTGTTTGATGGTGGGGGCGCCTCCCACCGACAGAGACACTTTTGCATACTATGAGGGGACCTGTGCCAGTGACGTCGCCAACGAGTATGCCCCCCACCTGATGAAGGAACCTGCACTTTAATCTGCACCTTCCTCTTTGTCCCTGTGTAAGGTGGTATAGTATGCGGGAAGGGGAACCAGACTTTCAGCAGGGTCAGATTCTGGCTGTGTAGAGTGCAAGGGGAATGTAGTGGTCTGGGTCAATATACCAGCAGACTCATCTAGCAGTGGCTGGGCAATGGGCAGGATGAGGAGGAAACACAGATATAGGCCCAAATAATAAAGTAGGCTAAATGCAGTTCAAATGTGGTAACAGGACTAAACAGGCGGTATTGCTTTGTTCAGTGGAGGACAACTGTAATGAGTGGCAGACACAGTTAGTAGGCCCAAGTAATAAAGTGGGCCAAATGCAGTTCAAAATTGGTAACAGGACTAAACAGGCGGCACTGCTTGTTCAGTGGAGGAGAGCAACAAGCAGCGGCAGACACCGTTAGTAGGCCCAACCAAACAAGTAGGCCAAACGCAGTTTAATATTCGAAACAGGATGAAAATTGAGGCTCAGCTTTGTTCAGTGGAGGAGAAAACCAAGGAGCGGCAGACACCGTTAGTAGGCCCAACCAAACAAGTAGGCCAAATGCAGTTTAATATCCGAAACAGGATGAAAATTGAGGCTCAGCTTTGCTCAGTGGAGGAGAACAACAAGCAGTGGCAGACACCGTTAATAGGCCCAACCAAACAAGTAGGCCAAATGCAGTTTAATATTCGAAACAGGATGAAAATTGAGGCTCAGCTTTGTTCAGTGGAGGGGAAAAGCAAGGAGCGGCAGACACCGTTAGTAGGCCCAACCAAACAAGTAGGCCAAATGCAGTTTAATATCTGAAACAGGATGAAAATTGAGGCTCGGCTTTGTTCAGTGGAGGAGAAAAGCAAAGAGCGGCAGACACCATTCGTAGGCCCAACCAAACAAGTAGGCCAAATGCAGTTTAATATCCAAAACAGGATGAAAATTGAGGCTCGGCTTTGTTCAGTGGAGGAGAACAACAAGCAGTGGCAGACACCGTTGTTGTGATTCGGTTCGTGGGCTCCCCCGGTGGTCTCTTGTGGTACTGGTGTCCTGCAAGCTTTGCCTTCTCAGTTCACCTGTTCCTATCAGGATGTGGGAGTATCCTATTTAACCTTGCTCCTCAGTCATTCTAATGCTGGCCATCAATGTATCCAGAGTGATTCTGTTGCATGTTCCTGCTCCCAGTTTTCTGCTCAGCTAAGTTGGACCCTTTAGTCCTTAAGTCTATTTTTGTATGTTTTGTCCAGTTTGCACTTATGTGAATCTCTGCAGCTGGAAGCTCTTGTTGGGCTGAAATTACCACTCCAGTGGCATGAGTTGTCACATGAGTTAAGGTAATTTCAGGATGGTGTTTTGAAGGGTTTTGCAGCTGACCGCGAAGTCCTCTGTTGTATCTTTCTGCTATTTAGTTAGCGGGCCTCTCTGTGCTAAATCTGCTTTCATACTACGTGTGTCTTTTCATCTGCTCTCACCGTTATTATATGTGGGGGGCTGCTATCTCCTGTGGGGACATTCTCTGGAGGCAAGCCAGGACTGTGTTTTCTTCTACCAGGGGTAGTTAGTTCTCCGGCTGGCGCGCGGCATCTAGAGACAACGCAGGAATGCCCCCTGGCTACTTCTAGTGTGGTGTGTAGGTTTAGCATCGCGGTCAGCTCTAGTTTCCATCACCCGAGAGCTTGTCCGTTTATTCTATGCTTCTGATGTTTCCTTGCCATTGGAAACCATAACAGTATGGCCAGCCCGAATGTTTAATCTATAGGCTGAAGCAGGAGAGAAAAGGAACTGTGTGAAACCTTTTTTTTTTTTTTTTCCTTCCTCTGAAGTTGCACTCCAGCTCTAATTGCAGTCTCCTGTTTTCCTCTCCTCTTAACCCCTGAATGGCTCAGACTTTATCTGTTGAAATATGGATCCCCAGAGTCTGGCTACCAATTTGAATAATCTTGCCTATAAAGTTCAGAATATACAAGATTTTTTGTTACATGCTCCTCGGTCTGAACCTAAAATTCCTATACCGGAGTTTTTTTCTGGAGATCGATCTTGTTTTCTAAATTTTAAATACAATTGTAAATTGTTTCTTTCGCTGAGATCTCATTCTGCTGGAGATCCTGCCCAGCAAGTAAAAATTGTTATTTCTTTACTGCGGGGTGACCCCCAAAATTGGGCATTTTCATTGGCACCAGGGGATCCTGCGTTGCTCAATGTGGATGCATTTTTTCTGGCTTTGGGGTTGCTTTATGAGGAACCAAATTTGGAGATTCAGGCTGAGAAAGCCCTAATAGCCCTCTCTCAGGGGCAAGATGAAGCCGAAATATATTGCCAAAAATTTCGAAAATGGTCTGTGCTTACTCAGTGGAATGAGTGCGCTCTGGCGGCAATTTTCAGAGAAGGTCTCTCTGATGCTGTAAAAGACGTCATGGTGGGGTTTCCTGCGCCTACTGGTCTGAATGAGTCCATGACAATGGCAATTCAGATTGATCGGCGTTTACGGGAACGCAAACCTGTGCACCAGTTGGCGGTGTCTTCTGAAGAGGCACCACAGAGTATGCAATGTGATAGCTTTCTGTCCAGAAGCGAACGACAGATTTATAGGCGCAAAAATCATTTGTGCTTCTATTGTGGAAATTCTACTCATGTTATATCAGCATGCTCTAAACGAACAAAGAAAGTTGATAAATCCTCTGCTATTGGCACTTTGCAGTCCAAGTTTATTTTGTCTGTAACTCTAATTTGTTCGTTATCTTCTATTGTTGCGGATGCGTATGTGGATTCTGGCGCCGCTTTGAGTCTTATGGATTGGTCCTTTGCCAGGCGCTGTGGGTTTGATCTAGAGCCTCTGGAAGTTCTTATACCTTTAAAGGGTATTGATTCTACACCATTGGCTAGTAATAAACCACAATACTGGACACAAGTGACTATGCGTATGACTCCAGACCATCAAGAGGTGATTCGCTTCCTTGTACTGTATAATCTACATGATGTGTTGGTGCTGGGATTGCCATGGTTGCAAACTCATAACCCAGTCCTTGACTGGAAAACAATGTCTGTACTAAGCTGGGGATGTCAGGGAAATCATGGGGACTCATCTTTGGTCTCCATTGCTTCATCTATTCCCTCTGAAATTCCTGAGTTTTTGTCTGATTATCGTGAGGTTTTTGAGGAATCTACTCTTAATTCTCTTCCTCCTCACAGAGATTGCGATTGCGCCATAGATTTGATCCCTGGCAGTAAATTTCCTAAGGGTCGTCTATTCAATCTGTCTGTACCTGAACATGCTGCCATGCGAGAGTATATTAGGGAGTCCTTGGAAAAGGGACATATTCGTCCTTCTTCGTCTCCTCTTGGAGCGGGGTTCTTTTTCGTAGCTAAAGGCGATGGTTCTTTGAGACCTTGTATTGATTATAGACTCTTGAATAAGATCACAGTCAAGTATCAGTATCCTTTGCCATTGCTGACAGATTTATTTGCTCGCATTGAGGGGGCGAAGTGGTTCTCTAAGATTGATCTTCGCGGTGCGTATAATTTGGTGCGAATTAAGCAGGGGGATGAGTGGAAAACCGCATTTAATACGCCCGAGGGCCATTTTGAGTATTTGGTGATGCCTTTTGGTCTGTCAAATGCCCCTTCGGTCTTTCAGTCTTTTATGCACAATATTTTCCGTGAATATCTGGATAAATTTATGATTGTGTATTTGGACGATATCTTGATTTTTTCGGATGACTGGGAATCTCATGTTCAACAAGTTAGGAGGGTTTTTCAGGTTTTGCGGACCAATTCTCTGTTTGTTAAAGGTTCAAAGTGTGTTTTTGGGGTTCAGAAGATTTCTTTTTTGGGGTACATTTTTTCCCCCTCTTCTATTGAGATGGATCCTGTGAAGGTTCGGGCTATTTGTGACTGGACGCAACCGACTTCTCTTAAGGACCTTCAGAAATTTTTGGGCTTTGCTAACTTTTATCGTCGATTCATAACTGGTTTTTCTAGCGTTGTCAGGCCTTTGACTGATTTGACTAAAAAGGGTGCTGATGTTGCATATTGGTCTCCTGCTGCTGTGGAGGCCTTTCGGGAGCTTAAGCGCCGTTTTTCTTCTGCTCCGGTGTTGTGCCAGCCTGATGTTTCTCTTCCTTTTCAGGTGGAAGTTGATGCTTCCGAGATCGGAGCGGGGGCGGTTTTGTCGCAGAAAAGTTCAGATTGTTCAGTGATGAGACCTTGTGCGTTCTTTTCTCGAAAATTTTCGCCCGCCGAGCGAAATTATGACGTCGGTAATCGGGAGCTTTTGGCGATGAAGTGGGCATTCGAGGAGTGGCGTCATTGGCTTGAGGGTGCTAAACATCAGGTGGTGGTCTTGACTGATCACAAAAATTTGATTTATCTTGAGTCGGCCAGACGTCTGAATCCTAGACAGGCGTGCTGGTCCTTGTTTTTCTCCCGGTTTAATTTTGTGGTTTCGTATCTGCCAGGTACTAAGAATGTGAAGGCGGATGCCCTTTCTAGGAGTTTTGAACCTGATTCCCCTGGTGATTCTAAACCTACGGGTATACTTAAGGATGGGGTGATATTGTCTGCTGTCTTCCCAGACCTGCGACGTGCTTTACAAGAGTTTCAGGCGGATCGGCCTGATCGTTGTCCGCCTGGTAGATTGTTTGTGCCGGATGAGTGGACCAATAGAGTCATCTCGGAGGTTCATTCTTCTGCGTTAGCAGGTCATCCGGGAATTTTTGGTACCAGAGATTTGGTGGCTAGGTCCTTCTGGTGGCCTTCCCTGTCTCGGGACGTGCGTACTTTAGTGCAGTCTTGCGATGTTTGTGCTCGGGCCAAGCCTTGTTGTTCTCGGGCTAGTGGGTTGTTGTTGCCCTTGCCTGTTCCTAAGAGGCCTTGGACACACATCTCTATGGATTTTATTTCTGATCTCCCTGTTTCTCAGAAGATGTCCGTCATTTGGGTGGTGTGTGACCGCTTTTCTAAGATGGTTCATTTGGTGCCCTTGCCCAAGCTGCCTTCCTCATCTGAGTTGGTGCCCCTGTTTTTTCAGAATGTGGTTCGGCTGCATGGTATTCCGGAGAATATCGTTTCCGACAGGGGATCCCAGTTTGTGTCCAGATTTTGGCGGGCGTTTTGTGCCAGGATGGGCATTGATTTGTCTTTTTCGTCTGCATTTCATCCCCAGACAAATGGCCAGACGGAACGTACTAATCAGACCTTGGAGACTTATTTGAGGTGTTTCGTGTCTGCTGATCAGGATGACTGGGTCTCCTTTTTGCCGTTGGCTGAGTTTGCCCTTAATAATCGGGCCAGTTCTGCCACTTTGGTCCCTTTTTTTTGCAATTCAGGGTTCCATCCTCGTTTTTCATCTGCTCAGGTGGAGTCTTCGGATTGTCCTGGAGTGGATACCATGGTGAATAGGTTGCATCGTATTTGGGGGCAGGTGGTGGACAATTTGGAGTTGTCCCAGGAGAAGACTCAACGTTTTGCTAATCGCCATCGTCGTGTTGGTCCTCGTCTTCGTGTTGGGGACTTGGTGTGGTTGTCCTCCCGTTTTGTCCCTATGAGGGTCTCTTCTCCTAAGTTTAAGCCTCGGTTCATCGGTCCTTATAAGATTTTGGAAATTCTTAACCCTGTGTCTTTTCGTTTGGACCTCCCAGCATCCTTTGCTATCCATAATGTCTTCCATCGGTCATTATTGCGGAGGTATGAGGTACCACTTGTGCCTTCTGTTGAGCCTCCTGCTCCTGTGCTGGTTGAGGGTGAATTGGAGTACGTGGTGGAGAAAATCTTGGACTCCCGTGTTTCCAGACGGAGACTTCAATATCTGGTGAAATGGAAGGGCTACTGTCAAGAGGATAATTCTTGGGTTACAGCTTCTGATGTTCATGCTTCTGATTTGGTCCGTGCCTTTCATAGGGCTCATCCAGATCGCCCTGGTGGTTCTTGTGAGGGTTCGGTGCCCCCTCCTTAAGGGGGGGGTACTGTTGTGATTCGGTTCGTGGGCTCCCCCGGTGGTCTCTTGTGGTACTGGTGTCCTGCAAGCTTTGCCTTCTCAGTTCACCTGTTCCTATCAGGATGTGGGAGTATCCTATTTAACCTTGCTCCTCAGTCATTCTAATGCTGGCCATCAATGTATCCAGAGTGATTCTGTTGCATGTTCCTGCTCCCAGTTTTCTGCTCAGCTAAGTTGGACCCTTTAGTCCTTAAGTCTATTTTTGTATGTTTTGTCCAGTTTGCACTTATGTGAATCTCTGCAGCTGGAAGCTCTTGTTGGGCTGAAATTACCACTCCAGTGGCATGAGTTGTCACATGAGTTAAGGTAATTTCAGGATGGTGTTTTGAAGGGTTTTGCAGCTGACCGCGAAGTCCTCTGTTGTATCTTTCTGCTATTTAGTTAGCGGGCCTCTCTGTGCTAAATCTGCTTTCATACTACGTGTGTCTTTTCATCTGCTCTCACCGTTATTATATGTGGGGGGCTGCTATCTCCTGTGGGGACATTCTCTGGAGGCAAGCCAGGACTGTGTTTTCTTCTACCAGGGGTAGTTAGTTCTCCGGCTGGCGCGCGGCATCTAGAGACAACGCAGGAATGCCCCCTGGCTACTTCTAGTGTGGTGTGTAGGTTTAGCATCGCGGTCAGCTCTAGTTTCCATCACCCGAGAGCTTGTCCGTTTATTCTATGTTTCTGATGTTTCCTTGCCATTGGAAACCATAACACACCGTTAGTCGGCCCAACCAAACAAGTAGGCCAAATGCAGTTTAATATCCGAAACAGGATGAAAATTGAGGCTCAGCTTTGTTCAGTGGAGGAGAACAACAAGCAGCGGCAGACACCGTTAGTAGGCCCAACCAAACAAGTAGGTCAAATGCAGTTTAATATCCGAAACAGGATGAAAATTGAGGCTCAGCTTTGTTCAGTGGAGGAGAAAAGCAAGGAGCGGCAGACACCGTTAGTAGGCCCAACCAAACAAGTAGGCCAAATGCAGTTTAATATCCGAAACAGGATGAAAATTGAGGCTCAGCTTTGCTCAGTGGAGGAGAACAACAAGCAGTGGCAGACACCGTTAGTAGGCCCAACCAAACAAGTAGGTTAAATGCAGTTTAATATTCGAAACAGGAGTAAACAGGCGGCATAGCTTTGTGCAGTGGAGGACAGCTGTAATGAGTGGCGCAGACACAGTTTGTAGGCCCACATTAAAAAAGTATGCTCCAAGCAGTTGAAAAATGGTAATAGGAGTAAACTGGCGGCAAAGGTTTGTTCAGCGGAAGATGATTGTAATGAGTGGCGCAGGCAGACACAGGTAGTAGGCCTAAAATAAAAAAGTAGGCTCAATGCAGTTCAAAACTGGTAACAGGAGTAAACTGGCGGCATAGGTTTGTTCAGCGGAGGACGATTGTAAAGAGTGGCACAGACAGACACAGGTAGTAGGCCTAAAATAAAAAAGTAGGCTCAATGCAGTTCAAAATTGGTTACAGGAGTACGCAGGCGGCATAGCGTTGTTCAGCAGAGGACAACTGTAAGGAGTGGCTGACACAGTTAGTAGGCCAAAATAATAAACTGAAGTAAATGTCTGCCAAATAAATGTTCATAAATAAACAGGTGGCAGAGCTAGGTACAGGGGTGGGCTCCTCTGCTGAGTAGCAGACAGTTGTAGTTGGCGCAACGTATTAACTGGTCTAAATGGAGGCCGGGGCCCTTGTATATTTTTACTATCATCTATCATTTCAACAAATTTGTATTGGCAGTGCCATTGAAGGATTTAACAGCACAGACTACTGTTGTGAATTTGGATTCTGGGCTCCCCCGGTGGCTACTGGTGGAATTTAACTGGTGTCTTCATCTTCTCTGTTCACCTTTTCCCATCAAGATGTGGGAGTCGCTATATAACCTTGCTGCTCTGTTAGTTGCTTGCCGGTCAACAATGTTATCAGAAGCCTCTCTGTGCTTGTTCCTGCTCCTAGACAACTACTAGATAAGTTGGACTCTTGTCCATGTTTGTTTTTGCATTTTTGTTCCAGTTCACAGCTGTAGTTTCGTTACTGTGTCTGGAAAGCTCTTGTGAACAGGAATTGCCACTCTGGTGTTATGAGTTAATGCCAGAGTTTTAAAGTAATTTCTGGATGGTGTTTTGATAGGGTTTTCAGCTGACCATGAAAGTGTCCTTTCTGTCTTCTGCTATGTAGTAAGTGGACCTCAAATTTGCTAAACCTATTTTCATACTACGTTTGTTATTTCATCTTTATTCACCGCCAATACATGTGGGGGGCCTCTGTCTCCTTTCGGGGTATTTCTCTAGAGGTGAGCTAGGACTGATATTTTCCTCTGCTAGCATTATTTAGTCCTCCGGCTGGTGCTGGGCATCTAGAATCAACGTAGGCATGCTACCCGGCCACTGCTAGTTGTGCGTTAGGTTTAGTTCATGGTCAGCTCAGTTCCCATCTTCCAAGAGCTAGTTCCTATATATGCTTATGCTATGTTCTCTTGCCATTGAGATCATGACAGTTTGACCGGCCCACTAAAGGGTTAAAATCCTTGGCTGAGAAAGGAGAGAAATAAGTAGTCTGCTGAAATTTTTTTTTTTTTTTTTTCTCTCCTTCTAATCTTTGAATGGCTCTGTGTCCACCTGTTTGTAATGGATCTTCAGAGTGTAACTGCAGGTTTGAATAATCTCGCCACGAAGGTACAAAATTTGCAAGATTTTGTTTGTCATGCACCTGTATCTGAGCCGAGAATTCCTTTGCCGGAATTTTTCTCGGGGAATAGATCTGGGTTTCAGAATTTTCGAAATAATTGCAAATTATTTTTGTCCCTGAAATCTCGCTCTGCCGGAGACCCTGCACAGCAGGTCAGGATTGTGATTTCCTTGCTCCGGGGCGACCCTCAAGACTGGGCTTTTTCATTGACACCAGGGGATCCTGCGTTGCTCAATGTGGATGCGTTTTTTCTGGCCTTGGGGTTGCTTTATGACGAACCTCATTTGGAGCTTCAGGCAGAAAAAACTTTGATGTCCCTATCTCAGGGGCAAGATGAAGCGGAAATTTACTGCCAAAGATTCCGTAAATGGTCTGTGCTTACTCAGTGGAATGAGTGCGCCCTGGCGGCGACTTTCAGAGAGGGTCTCTCTGATGCCATTAAGGATGTTATGGTGGGGTTCCCTGTGCCTGCGGGTCTGAATGAGTCCATGACAATGGCTATTCAGATCGATAGGCGTTTGCGGGAGCGCAAACCAGTGCACCATCTGGCGGTGTCCACTGAGAAGTCGCCAGAGAGTATGCAGTGTGATAGAATTCTGTCCCGAAGCGAGCGGCAGAATTTTAGACGGAAAAATGGGTTGTGTTTCTATTGTGGTGATTCTACTCATGTTATATCAGCATGCTCTAAGCGCACTAAAAAGCTTGGTAAATCTGTTTCCATTTGCACCTTACCGTCTAAGTTTATTCTATCTGTGACCCTGATTTGCTCTTTGTCATCTATTACCACGGACGCCTATGTCGACTCTGGCGCCGCTTTGAGTCTTATGGATTGGTCCTTTGCCAAACGCTGTGGGTATGATTTAGAGCCTTTGGAGACTCCTATTCCTCTGAAGGGGATTGACTCCACCCCATTGGCTAATAAAAAACCACAATACTGGACACAAGTAACTATGCGTATTAATCCGGATCACCAGGAGATTATTCGCTTTCTGGTGCTGTATAATCTACATGATGATTTGGTGCTAGGATTGCCTTGGCTGCAATCTCACAACCCAGTCCTCGACTGGAGAGCTATGTCTGTGTTGAGCTGGGGATGTAAGGGGGCTCATGGGGATGTACCTGTGGTTTCCATTTCATCATCTATTCCCTCTGAAATTCCTGAGTTCCTGTCTGACTATCGTGACGTCTTTGAAGAATCTAAGCTTGGTTCGTTACCCCCGCACCGAGAGTGCGATTGTGCCATAGATTTAATCCCGGGTAGTAAATACCCAAAGGGTCGTTTATTTAATCTGTCTGTGCCTGAACATGCTGCTATGCGAGAATATATAAAGGAGTCCTTGGAAAAGGGACATATTCGTCCATCGTCATCTCCCTTAGGAGCCGGTTTTTTCTTTGTGTCAAAAAAAGACGGCTCTTTGAGACCATGTATTGATTATCGGCTTTTGAATAAAATCACTGTTAAATACCAATACCCATTGCCGTTGCTGACTGATTTGTTTGCTCGCATAAAGGGGGCCAAGTGGTTCTCTAAGATTGACCTTCGTGGGGCGTATAATTTGGTGCGAATCAGGCAGGGGGATGAGTGGAAAACCGCATTTAATACGCCCGAGGGCCACTTTGAGTACTTAGTGATGCCTTTTGGTCTTTCAAATGCTCCGTCAGTTTTCCAGTCCTTTATGCATGATATTTTTCGTGATTATTTGGATAAATTTATGATTGTGTATCTGGATGATATTCTGATTTTTTCGGATGACTGGGACTCTCATGTCCAGCAAGTCAGGAGGGTTTTTCAGGTTTTGCGGTCTAATTCTTTGTGTGTGAAGGGTTCTAAGTGTGTTTTTGGGGTACAGAGGATTTCCTTTTTGGGATATATTTTTTCCCCCTCTTCCATTGAAATGGATCCTGTCAAGGTTCAAGCTATTTGTGATTGGACGCAGCCCTCTTCTCTTAAGAGTCTTCAGAAATTTTTGGGCTTTGCTAACTTTTATCGTCGATTTATTGCTGGTTTTTCGGATATTGCTAAGCCATTGACCGATTTGACTAAGAAGGGTGCTGATGTTGCTGATTGGTCCCCTGATGCTGTGGAGGCCTTTCGGGAGCTTAAGCGCCGTTTTTCCTCTGCCCCTGTGTTGCGTCAGCCTGATGTTGCTCTACCTTTTCAGGTTGAGGTCGACGCTTCTGAGATCGGAGCTGGGGCAGTGTTGTCGCAGAAAAGTTCTGACTGCTCCGTGATGAGGCCTTGTGCCTTCTTTTCCCGTAAATTTTCGCCCGCTGAGCGGAATTATGATGTTGGGAATCGGGAGCTTTTGGCCATGAAGTGGGCTTTTGAGGAGTGGCGCCATTGGCTTGAGGGGGCCAGACATCAGGTGGTGGTATTGACTGACCACAAAAATTTGATTTATCTTGAGACCGCCAGGCGCCTGAATCCTAGACAGGCGCGCTGGTCATTATTTTTCTCTCGGTTTAATTTTGTGGTGTCATACCTACCGGGTTCTAAGAATGTTAAGGCGGATGCCCTTTCTAGGAGTTTTGAGCCTGACTCGCCTGGTAACTCTGAACCCACAGGTATCCTTAAGGATGGAGTGGTATTGTCAGCCGTTTCTCCAGACCTGCGGCGGGCCTTGCAGGAGTTTCAGGCGGATAGACCTGATCGTTGCCCACCTGATAAACTGTTTGTTCCTGATGATTGGACCAGTAGAGTCATCTCTGAGGTTCATTCTTCTGCGTTGGCAGGTCATCCTGGCATTTTTGGTACCAGGGATTTGGTGGCAAGGTCCTTCTGGTGGCCTTCCCTGTCACGAGATGTGCGAGGCTTTGTGCAGTCTTGTGACGTTTGTGCTCGGGCCAAGCCTTGTTGTTCTCGGGCTAGTGGATTATTGTTGCCCTTGCCTATTCCTAAGAGGCCTTGGACGCACATCTCGATGGATTTTATTTCAGATCTGCCTGTTTCTCAGAAGATGTCTGTCATCTGGGTGGTGTGTGACCGTTTCTCTAAGATGGTCCATTTGGTTCCTCTGCCCAAGTTGCCTTCTTCTTCCGAGTTGGTTCCTCTGTTTTTTCAAAATGTTGTTCGGTTGCATGGTATTCCTGAGAATATCGTTTCTGACAGAGGGACCCAATTCGTGTCTAGATTTTGGCGGGCATTCTGTGCTAGGATGGGCATAGATTTATCTTTTTCGTCCGCTTTCCATCCTCAGACGAATGGCCAGACCGAGCGGATTAATCAGACCCTGGAGACATATCTGAGGTGTTTTGTGTCTGCTGACCAGGATGATTGGGTTGCTTTTTTGCCATTGGCGGAGTTCGCTCTCAATAATCGGGCCAGCTCTGCCACTTTGGTGTCCCCGTTTTTCTGTAATTCGGGGTTTCATCCTCGATTTTCCTCTGGTCAGGTGGAATCTTCGGATTGTCCTGGAGTGGATGCTGTGGTGGAGAGATTGCATCAGATCTGGGGGCAGGTGGTGGACAATTTGAGGTTGTCCCAGGAGAAGACTCAGCTTTTTGCCAACCGCCACCGTCGTGTTGGTCCTCGGCTTTGTGTTGGGGATTTGGTGTGGTTGTCTTCTCGTTTTGTCCCTATGAGGGTCTCTTCTCCTAAGTTTAAGCCTCGGTTCATCGGCCCGTATAAGATATTGGAGATTCTTAACCCTGTTTCCTTCCGTTTGGACCTCCCTGCATCCTTTTCTATTCATAACGTTTTTCATCGGTCATTATTGCGCAGGTATGAGGTACCGGTTGTGCCTTCCGTTGAGCCTCCTGCTCCGGTGTTGGTTGAGGGTGAGTTGGAGTACGTTGTGGAGAAAATCTTGGACTCTCGTGTTTCCAGACGGAGACTCCAGTATCTGGTCAAGTGGAAGGGATACGGCCAGGAGGATAATTCTTGGGTGAATGCATCTGATGTTCATGCCTCTGATCTGGTTCGTGCCTTTCATAGGGCCCATCCTGATCGCCCTGGTGGTTCTGGTGAGGGTTCGGTGCCCCCTCCTTGAGGGGGGGTACTGTTGTGAATTTGGATTCTGGGCTCCCCCGGTGGCTACTGGTGGAATTTAACTGGTGTCTTCATCTTCTCTGTTCACCTGTTCCCATCAAGATGTGGGAGTCGCTATATAACCTTGCTGCTCTGTTAGTTGCTTGCCGGTCAACAATGTTATCAGAAGCCTCTCTGTGCTTGTTCCTGCTCCTAGACAACTACTAGATAAGTTGGACTCTTGTCCATGTTTGTTTTTGCATTTTTGTTCCAGTTCACAGCTGTAGTTTCGTTACTGTGTCTGGAAAGCTCTTGTGAACAGGAATTGCCACTCTGGTGTTATGAGTTAATGCCAGAGTTTTAAAGTAATTTCTGGATGGTGTTTTGATAGGGTTTTCAGCTGACCATGAAAGTGTCCTTTCTGTCTTCTGCTATGTAGTAAGTGGACCTCAAATTTGCTAAACCTATTTTCATACTACGTTTGTTATTTCATCTTTATTCACCGCCAATACATGTGGGGGGCCTCTGTCTCCTTTCGGGGTATTTCTCTAGAGGTGAGCTAGGACTGATATTTTCCTCTGCTAGCATTATTTAGTCCTCCGGCTGGTGCTGGGCATCTAGAATCAACGTAGGCATGCTACCCGGCCACTGCTAGTTGTGCGTTAGGTTTAGTTCATGGTCAGCTCAGTTCCCATCTTCCAAGAGCTAGTTCCTATATATGCTTATGCTATGTTCTCTTGCCATTGAGATCATGACAGACTACACAGTGGTGGAGCAGGGAGAGGTAAGTTTTGCAAGACGTAGAGCACTGTTCGACCTGGGGGGAACACTCTCTCGTGGGCGGCGGTACTGGCACAGGGCCACTCATATTTCGACAGTGTGTCTGACGTTGGTTGTGCACCACCACCGTCAGAGACACTTCATTGTCCTATGAGGGACCCTGCGCCAGTGCCATCGCCCAAGAGTGGGCACACCCACCTGTCCAGGAAAACGGCACTGGCACGGGTGCTTGCGCTAGGTGGTGACCACGGCCCTGTGGGGAGAGTCAGGCCATTTAGGGAGGAAAAAAATGGCCTATGGTGGACATTCAGCAGCTGCAAATGGAGGAAACGGAGCAGTCAGTAAGAGGAGGCCAAAAGCAAGACATTTTTCAGGCAAGCTGCGTGTCAGCAGGGGAAGGTGGGGCAAAATAATTTGAAATCCATGATTGGTTCATTTTAATGAAGGTTAGATCATCAAAATTTCGGGTAGCCAGATGAGTCCTTTTTTCGGTCAGTATTGAACCAGCAGCACTGAAGACTCTTTCTGATAGCACACTAGCAGCAGGGCAAGCGAGCTCCTGTAATGCATATTCTGACAATTCAGGCCTGGTGTCTATTTTAGATGCCCAGTAATCAAAGGGAAATGACGTGTGAGGGAGAACATCGATAAGGGAGGAAAAATAGTTTGTAACCATACTGGACAAATGCAGTCTCCTGTCACTTTGAATCAATGCAGCAGTACCTGTCGTGTCTGCGGTCATTGCGAAATCACTCCACAACCTGGTCATAAAACCCCTCTGTCCAACGCCACTTCTGATTTGTGCACCTCTAACACCTCTGCCATGTTGCCCCCTACAGCTCGTTTGAGAACCATCACCGCCGCTGTGTGCTGGGAATGCCTGAACCAAACGGTCTACAAGAGTTGCTTGTTTGGTAGCCAATATTTGCTCAAGGTTCTCATGTGGCATGATATTTTGTATTTTTCCTTTAGTTCGTGGATCCAGGAGGCAGACCAACCAGTAATCGTCATCGGTCATCATTTTAATAATGCGGGGGTCCCTTTTTAGGATACGCAAGGCATAATCAGCCATGTGGGCCAATGTTCCAGGTGTCAATTCACTGCTTGTGCTGGGTTGAGGAGCACTTTCTTGCAAATCAACATCACTTGTGTCCCGCAAAAACCCTGTACCTGGCCTTGCAACGCCACCAGTTTCTATTGCCCCCTGAGAAGCATCCTCCTATAAATATTCATCCCCATCATCCTCCTCGTCCTCCTCCTCTTCGTCCGCCACCTCGTCCAGGAGAGTTCCCTGAGCAGACAATGGCTGACTGTCATCAAGGCTTCCCTCCTCCTCGGCTGCAGACGCCTGCTCCTTGATGTGCATCAATCTTTGCATCAGCAGACGCATTAGTGGGATGCTCATGCTTATGATGGCGTCATCTGCACTTACCAGCCATGTGCATTCCTCAAAACACTGAAGGACTTGACAGAGGTCTTGTAGCTTCGACCACTGCACACCTGACAACTCCATGTCTGCCATCCTACTTTCTGCCCGTGTATGTGTATCCTCACACAAATACATAACAGCATGCCTCTGTTCGCACAGCCTCTGTAGCATGTGCAGTGTGGAGTTCCACCTTGTTGCAACGTTGATTATTAGGCGGTGCTGGGGAAGATTCAGCGATCGCTGTTGGTTCAGCATACAGTTGGAGTCTACGGGCGACTGGCAGATGTGCGAGCAAAGTCTTCGCTCCTTCAGGAGCAGGGCTGGTAACTCCGGATAATTTTTCAGGAAGCACTGCACCACCAGGTTCAAGGTGTGAGCCAGGCAAGGTATGTGTTTCAGTTCTGAAAGGGCTATGGCAGCCATAAAATTCCTTCCGTTATCACTGACTACCTTGCCTGCCTCAAGATGTACACTGCCCAGCCAGGACTGAGTTTCTTGCTGCAAGAACTGCAAGAAATTCCACAGTGTGTCTGTTGTTGCACAACACTTCATTTCCAACACAGCCTACTGACGCTTACCACTAGCTGTTCCATAATGGGAAACCTCATGTGCAACACTGGCAGCTGCAGATAGAGTGGTCGTGCGACTGCGCTCTGTGGACGAGCTTTCGCTTCTGGAGGAGGAGGAGGAGGAGGGGTGGCGAACGCCTACAGCCAACTGTTTCCTAGACCGTGGGCTAGGCAGAACTGTCCCACTATGGCTGTCCCCTGTGGACCCTGCATCCACCACATTAACCCAGTTTGCCATGATGGACATGTAACGTCCCTGGCCATGCCTACTGGTCCATGCATCTGTTGTGAGGTGCACCTTTCTACTGACTGATTGCCTCAGTGCATGGAGAGGGCTGTGTGGCTTTTCTCGCAAAGAAGTGTCGACTGGGTAGGTCATAGCATGGTACTGCGTAGGCCATCAGGGCTTTGAAAGCTTTGCTTTCAACCAACCGGTAGGGCATCATCTCTAACGAGATTAGTCTAGCAATGTGGGCGTTCAAACCCTGTGTACGCGGATGAGAGGGTGAGTACTTTCTTTTCCTAATGAGAGTCTCTTGTAGGGTGAGCTGGACTGGAGAGGTGCATATGGTGGAACTAGCAGTGGTGGTGGTGGACATGGCGGATTGAGAGAGGGTTGGTGATGGTATTCTTGATGTTACCCTGCATACAGTGTTTCCTACCAAAAACCTTGTGATTCCCTGACTGCTTTGGCTTTGTGACGATACCTCCACATTTGCTGCTGGTGGTGTCCTAACCGGTGGGCTTACAGTGAGGGAAGCAATGTAGCGTTGCTGACTACCTTCATTCTGAGCAGGTGCATCAACGTAACGGGACGTTTGTTAGTTAGTCCAGGCTTGCAAGTGCATTTTGGTTAAATGTCTATGCATGCACGTTGTATTTAAATTTTGGGATTCTTCCCTCTGCTAAAGGTCTTTGAGCATTTGTTACAGATAACTTTGCACTGATCATTCGGATCTTGGTTAAAAAATTGCCACACTCCACTATTCCTACTATTGAATAACTTTTCAGGCATTGCACACTGTGCTACTTTCACCGGATGGCCACGCTGTCCTAAAACTGTTTTTTTTGTTGACAAACGTTTTTGGCCTGAGACGGGCCTGCCAAATGAAAGCTGTTGCGATGTAGATGGCTGCTGCTGATCATCCTCCTCCGCTTCTGAGCTACTGTCAGCGGCACCCTCTTCCCACAATAGCTGCAATCTGGGTCAACAACTGGGTCATCTATCACCTCCTCTTCAATGTCATGTGCACCTTTCTCTGTGTCACCGTGTAAGGTGCTATAGCGTTCGGGACGGGGCACCATAGTTTCATCAGGGTCGGATTCTGGCTCAGTACACTGCGAGGGCAATGTAGTGATCTAAGTCAATGGAACAACATAATAATCTAGCTGTGGCTGTGCATCAGTGCACTCCATGTCCGATTCATCTTGTAATGGGCTGTTAACAATTTCCCTTTCTAACCCAGGCACGGTATGTGTAAAGAGCTCCATGGAGTAACCTGTTGTGTCGCCTGACGCATCCTTCACTGTTAGTTTGGGTGAAGGACACAAGGAAGCAACTTGTTCCTGCCTGGGAGCACCCACTGACGACTCGCTGCTTTTAAATTTGGCACTTTCGGAAGAAGAGGCGAAAGAGCTAGAGGCTGAGTCAGCAAGGAAAGCCAAAACTTGTTCCTGCTGCTCCGGCTTTAAAAGCGGTTTTCCTACTCCCAGATAAGGGAGCCCTCGAGGCCTTGTGTAGCCAGACGATGATGCTGGCTCAACACCTCCAGCCTTAGCTGTTATTTTGCTTTTCCCACTACCACCAGATGCTCCACCACCACCACCACCATCATTACCAGCTGGCAACGACCGCTTACGGCCTCTTCCACCACACTTCCTCATTTTTGGGAAAATGTAACCAAAATAACAACCGTTATATGCTACTGTAAAACAAGGTAGAAGGTGTATCTAAACTTGTTGAGAATTTAAATCTCCCTTTTTTGGGGGGAAGACTGCAGCAAAAAACAGGCCCTGTGTATTACAGTACACAATGTAAGTGGCAGAACATGGCTGGCAGATATAGATATACGACAAACAGAACTGACGTATATAAACTTGTTGGCAATTTAAATCTCCCTTTTTTTGGGGGGAGGCTGCAGCAAAAAACAGGCCCTGTGTATTACACTATACAATGTAAGTGGCAGAACGTGGCTGGCAGATATACGACAAACAGAACTGACGTATATAAACTTGTTGGGAATTTAAATCTCCCTTTTTTGGGGGGGGAGACTGCAGAAAAAAACAGGCCCTGTGTATTACACTATACAATGTAAGTGGCAGAATGTGGCTGACAGATATACGACAAACAGAACTGACGTAGATCCACTTAGTGGCAATTTAAATCTCCCTTTTTTTGGGGGGAGACTGCAGCAAAAAACAGGCCCTGTGTATTACACTACACAATGTAAAAGGCAGAACGTGGCTGGCAGATATACAACAAACAGAACTGACATATATAAACTTGTTGGCAATTTAAATCTCCCTTTTTGGGGGGGAGACTGCAGCAAAAAACAGGCCCTGTGTATTACACTACACGATGTAAGTGGCAGAACGTGGCTGACAGATATACGACAAACAGAACTGACGTAGATCCACTTAGTGGCAATTTAAATCTCCCTTTTTTGGGGGGGAGACTGCAGCAAAAAACAGGCCCTGTGTATTACACTACACAATGTAAAAGGCAGAAAGTGGCTGGCAGTAGGGTTGAGCGAAACGGGTCAGCCATTTTCAGAAGTCGCCGACTTTTGGCAAAGTCGGGTTTCATGAAACCCGACCCCTATGTGGGGTCGGCCATGAGGTCGGCGATCTTCTGAATCTGGTATCAGAATTCCGATACCGAGTTCCGATATGTTTGCGATATCGGAAATCGGTATCGGAATCCACATTTAAGTGTAAAATAAAGAATTAAAATAAAAAATATTGATATACTCACCTCTCCGGAGGCCCCTGGACATCGCCGCTGGTAACCGGCAGCCTTCTTTGCTTAAAATGAGCGCGTTTACGGCCTTCCATGACGTCACGGCTTCTGTTGTGAATTAGACTTTTTGGCTCCCTCTTGTGGTCACTAGTGATATGACTCTGGGATTGTCTTTCTTCAGCTTGGCACTCACCTGGGTCGTTAGTCCAGGGGTGTAGCTATATTAACTTCCTGGATCCTTAGTCCAGTGCCTGGCATCGTTGTAATCAGATCCTTCTGTTTGCTCCTGTCCGCTGGTCCTGGTTTTTGCAAAATTAAGCTATGTCCTGCTTTTTGGTTATTTGAGTTATTTGCTTTGCTTCTATTTTTGTCCAGCTTGTACTAAATGTTATTTCTTACCTTGCTGGAAGCTCTAGGGGTGCTGGTGTTCTCCCCCCGGCCGTTAGACGGTTCGGGGGTTCTTGAATATCCAGCGTGGATATTTTAATAGGGTTTTTGCTGACCATATAAGTCATCTTACTATATTCTGCTATTAGCTAGTGGGCCTCTCTTTGCTAAATACTTAGTTCATTCTTATGTTTGTCTTTTCCTCTTACCTCACCGTTATTATTTGTGGGGGGCTTGTATCCAACTTTTTGGGGTCTTTTCTCTGGAGGCAAGAAAGGTCTTTCTTTTCCCTTCTAGGGTTAGTTAGTTCTCCGGCTGGCGCAAGACGTCTAGAACCAACGTAGGCACGTTCCCCGGCTACTGCTATTTGTGGTGCTAGGATTAGAGATATGGTCAGCCCAGTTACCACTGCCCTATGAGCTGGTTTTTTGTGTTTGCAGACTTGGTTATTATTTCTGAGACCCTCTGCCATTGGGGTCATAACAGTATGCCAGGCCAACATTGAATGTTTAATGCATTGCAGAAGTGGGATTATAAGAAAGGAAATTCTGAGTTTGTTTTTTTTTTTCCTCTCTTCCTCCCCTTTACCTCTGAGTGGCTTGAGCTTGCTGCAGACATGAATGTCCAGACCTTGATTACAAGTGTGGACCAGCTTGCTGCTCGTGTGCAAGGCATACAAGATTTTGTTACCAGTAGTCCTATGTCTGAACCTAAAATACCTATTCCTGAACTGTTTTCTGGAGACCGATTTAAGTTTAGGAATTTCAGGAATAATTGTAAATTGTTTCTATCTCTGAGACCTTGTTCATCTGGAGACTCAGCTCAGCAAGTTAAAATCGTCATCTCTTTTTTACGGGGCGACCCTCAGGATTGGGCCTTCTCGCTAGCGCCAGGAGATCCGGCATTGGCAAATATTGATGCGTTTTTTCTGGCGCTCGGATTGCTTTACGAGGAACCCAATCTTGAGATTCAGGCAGAAAAAGCCTTGCTGGCTATTTCTCAGGGCCAGGATGAAGCTGAAGTGTATTGCCAAAAATTTCGGAAATGGTCCGTGCTTACTCAGTGGAATGAGTGTGCTCTGGCCGCAAATTTCAGAAATGGCCTTTCTGAAGCCATTAAGAATGTGATGGTGGGTTTCCCCACTCCTACGGGTCTGAATGATTCCATGGCGCTTGCTATTCAAATTGACCGGCGTTTGCGGGAGCGCAAAACCGCTAATCCCCTGGTGGTGTTGTCTGAACAAGCACCTGATTTGATGCAATGTGATAGAATTCAGACCAGAAATGAGCGGAAAAAACATAGACGTCAGAATGGGTTGTGTTTTTACTGTGGTGATTCTACACATGTTATATCAGCATGCTCTAAACGCCTAACAAGGGTTGTTAGTCCTGTCGCCATTGGTAATTTGCAACCTAAATTTATTTTGTCTGTGACTTTAATTTGCTCATTGTCCTCTTACCCTGTTATGGCGTTTGTGGATTCAGGTGCTGCCCTGAGTCTTATGGATCTGTCATTCGCCAAGCGCTGTGGTTTTGTTCTTGAGCCGTTGGTAAATCCTATCCCTCTGAGGGGGATTGATGCTATGCCATTGGCGGAAAATAAACCGCAGTTTTGGACACAGGTAACCATGTGCATGACTCCTGAACATCGGGAGGTGATTCGTTTTCTTGTTCTGCATAAAATGTATGATTTGGTCGTTTTGGGTTTGCCATGGTTACAGACTCATAATCCAGTCTTGGATTGGAAGGCAATGTCTGTGTCAAGTTGGGGCTGTCAGGGTATTCATGGTGATTCCCCGCCGGTGTCTATTGCTTCCTCTATTCCTTCGGAAGTTCCTGAGTATTTGTCCGATTATCAGGATGTGTTCAGCGAGTCCAGATCCAGTGCTTTGCCTCCTCATAGGGACTGTGACTGTGCCATAGATTTGATTCCAGGTAGCAAATTTCCTAAGGGAAGACTATTTAATCTGTCTGTACCTGAGCATACCGCAATGCGTTCGTATATCAAGGAATCTCTGGAGAAGGGGCATATCCGTCCATCCTCTTCCCCTCTTGGTGCGGGATTTTTTTTTGTGGCCAAAAAGGACGGATCTTTGAGACCTTGTATTGACTATCGGCTTTTGAATAAGATCACTGTTAAATTTCAGTATCCTTTGCCTCTGTTGTCAGACTTGTTTGCCCGAATTAAAGGTGCCAAGTGGTTCACCAAGATAGATCTTCGTGGTGCGTACAACCTTGTGCGCATTAAGCGAGGAGATGAATGGAAAACCGCGTTTAATACGCCCGAAGGTCATTTTGAGTACTTGGTGATGCCTTTTGGGCTCTCTAATGCTCCTTCAGTGTTTCAGTCCTTTATGCATGATATTTTCCGGAAGTATCTGGATAAATTTATGATCGTTTATCTGGATGATATTCTGGTTTTTTCTGATGACTGGGACTCGCATGTAGAGCAGGTTAGGATGGTGTTTCAGGTTTTGCGTGAGAATGCTTTGTTTGTTAAGGGCTCAAAGTGTCTCTTTGGAGTACAGAAGGTTCCCTTTTTGGGGTTTATTTTTTCCCCTTCTGCGGTGGAGATGGACCCAGTCAAGGTCCGAGCTATTCATGATTGGACTCAACCCACGTCAGTTAAGAGTCTTCAGAAGTTCTTGGGTTTCGCTAACTTCTACCGTCGTTTTATTGCTAATTTTTCTAGCATTGTTAAACCTTTGACGGATATGACCAAGAAAGGTTCTGATGTTGCTAACTGGGCTCCTGCAGCCGTGGAGGCTTTCCAGGAGTTGAAGCGCCGGTTTACTTCGGCGCCTGTTTTGTGCCAGCCTGATGTCTCACTTCCCTTTCAGGTGGAAGTGGATACTTCTGAGATTGGGGCAGGGGCCGTTTTGTCGCAGAGAGGTCCTGGTTGCTCTGTGATGAGACCTTGTGCCTTTTTCTCTAGGAAGTTTTCGCCTGCTGAGCGGAATTATGATGTTGGCAATCGGGAGTTGTTGGCCATGAAGTGGGCATTTGAGGAGTGGCGTCATTGGCTCGAGGGTGCTAAGCATCGTGTGGTGGTCTTGACTGATCACAAAAATCTGATGTATCTCGAGTCTGCTAAACGCCTGAATCCTAGACAGGCCCGCTGGTCATTGTTTTTCTCCCGTTTTGACTTTGTGGTCTCGTATTTACCAGGTTCAAAGAATGTGAAGGCTGATGCTCTTTCAAGGAGCTTTGTGCCTGACTCTCCGGGAGTCGCAGAACCAGTTGGTATTCTTAAAGAGGGAGTTATCTTGTCAGCCATTTCTCCGGATTTGCGACGTGTGTTGCAGAGATTTCAGGCTGGTAGACCTGACTCTTGTCCACCTGACAGACTGTTTGGTCCTGATAAGTGGACTAGCAGAGTCATTTCCGAGGTTCATTCCTCGGTGCTGGCAGGACATCCGGGTATTTTTGGCACCAGAGATCTGGTGGCTAGGTCCTTTTGGTGGCCTTCCTTGTCGCGGGATGTGCGGTCGTTTGTGCAATCCTGTGGGACTTGTGCTCGAGCTAAGCCTTGCTGTTCTCGTGCCAGCGGGTTGCTCTTACCCTTGCCTGTCCCAAAGAGGCCTTGGACACACATTTCCATGGATTTCATTTCAGATCTCCCGGTGTCTCAGGGCATGTCTGTCATTTGGGTGGTATGTGATCGCTTTTCTAAGATGGTCCATTTGGTACCTTTGCCTAAGCTGCCTTCCTCTTCCGATCTGGTTCCTGTATTCTTTCAGAATGTGGTTCGTTTACACGGCATTCGTGAGAATATTGTGTCTGACAGAGGATCCCAGTTTGTTTCCAGGTTCTGGCGATCCTTTTGTGCTAGGATGGGCATTGATTTGTCGTTTTCGTCTGCCTTTCATCCTCAGACTAATGGACAAACAGAGCGAACTAATCAGACTCTGGAGGCTTATTTGAGGTGTTTTGTTTCTGCGGATCAGGATGATTGGGTGACCTTCTTGCCGTTGGCTGAGTTTGCCCTTAATAATCGGGCTAGTTCCGCTACATTGGTTTCGCCATTTTTCTGCAACTCTGGTTTCCATCCTCGTTTTTCCTTGGGACATGTGGAGTCTTCTGACTGTCCTGGGGTAGATTCTGTGGTGGATAGGTTGCAGCAGATCTTGGATCATGTGGTGGACAACTTAAAGTTGTCACAGGAGAAGGCTCAGCGTTTTGCCAACCGCCGCCGCGGTGTGGGTCCCCGACTTCGTGTTGGGGATTTGGTATGGCTGTCTTCTCGATTTGTTCCTATGAAGGTCTCCTCTCCTAAATTTAAGCCTCGCTTCATCGGTCCTTACAAGATATTGGAAATCCTTAATCCTGTGTCCTTTCGCTTGGATCTTCCGGTGTCGTTTGCCATTCACAACGTGTTCCATAGGTCTTTGTTGCGGCGGTACGTTGTACCTGTGGTTCCTTCTGTTGAGCCTCCTGCTCCGGTGTTGGTTGAGGGCGAGTTGGAGTACGTGGTGGAGAAGATCTTGGATTCTCGTCTCTCCAGGTGGAGGCTTCAGTATCTGGTCAAGTGGAAGGGCTATGGTCAGGAGGATAATTCCTGGGTGGTTGCCTCTGATGTGCATGCGGCCGATTTAGTTCGTGCCTTTCATGCTGCTCATCCTGATCGCCCTGGTGGTCGTGGTGAGGGTTCGGTGACCCCTCCTTAAGGGGGGGGTACTGTTGTGAATTAGACTTTTTGGCTCCCTCTTGTGGTCACTAGTGATATGACTCTGGGATTGTCTTTCTTCAGCTTGGCACTCACCTGGGTCGTTAGTCCAGGGGTGTAGCTATATTAACTTCCTGGATCCTTAGTCCAGTGCCTGGCATCGTTGTAATCAGATCCTTCTGTTTGCTCCTGTCCGCTGGTCCTGGTTTTTGCAAAATTAAGCTAAGTCCTGCTTTTTGGTTATTTGGGTTATTTGCTTTGCTTCTATTTTTGTCCAGCTTGTACTAAATGTTATTTCTGACCTTGCTGGAAGCTCTAGGGGTGCTGGTGTTCTCCCCCCGGCCGTTAGACGGTTCGGGGGTTCTTGAATATCCAGCGTGGATATTTTAATAGGGTTTTTGCTGACCATATAAGTCATCTTACTATATTCTGCTATTAGCTAGTGGGCCTCTCTTTGCTAAATACTTAGTTCATTCTTATGTTTGTCTTTTCCTCTTACCTCACCGTTATTATTTGTGGGGGGCTTGTATCCAACTTTTTGGGGTCTTTTCTCTGGAGGCAAGAAAGGTCTTTCTTTTCCCTTCTAGGGTTAGTTAGTTCTCCGGCTGGCGCGAGACGTCTAGAACCAACGTAGGCACGTTCCCCGGCTACTGCTATTTGTGGTGCTAGGATTAGAGATATGGTCAGCCCAGTTACCACTGCCCTATGAGCTGGTTTTTTGTGTTTGCAGACTTGGTTATTATTTCTGAGACCCTCTGCCATTGGGGTCATAACAGGCTTCTGATTGGTCGTGTGCCGCTCATGTGACCGCCACGCGACCAATCACAAGCTGTGACGTAATTCTCAGGTCCTAAATTCCTCATTCTAGGAATTTAGGACCTGAGAATTACGTCACGGCTTGTGATTGGTCGCGTGAGCGGTCACATGGGCAGCCGCGACCAATCACAAGCCGTGACTAGGGTTGAGCGAAACGGGTCGATCATTTTCAAAAGTCGCCGACTTTTGGCTAAGTCGGCGTCTCATGAAACCCGATCCGACCCCTGTGCTTGTCGGCCATGCGGTACGCGACTTTCGCGCCAAAGTCGCGTTTCAATGACGCGAAAAGCGCCATTTCTCAGCCAATGAAGGTGAACGCAGAGTGTGGGCAGCGTGATGACATAGATCCTGGTCCCCACCATCTTAGAGAAGGGCATTGCAGTGATTGGCTTGCTGTCTGCGGCGTCACAGGGGCTATAAAGGGGCGTTCCCGCCGACCGCCATCTTACTGCTGCTGATCTGAGCTTAGGGACAGGTTGCTGCCGCTTCATCAGAAGCAGGGAGAGCGTTAGGCAGGGTCCACTAACCACCAAACCGCTTGTGCTGCAGCGATTTCCACTGTCCAACACCACCTTCGGTGTGCAGGAACAGTGGAAGCTATTTTTTTTTTTTTTTCCCCTCAGCGCTGTAGCTCATTGGGCTGCCCTAGAAGGCTCCGTGATAGCTGTATTGCTGTGTGTACGCCACTGTGGAAACCAACTGCTTTTTTCAAAGCACATATCCTCTTGTTCCTTCCTTTCTGCACAGCTATCTTTTTTGTTTGTCCACACTTTTTATTTAATTTGTGCATCAGTCCACTCCTATTGCTGCCTGCCATACCTGGCTTACATTACTGCAGGGAGATAGTAATTGTAGGACAGTTTTTTTTTTTTTTTTGTTTTTTTTTTGTGGGAGATTAAGATTGGCATTTCTGCTACAGTGCCATCCCTGTGTGTGCCATCTCTCACTGAGTGGGCCATAGAAAGCCTATTTATTTTTTCCGTGATTTGTGTTCTAAAATCTACCTCAACACAGAAACACTACATCAATCAGTGGGAGAAAAATATTGGCCTCAGTCAGGGCTTGTGTGCCACTGCTGTGTGTGCGCTATCTCTCATTCAGTGGGCTATAGCAATCCTATATTTTTTTTTTTTTTTTTTTTTAATATTATTTGGTTTCAAAAGTCTCCCTGAAAAAAAAAAAAAACCTAAAAAAACAGTGGGAGAGTAATATTGCCCTTTCAGCTTGTGTGCCAGTCTTGACTCCTGGGTGTGCCACCTCTCTCCCTCTCATTCAGTGGGCCATAGAAAGCCTATTTATTTTTTTTTTTAAATATTATTGGGTTTCTAAAGTCTCCCTGAAAAAAACAAAAAATACATAAAAAAACAGTGGGAGAGTAATATTGCCCTTTCAGCTTGTGTGCCAGTCTTGACTCCTGGGTGTGCCACCTCTCTCCCTTTCATTCAGTGGGCCATAGAAAGCCTATTTATTTTTTTTTTTAAATATTATTGGGTTTCTAAAGTCTCCCTGAAAAAACAAAAAAAACCTAAAAAAACAGTGGGAGAGTAATATTGCCCTTTCAGCTTGTGTGCCAGTCTTGACTCCTGGGTGTGCCACCTCTCTCCCTCTCATTCAGTGGGCCATAGAAAGCCTATTTATTTTTTTTTTTAAATATTATTGGGTTTCTAAAGTCTCCCTGAAAAAAACAAAAAATACATAAAAAAACAGTGGGAGAGTAATATTGCCCTTTCAGCTTGTGTGCCAGTCTTGACTCCTGGGTGTGCCACCTCTCTCCCTCTCATTCAGTGGGCCATAGAAAGCCTTTTTTTTTTTTTTTTGGTTTTTTTAATATTATTTGGTTTCTAAAGTCTCCCTGAAAAAAACAAAAAAAAACATAAAAAACAGTGGGAGAGTAATATTGCCCTTTCAGCTTGTGCGCCAGTCTTGACTCCTGGTTGTGCCACCTCTCTCTCTCTAATTGTGGGCCATAGAAAGCCTTTTTTTTTTTTTTAAATATTATTGGGTTTCTAAAGTCTCCCTGAAAAAACAAAAAATACATAAAAAAACAGTGGGAGAGTAATATTGCCCTTTCAGCTTGTGTGCCAGTCTTGACTCCTGGGTGTGCCACCTCTCTCCCTTTCATTCAGTGGGCCATAGAAAGCCTATTTATTTTTTCCGTGATTTGTGTTCTAAATTCTACCTCAACACAAAAACACTACATCAATCAGTGGGAGAAAAATATTGGCCTCAGTAAGGGCTTGTGTGCCACTGCTGTGTGTGCTATCTCTCATTCAGTGGGCTATAGCAAGCCTATTTTTTTTTTTTTTTTTTTTTTTAATATTATTTGGTTTCTAAAGTCTCCCTGAAAAAAAAAAAAAACCTAAAAAAACAGTGGGAGAGTAATATTGCCCTTTCAGCTTGTGTGCCAGTCTTGACTCCTGGGTGTGCCACCTCTCTCCCTCTCATTCAGTGGGCCATAGAAAGCCTATTTATTTTTTTTTTTAAATATTATTGGGTTTCTAAAGTCTCCCTGAAAAAACAAAAAATACATAAAAAAACAGTGGGAGAGTAATATTGCCCTTTCAGCTTGTGTGCCAGTCTTGACTCCTGGGTGTGCCACCTCTCTCCCTTTCATTCAGTGGGCCATAGAAAGCCTATTTTTTTTTTTTTAATATTATTTGGTTTCTAATTCTCCCTGAAAAAAAAAAAAAAACCTAAAAAAACAGTGGGAGAGTAATATTGCCCTTTCAGCTTGTGTGCCAGTCTTGACTCCTGGGTGTGCCACCTCTCTCCCTCTCATTCAGTGGGCCATAGAAAGCCTATTTATTTTTTTTTTTAAATATTATTGGGTTTCTAAAGTCTCCCTGAAAAAACAAAAAATACATAAAAAAACAGTGGGAGAGTAATATTGCCCTTTCAGCTTGTGTGCCAGTCTTGACTCCTGGGTGTGCCACCTCTCTCCCTTTCATTCAGTGGGCCATAGAAAGCCTATTTTTTTTTTTTTTTAATATTATTTGGTTTCTAATTCTCCCTGAAAAAAAAAAAAAAACCTAAAAAAACAGTGGGAGAGTAATATTGCCCTTTCAGCTTGTGTGCCAGTCTTGACTCCTGGGTGTGCCACCTCTCTCCCTCTCATTCAGTGGGCCATAGAAAGCCTATTTATTTTTTTTTTTAAATATTATTGGGTTTCTAAAGTCTCCCTGAAAAAACAAAAAATACATAAAAAAACAGTGGGAGAGTAATATTGCCCTTTCAGCTTGTGTGCCAGTCTTGACTCCTGGGTGTGCCACCTCTCTCCCTTTCATTCAGTGGGCCATAGAAAGCCTATTTTTTTTTTTTTAATATTATTTGGTTTCTAATTCTCCCTGAAAAAAAAAAAAAAACCTAAAAAAACAGTGGGAGAGTAATATTGCCCTTTCAGCTTGTGTGCCAGTCTTGACTCCTGGGTGTGCCACCTCTCTCCCTCTCATTCAGTGGGCCATAGAAAGCCTATTTATTTTTTTTTTAAAATATTATTGGGTTTCTAAAGTCTCCCTGAAAAAACAAAAAATACATAAAAAAACAGTGGGAGAGTAATATTGCCCTTTCAGCTTGTGTGCCAGTCTTGACTCCTGGGTGTGTCACCTCTCTCCCTCTCATTCAGTGGGCCATAGAAAGCCTATTTATTTTTTTTTTAAAATATTATTGGGTTTCTAAAGTCTCCCTGAAAAAACAAAAAATACATAAAAAAACAGTGGGAGAGTAATATTGCCCTTTCAGCTTGTGTGCCAGTCTTGACTCCTGGGTGTGCCACCTCTCTCCCTCTCATTCAGTGGGCCATAGAAAGCCTTTTTTTTTTTTGGTTTTTTTAATATTATTTGGTTTCTAAAGTCTCCCTGAAAAAAACAAAAAAAACATAAAAAACAGTGGGAGAGTAATATTGCCCTTTCAGCTTGTGCGCCAGTCTTGACTCCTGGTTGTGCCACCTCTCTCTCTCTAATTGTGGGCCATAGAAAGCCTTTTTTTTTTTTTTTTTTAATATTATTTGGTTTCTAAAGTCTCCCTGAGAAAAAAAAATAAATAAATTAGGTGGGAGATTAATATTGACATTAGTGCTTGAGTGACAGTCCTGCGTGTGTGTCATCTCTGTGATTTTGTGCCACAGAAAACAGAGTGTGTAACATTGTGCCTGATTTTCCTTGTGGTCTCACCAACCTGTTAAGGGATATTGAAATCATACTGAAGTTATAGCTCACCGTGTAAGTTGTTTGATAGCAACAAATAAAGTTACTTTGGTTAAGATTTTAAAACAATGAGGAAGTCTGGTGCAAGAGGTCGTCGTGGGCGTTCATTGTCAGCTGGTAATGATGGTAGTGGTAGTGGAGCATCAGGTGGTCGTGGGGATAAAAATATTCCACCTAAGTCTGGAGCTGTGGAGCCAGTTTCGTCGTCAGGCTACACAAGGCCTCGAACGCTCTCTTTTCTGGGAGTAGGAAAACCGCTTTTAAAGGCGGAGCAGCAACAGCAAGTTTTGGCTTACATTGCAGACTCAGCCTCTAGCTCTTTTGCCTCCTCTTCCGAAACTGGTAAATGTAAAAGCAGCGCGTCGCTTGTGGATGTTCACGGTCAGGGACAAGTCGCTTCCTTGTCCTCCTCAGCAAAAACTACAACAAGAGAGAAGGATGCAGCAGGCGACACAACGGGTCACTCCATGGAGCTCTTTACACATACCGTCCCTGGCTTAGAAAGTGAAACATTTAACAGGCCATGCCCATTACAAGTATATTCTGACATGGAGTGCACTGATGCACAGCCACAGCCAGAGTACTATGCTGCTCCTTTGACTCAGACCACCACATTGCCCTCTCAGGGTACAGATCCACAATCAGACCCTGATGAGACTATGTTGCCCCGCCACGAACGCTATACCACCGACCGACACAGTGACACAGACGAAGTTGCACACGAGCTCGAAGAGGAGGTAATAGATGACCCAGTTATTGACCCCGATTGGCAGCCATTGGGGGAACAGGGTGCAGGCGGCAGTAGTTCAGAAGCGGAGGTGGAGGAGGGGCCGCAGCAGGCATCAACATCGCAACAGGTTCCATCTGCCGGGCCCGTATCTGGACCAAAACGCGTGTCAAAGCCAAAACCTGTTGGAGCACAGCGTTGCCATCCGGTTAAAGCTCAGTCTGCAATCCCTGAAAAGGGATCAGAGTCTAGGAAGAGTGCAGTCTGGCATTTTTTTAAACAACATCCAACTGATCAGCGCAAAGTCATCTGTCAAAAATGTTCAACTAGCTTAAGCAGAGGTCAGAATCTGAAAAGTCTAAATACTAGTTGCATGCATAGACACTTAACCACCATGCATTCTCAAGCCTGGACTAACTACCAAACGTCCCTCAAGGTTGTAGCACCCTCGGCCAATGAAGCTAGTCAGCAACGCAACATCCCTTCCGTCACTGTAAGGCCACCATTTTCCGCACCACCGGCAGTATCTGTGCAGGTTTCTTTGCCAGCCAAAAGCAGTCAGGGTCAGGGAATCACCAGTTTTGTAGGAGGAAATATTGCATGTAGGGCACCGGCGGAAACAATACCGTCTCCAACCGTCTCTCAGTCTGCCATGTCCACCGGCACACCCGAAAGTTCCACGATCTACAGCTCTCCAGTCCAGCTCACCCTACATGAGACTCTGGTTAGAAAAAGGAAGTACTTATCCTCGCATCCGCGTACACAGGGTTTTAACGCCCACATAGCTAGACTAATCTCGTTAGAGATGATGCCCTACCGGTTAGTTGAAAGCGAAGCTTTCAAAGCCCTGATGGAGTACGCTGAACCACGATACGAGCTACCCAGTCGACACTTTTTTTCCAGAAAAGCCATCCCAGCCCTGCACCAGCATGTTAAACAGCGCATCGTCCATGCACTCAGGCAATCTGTGAGTACAAAGGTGCACCTGACTACAGATGCATGGACCAGTAGGCATGGCCAGGGACGTTATGTGTCCATCACGGCACACTGGGTGAATGTGGTGGATGCAGGGTCCACAGGCGACATCAATTTAGGGACAGTTGTGCCTAGCCCACGGTCTAGGAAACAGTTGGCTGTAGGCGTTCGCACCCCCTCCTCCTCCTCCTCGTCCTCCTGCAGAAGCTACAGCTCTTCCACAGAACGCAGTCGGCCAACCACTCCATCGGCAGATGACACTGTTGCACACCAGTTGTCCCATTATGGGCCAGCTACTGCCAAGCGTCAGCAGGCTGTATTGGCTATGAAGTGTTTGGGCGACAACAGACACACCGCGGAAGTTCTGTCCGAGTTCTTGCAACAAGAAACGCAGTCGTGGCTGGGCACAGTAGATCTTGAGGCAGGCAAGGTAGTGAGTGATAACGGAAGGAATTTCATGGCTGCCATCTCCCTTTCCCAACTGAAACACATTCCTTGCCTGGCTCACACCTTAAACCTGGTGGTGCAGTGCTTATTGAAAACTTATCCTGGGTTCTCCGACCTGCTCCTCAAAGTGCGTGCACTTTGCTCACATATCCGACGTTCGCCTGTACACGCCAGCCGTATGCAGACCTATCAGCGGTCTTTGAACCTTCCCCAGCATCGCCTAATCATAGACGTTGCAACAAGGTGGAACTCAACACTGCACATGCTTCAGAGACTGTGCGAACAGAGGCGTGCTGTTATTTATTTGTGGGAGGATACACGGGCAGGCAGTAGGATGGCAGACATGGAGTTGTCAGGTGTGCAGTGGTCGAAGATACAAGACATGTGTCAAGTCCTTCAGTGTTTTGAGGAATGCACACGGCTGGTTAGTGCAGACAACGCCGTAATAAGCATGAGCATCCCCCTAATGCGTCTGCTGATGCAAAGTTTGACGCACATAAAGGAGCAGGCGTCTGCACCAGAGGAAGAGGGAAGCCTTGATGACAGTCAGCCATTGTCTGGTCAGGGCAGTGTACAGGACGAGGTAGCGGGCGAAGAGGAGGTGGAGGACGAGGAGGATGATGGGGATGAGTATATTTTTAATGCGGAAACTTTCACGGGGGCACAGGAAATTGGTTGCGTGTCACGGCCGGGTTCTGGTTTTTTGAGGGACACAAGTGACGTAGATTTGCCTGCAACTGCCCCTCAACCAATCACAACCGGAGATTTGACAAGTGGAACTTTGGCCCACATGGCGGATTATGCCTTACGTATCCTACAAAGGGACACACGCATTACGAAAATGATGAACGATGACGATTACTGGTTGGCCTGCCTCCTTGATCCACGCTATAAAGGCAAATTGCAAAATATTATGCCACATGAGAACTTGGAACTAATATTAGCAACCAAACAATCAACTCTTGTTGACCGTTTGCTTCAGGCATTCCCAGCACACAGCGCACGTGATCGTTCTCACACGAGCTCCAGGGGGCAGCAGACTAGGAGTGTTAGGGGTGCACACATCAGAAGTGGCGTTGGACAGAGGGGTTTTCTGACCAGGTTGTGGAGTGATTTTGCTATGACCGCAGACAGGACAGGTACTGCTGCATCAATTGAAAGTGACAGGAGACAACATTTGTCCAGTATGGTTACTAACTATTTTTCATCCCTTATCGATGTTCTCCCTCAACCGTCATTCCCATTTGATTACTGGGCCTCCAAATTAGACACCTGGCCAGAATTGGCAGAATATGCATTGCAGGAGCTTGCTTGCCCGGCAGCAAGTGTCCTATCAGAAAGAGTATTCAGTGCTGCAGGGTCAATATTAACCGAAAAAAGGACTCGTCTGGCTACCCAAAATGTTGACGGTCTAACATTCATTAAAATGAACCACAACTGGATTTCAAAATCTTTTGCCCCACCTTGCCCGGCCGACACCTAGCTTTCCTATGAAAAGCTCTTGCCTGTGAATTACTTTTCTAATGTCTAATTTGCTGCTGCAGATTGTACAGCATACGACATGTTTACACCTCCCTAAATGGCCAAACTCCCCACACGGGGCCGTGGTATCGCGACTTGGCGCAAGCACCCGTGAGACTGCTGTTTGTCTGAAGAGGTGGGTGTGCTCGCTTTTGGTTGACGGCATTGCTACTGGGTCCCTCATAGTACAATGTAGTGTCTCTGGCGGTGGTGGTGCGCACCCAACGTCAGACACACCGTTGTAACATGAGTGGCCCTGGGGCGGTCCCGCCGGCCTCAAGAGAGTTCCCCCCTACCCCAGCTCAAACTGGGCTCTACTACGTGCAAAATTATGTCGCACAGCTCCACCAATCTTTAGTCTATTCGCTGACATCATTCAATGTCTGGCACTGACAATACAAATTTGTAGACATCTATGATGCAACTTAAAGTAGTCTGTGTCTGTGTCCTATATTGGCACCATTAAATAGTTACTGCCAAATTACTATGTCAGAAACACAGCAGATGAGCCCACCCCTGTACCTAAGTATGCCATCTTTTTTTTTGTTTTGGTTGTTTTGCGAGACATTAACATCTATTTATATTTTGGGAGTACTGGGACAGACACTCCTTGCACTACTCCTCCACTCAGCACCAAGCTGCCTGCCCGTGTATCCATGTAACCGCTGTAAAACTGCCATGAGCCTATTGTTTGTTATTTTAGGCCTTTGATAGCCTGTCTGCGGTCCCTACTCCTCCACTGACCACCAAGCTGCCTGCCCGTGTATCCATGTAACCGCTGTAAAACTGCCATGAGCCTATTGTTTGTTATTTTAGGCCTTTGAAGCCTTTCTGCGCTCCCTCCTTCCACTAGTCCTCCACTGACCAGACCACTGCTGCCCGTGTACCCCTGGAACCAATTTTAAAGTGCCTACAGCCAGCCCATTTTATTGTGTTAGGCCTTCGAAGCCTGTCTGCGGTCCCTCCTTCCACTAGGCCTCCACTGACCAGACCACTGCTGCCCGTGTACCCCTGGAACCAATTTTAAAGTGCCTACAGCCAGCCCATTTTATTGTGTTAGGCCTTCGAAGCCTGTCTGCGGTCCATACTTCCACTAGTCCTCCACTGACCAGACCACTGCTGCCCGTGTACCCCTGGAACCAATTTTAAAGTGCCTACAGCCAGCCCATTTTATTGTGTTAGGCCTTCGAAGCCTGTCTGCGGTCCATACTTTAAATACTCCTCCACTCACCACCAAGCTGCCTGCCCGTGTATCCATGTAACCGCTGTAAAACTGCCATGAGCCTATTGTTTGTTATGTTAGGCCTTTGATAGCCTGTCTGCGGTCCTTACTTTAAATACTCCTCCACTCACCACCTAGCTGCCTGTGTATCCATGTAACCGATGTAAAACTGCCATGACTGCCTACTGTTTGTTATTTTAGGCCTTTGATAGCCTGTCTGCGGCCCCTACTTGCAATACTCCTCCACTGACCACAATGCTGCCTGGAGTGCCTGCCTGTGTATCCATGTAACCGATGTAAAACTGCCATGACTGCCTACTGTTTGTTATTTTAGGCCTTTGATAGCCTGTCTGCGGCCCCTACTTGCAATACTCCTCCACTGAGCACAATGCTGCCTGGAGTGCCTGCCTGTGTATCCATGTAACCGATGTAAAACTGCCATGACTGCCTACTGTTTGTTATTTTAGGCCTTTGATAGCCTGTCTGCAGCCCCTACTTGCAATACTCCTCCACTGACCACACCAATGCTGCCCGTGTACCCCTGGAACCTATTTAAAAGTTCATAGAGCCTAGTTATATATTTTATTTACTATTAATAAGGCCATGATGGACTACGCTGTACCACGCTACAAGCTAACCAGTCGACACTTCTTTTGCGAGAAAAGCCATCCCAACCCTCCACCAGCATGTAGAAGACCGCATTGTCCATGCACTCTGGCAATCTGTGAGTACAAAGGTGCACCTGACAACAGACGCATGGACCTGTAGGCATGGCCACGGAAGATTACGTGTCCATTACGGCGCAATGGGTTAATGTGGTGGATGCATGGTCCACAGGGGACAGCCTACTAAGTCTGTCTGCAGTCCCTAATTCAAATTGTCCTCCACTGTCTAAATCGGAACTTCCACCTTCTGGCTTTCGGCCTATAGTATCAGAAATTAAACTGCATTTGGCCTTCAACTTTGGTTAGGGCCTACTAACGGCTTCTGCCCCTCCCTGGTGTTGCCCTCAACTAAATAAAGCTGAGCTTCAACCTTCCGGCTCTCATTATGTGGTTTTAAAAAAAAAAATGGTGGTTAGGGCCTACTAACGGCTTCTGCCCCTCCCTGGTGTTGTCCTCAACTAAATAAAGCTGAGCTTCAACCTTCCGGCTCTCATTATGTGGTTTAAAAAAAAAAAATGGTGGTTAGGGCCTACTAACGGCTTCTGCCCCTCCCTGGTGTTGTCCTCAACTAAATAAAGCTGAGCTTCAACCTTCCGGCTCTCATTAAGTGGTTTTAAAAAAAAAAAAAATGGTGGTTAGGGCCTACTAACGGCTTCTGCCCCTCCCTGGTGTTGTCCTCAACTAAATAAAGCTGAGCTTCAACCTTCCGGCTCTCATTAAGTGGTTTTAAAAAAAAAAAAAATGGTGGTTAGGGCCTACTAACGGCTTCTGCCCCTCCCTGGTGTTGTCCTCAACTAAATAAAGCTGAGCTTCAACCTTCCGGCTCTCATTATGTGGTTTTAAAAAAAAAAATGGTGGTTAGGGCCTACTAACGGCTTCTGCCCCTCCCTGGTGTTGTCCTCAACTAAATAAAGCTGAGCTTCAACCTTCCGGCTCTCATTAAGTGGTTTTTAAAAAAAAATGGTGGTTAGGGCCTACTAACGGCTTCTGCCCCTCCCTGGTGTTGTCCTCAACTAAATAAAGCTGAGCTTCAACCTTCCGGCTCTCATTAAGTGGTTTTAAAAAAAAAAAAATTGGTGGTTAGGGCCTACTAACGGCTTCTGCCCCTCCCTGGTGTTGTCCTCAACTAAATAAAGCTGAGCTTCAACCTTCCGGCTCTCATTATGTGGTTTAAAAAAAAAAAATGGTGGTTAGGGCCTACTAACGGCTTCTGCCCCTCCCTGGTGTTGTCCTCAACTAAATAAAGCTGAGCTTCAACCTTCCGGCTCTCATTAAGTGGTTTTAAAAAAAAAATGGTGGTTAGGGCCTACTAACGGCTTCTGCCCCTCCCTGGTGTTGTCCTCAACTAAATAAAGCTGAGCTTCAACCTTCCGGCTCTCATTAAGTGGTTTTAAAAAAAAAATGGTGGTTAGGGCCTACTAACGGCTTCTGCCCCTCCCTGGTGTTGTCCTCAACTAAATAAAGCTGAGCTTCAACCTTCCGGCTCTCATTATGTGGTTTTAAAAAAAAAAAAAATGGTGGTTAGGGCCTACTAACGGCTTCTGCCCCTCCCTGGTGTTGTCCTCAACTAAATAAAGCTGAGCTTCAACCTTCCGGCTCTCATTAAGTGGTTTTAAAAAAAAAATGGTGGTTAGGGCCTACTAACGGCTTCTGCCCCTCCCTGGTGTTGTCCTCAACTAAATAAAGCTGAGCTTCAACCTTCCGGCTCTCATTATGTGGTTTTAAAAAAAAAATGGTGGTTAGGGCCTACTAACGGCTTCTGCCCCTCCCTGGTGTTGTCCTCAACTAAATAAAGCTGAGCTTCAACCTTCCGGCTCTCATTAAGTGGTTTTAAAAAAAAAAAAAATGGTGGTTAGGGCCTACTAACGGCTTCTGCCCCTCCCTGGTGTTGCCCTCAACTAAATAAAGCTGAGCTTCAACCTTCTGCTCCAAATTACCATTTTAAAAAATGCAATAGGCTTTTCCGGCCTACTAAAGGTGTCTGCCCCTCCCTGGTGTTGTCCTCAACTGAACAAAGCTGAGCTTCCACATTCTGGCTTTCGCCCTATACTATCAGATATTAAACTGCATTTGGCCTACTAGTGTGGTTAGGCCCTTGAAACAGTGTCTGCTGCTCTTGGGTTTGCTACTCCACTGAACAAAGCAATGCCGCCTGTTTAGTCCTGTTACCAATTTTGAACTGCATGTAGCCTACTTTATTCTTTGGCCCTATATCTGTTTCCTCCTCATCCTGCCCATTGCCCAGCCACTGCTAAATGAGTCTGCTGGTACATTGACCTAGACCACTACATTCCCCTTGTACTCTACACAGCCAGAATCTGTCCCTGCTGAAAGTAAGGTTCCCCTTCCCGCATGTTATACCACCTTACACAGGGACAAAGAGGAAGGTGCAGATGAAAGTGCAGGTTCCTTCATCAGGTGGGGGGGCATACTCGTTGGCGACGTCACTGGCACAGGGCCCCTCAGAGTACGCAAAAGTGTCGCTGCTGGTGGGAGGCGCCCCCGCCATGCAAACACACCGCCGTACTTTGAGGGGCCCTGTGCCAGTGGCAATGCGAACGAGTGGGCCCCCCCCCTGCTTGCTCAGGATCACAGCACTTGCAACTTTTAAATACTTACCTTTCCCTGCAACACCGCCGTGACGTAGTCCGCATTTCCTGGGCCCACGAAAAACTTGAGCCAGCCCTACTCCCCCCACAACTTTCCCCCAATTCCCTATGCCCAACTATTATTATACAGTTAATTAAGATTGGCAAGCTTCAGAAACAAGAATGGATGTTTTTGGCATTAAAATGGGCACTGTAGGTGTTTTCCTGGCCTCCACTCACTGCCGACTATGCTTCCCCATTGACTTGCATTGGGTTTCGTGTTTCGGTCGATCCCCGACTTTTAGCGATAATCGGCCGACTGCACTCGACTCGACTCTGGACAAAATCGGGTTTCCCAAAACCCTACTCGATCTTAAAAAAATGAAAGTCGCTCAACCCTAGCCGTGACGTCATCTGTTATGGTTTCCAATGGCAAGGAAACATCAGAAGCATAGACTAAACGGACAAGCTCTCGGGTGATGGAAACTAGAGCTGACCGCGATGCTAAACCTACACACCACACTAGAAGTAGCCAGGGGGCATTCCTGCGTTGTCTCTAGATGCCGCGCGCCAGCCGGAGAACTAACTACCCCTGGTAGAAGAAAACACAGTCCTGGCTTGCCTCCAGAGAATGTCCCCACAGGAGATAGCAGCCCCCCACATATAATAACGGTGAGAGCAGATGAAAAGACACACGTAGTATGAAAGCAGATTTAGCACAGAGAGGCCCGCTAACTAAATAGCAGAAAGATACAACAGAGGACTTCGCGGTCAGCTGCAAAACCCTTCAAAACACCATCCTGAAATTACCTTAACTCATGTGACAACTCATGCCACTGGAGTGGTAATTTCAGCCCAACAAGAGCTTCCAGCTGCAGAGATTCACATAAGTGCAAACTGGACAAAACATACAAAAATAGACTTAAGGACTAAAGTGTCCAACTTAGCTGAGCAGAAAACCGGGAGCAGGAACATGCAACAGAATCACTCTGGATACATTGATGGCCAGCATTAGAATGACTGAGGAGCAAGGTTAAATAGGATACTCCCACATCCTGATAGGAACAGGTGAACTGAGAAGGCAAAGCTTGCAGGACACCAGTACCACAAGAGACCACCGGGGGAGCCCACGAACCGAATCACAACAGTACCCCCCCCTTAAGGAGGGGGCACCGAACCCTCACAAGAACCACCAGGGCGATCTGGATGAGCCCTATGAAAGGCACGGACCAAATCAGAAGCATGAACATCAGAAGCTGTAACCCAAGAATTATCCTCTTGACCGTAGCCCTTCCATTTCACCAGATATTGAAGTCTCCGTCTGGAAACACGGGAGTCCAAGATTTTCTCCACCACGTACTCCAATTCACCCTCAACCAGCACAGGAGCAGGAGGCTCAACAGAAGGCACAAGTGGTACCTCATACCTCCGCAATAATGACCGATGGAAGACATTATGGATAGCAAAGGATGCTGGGAGGTCCAAACGAAAAGACACAGGGTTAAGAATTTCCAAAATCTTATAAGGACCGATGAACCGAGGCTTAAACTTAGGAGAAGAGACCCTCATAGGGACAAAATGGGAGGACAACCACACCAAGTCCCCAACACGAAGACGAGGACCAACACGACGATGGCGATTAGCAAAACGTTGAGTCTTCTCCTGGGACAACTCCAAATTGTCCACCACCTGCCCCCAAATACGATGCAACCTATCCACCATGGTATCCACTCCAGGACAATCCGAAGACTCCACCTGACCAAATGAAAAGCGAGGATGGAACCCTGAATTGCAAAAGAAAGGGGAGACCAAAGTGGCAGAACTGGCCCGATTATTAAGGGCAAACTCAGCCAACGGCAAAAAGGAGACCCAGTCATCCTGATCAGCAGACACGAAACACCTCAAATAAGTCTCTAAGGTCTGATTAGTACGTTCCGTCTGGCCATTTGTCTGGGGATGAAATGCAGACGAAAAAGACAAATCAATGCCCATCCTGGCACAAAACGCCCGCCAAAATCTGGACACAAACTGGGATCCCCTGTCGGAAACGATATTCTCCGGAATACCATGCAGCCGAACCACATTCTGAAAAAACAGGGGCACCAACTCAGATGAGGAAGGCAGCTTGGGCAAGGGCACCAAATGAACCATCTTAGAAAAGCGGTCACACACCACCCAAATGACGGACATCTTCTGAGAAACAGGGAGATCAGAAATAAAATCCATAGAGATGTGTGTCCAAGGCCTCTTAGGAACAGGCAAGGGCAACAACAACCCACTAGCCCGAGAACAACAAGGCTTGGCCCGAGCACAAACATCGCAAGACTGCACTAAAGTACGCACGTCCCGAGACAGGGAAGGCCACCAGAAGGACCTAGCCACCAAATCTCTGGTACCAAAAATTCCCGGATGACCTGCCAACGCAGAAGAATGAACCTCCGAGATGACTCTATTGGTCCACTCATCCGGCACAAACAATCTACCAGGCGGACAACGATCAGGCCGATCCGCCTGAAACTCTTGTAAAGCACGTCGCAGGTCTGGGAAGACAGCAGACAATATCATCCCATCCTTAAGTATACCCGTAGGTTTAGAATCACCAGGGGAATCAGGTTCAAAACTCCTAGAAAGGGCATCCGCCTTCACATTCTTAGTACCTGGCAGATACGAAACCACAAAATTAAACCGGGAGAAAAACAACGACCAGCGCGCCTGTCTAGGATTCAGACGTCTGGCCGACTCAAGATAAATCAAATTTTTGTGATCAGTCAAGACCACCACCTGATGTTTAGCACCCTCAAGCCAATGACGCCACTCCTCGAATGCCCACTTCATCGCCAAAAGCTCCCGATTACCGACGTCATAATTTCGCTCGGCGGGCGAAAATTTTCGAGAAAAGAACGCACAAGGTCTCATCACTGAACAATCTGAACTTTTCTGCGACAAAACCGCCCCCGCTCCGATCTCGGAAGCATCAACTTCCACCTGAAAAGGAAGAGAAACATCAGGCTGGCACAACACCGGAGCAGAAGAAAAACGGCGCTTAAGCTCCCGAAAGGCCTCCACAGCAGCAGGAGACCAATCTGCAACATCAGCACCCTTTTTAGTCAAATCAGTCAAAGGCCTGACAACGCTAGAAAAACCAGTTATGAATCGACGATAAAAGTTAGCAAAGCCCAAAAATTTCTGAAGGCCCTTAAGAGAAGTCGGTTGCGTCCAGTCACAAATAGCCCGAACCTTCACAGGATCCATCTCAATAGAAGAGGGGGAAAAAATGTACCCCAAAAAAGAAATCTTCTGAACCCCAAAAACACACTTTGAACCTTTAACAAACAGAGAATTGGTCCGCAAAACCTGAAAAACCCTCCTAACTTGTTGAACATGAGATTCCCAGTCATCCGAAAAAATCAAGATATCGTCCAAATACACAATCATAAATTTATCCAGATATTCACGGAAAATATTGTGCATAAAAGACTGAAAGACCGAAGGGGCATTTGACAGACCAAAAGGCATCACCAAATACTCAAAATGGCCCTCGGGCGTATTAAATGCGGTTTTCCACTCATCCCCCTGCTTAATTCGCACCAAATTATACGCACCGCGAAGATCAATCTTAGAGAACCACTTCGCCCCCTCAATGCGAGCAAATAAATCTGTCAGCAATGGCAAAGGATACTGATACTTGACTGTGATCTTATTCAAGAGTCTATAATCAATACAAGGTCTCAAAGAACCATCGCTTTTAGCTACGAAAAAGAACCCCGCTCCAAGAGGAGACGAAGAAGGACGAATATGTCCCTTTTCCAAGGACTCCCTAATATACTCTCGCATGGCAGCATGTTCAGGTACAGACAGATTGAATAGACGACCCTTAGGAAATTTACTGCCAGGGATCAAATCTATGGCGCAATCGCAATCTCTGTGAGGAGGAAGAGAATTAAGAGTAGATTCCTCAAAAACCTCACGATAATCAGACAAAAACTCAGGAATTTCAGAGGGAATAGATGAAGCAATGGAGACCAAAGATGTGTCCCCATGATTTCCCTGACATCCCCAGCTTAGTACAGACATTGTTTTCCAGTCAAGGACTGGGTTATGAGTTTGCAACCATGGCAATCCCAGCACCAACACATCATGTAGATTATACAGTACAAGGAAGCGAATCACCTCTTGATGGTCTGGAGTCATACGCATAGTCACTTGTGTCCAGTATTGTGGTTTATTACTAGCCAATGGTGTAGAATCAATACCCTTTAAAGGTATAGGAACTTCCAGAGGCTCTAGATCAAACCCACAGCGCCTGGCAAAGGACCAATCCATAAGACTCAAAGCGGCGCCAGAATCCACATACGCATCCGCAACAATAGAAGATAACGAACAAATTAGAGTTACAGACAAAATAAACTTGGACTGCAAAGTGCCAATAGCAGAGGATTTATCACCTTTCTTTGTTCGTTTAGAGCATGCTGATATAACATGAGTAGAATTTCCACAATAGAAGCACAAATGATTTTTGCGCCTGTAAATCTGTCGTTCGCTTCTGGACAGAAAGCTATCACATTGCATACTCTGTGGTGCCTCTTCAGAAGACACCGCCAACTGATGCACAGGTTTGCGTTCCCGTAAACGCCAATCAATCTGAATTGCCATTGTCATGGACTCATTCAGACCAGTAGGCGCAGGAAACCCCACCATGACGTCTTTTACAGCATCAGAGAGACCTTCTCTGAAAATTGCCGCCAGAGCGCACTCATTCCACTGAGTAAGCACAGACCATTTTCGAAATTTTTGGCAATATATTTCGGCTTCATCTTGCCCCTGAGAGAGGGCTATTAGGGCTTTCTCAGCCTGAATCTCCAAATTTGGTTCCTCATAAAGCAACCCCAAAGCCAGAAAAAACGCATCCACATTGAGCAACGCAGGATCCCCTGGTGCCAATGAAAATGCCCAATTTTGGGGGTCACCCCGCAGTAAAGAAATAACAATTTTTACTTGCTGGGCAGGATCTCCAGCAGAATGAGATCTCAGCGAAAGAAACAATTTACAATTGTATTTAAAATTTAGAAAACAAGATCGATCTCCAGAAAAAAACTCCGGTATAGGAATTTTAGGTTCAGACCGAGGAGCATGTAACAAAAAATCTTGTATATTCTGAACTTTATAGGCAAGATTATTCAAATTGGTAGCCAGACTCTGAGGATCCATATTTCAACAGATAAAGTCTAAGCCATTCAGGGGTTAACAGGAGAGGAAAACAGGAGACTGCAATTAGAGCTGGAGTGCAACTTCAGAGGAAGGAAAAAAAAAAAAAAAGGTTTCACACAGTTCCTTTTCTCTCCTGCTTCAGCCTATAGATTAAACATTTTGGGCTGGCCATACTGTTATGGTTTCCAATGGCAAGGAGACATCAGAAGCATAGACTAAACGGACAAGCTCTCGGGTGATGGAAACTAGAGCTGACCGCGATGCTAAACCTACACACCACACTAGAAGTAGCCAGGGGGCATTCCTGCGTTGTCTCTAGATGCCGCGCGCCAGCCGGAGAACTAACTACCCCTGGTAGAAGAAAACACAGTCCTGGCTTGCCTCCAGAGAATGTCCCCACAGGAGATAGCAGCCCCCCACATATAATAACGGTGAGAGCAGATGAAAAGACACACGTAGTATGAAAGCAGATTTAGCACAGAGAGACCCGCTAACTAAATAGCAGAAAGATACAACAGAGGACTTCGCGGTCAGCTGCAAAACCCTTCAAAACACCATCCTGAAATTACCTTAACTCATGTGACAACTCATGCCACTGGAGTGGTAATTTCAGCCCAACAAGAGCTTCCAGCTGCAGAGATTCACATAAGTGCAAACTGGACAAAACATACAAAAATAAACTTAAGGACTAAAGTGTCCAACTTAGCTGAGCAGAAAACTGGGAGCAGGAACATGCAACAGAATCACTCTGGATACATTGATGGCCAGCATTAGAATGACTGAGGAGCAAGGTTAAATAGGATACTCCCACATCCTGATAGGAACAGGTGAACTGAGAAGGCAAAGCTTGCAGGACACCAGTACCACAAGAGACCACCGGGGGAGCCCACGAACCGAATCACAACAGTCATCTAAGGCCCTTCACGTGCTCATTCTTAAGAAGGAAGGCTGCAGGAAAGAAGCAGGGCGCGTCCGAGGGTGAGTATATACCTAATAGGAATATACTCACCCTCGGCTTCTTTCCGGCAGCCTTCCTTCCTAAGAATGAGCGCATTCAGGGCCTTAGATGACGTCACGGCTTGTGATTGGTCGCGGCCACCCATGTGACCGCCACGCGACCAATCACAAGCCGTGACGTAATTCTCAGGTCCTAAATTCCTAGAATTAGGAATTTAGGACCTGAGAATTACGTCATGGCTTGTGATTGGTCGCGTGGCGGTCACATGAGCGGCACGCGACCAATCAGAAGCCGTGACATCATGGAAGGCCCTGAACGCGCTCATTTTAAGCAAAGAAGGCTGCCGGTTACCAGCGGTAAGGTCCAGGCTGCGTCGGAGAGGTGAGTATATCAATATTTTTTATTTTAATTCTTTATTTTACACATTAATATGGATCCCAGGGCCTGAAGGAGAGTTTCCTCTCCTTCAGACCCTGGGAACCATAGTATCCCATTGCACTGCATTGGGTTTCGTGTTTCGGCCGACCCCGACCCCGACTTTTTTATAGGATCGGCCGATTTCACTCGACCCGACTTTTGAGAAAGTCGGGTTTCGTGAAACCCGACCCGATCCTATAAAAATAAAAGTCGCTCAACCCTAGCTGGCAGATATACAACAAACAGAACTGACGTATATAAACTTGTTGGCAATTTAAATCTCCCTTTTTGGGGGGGAGACTGCAGCAAAAAACAGGCCCTGTGTATTACACTACACAATGTAAAAGGCAGAACGTGGCTGGCAGATATACAACAAACAGAACTGACATATATAAACTTGTTGGCAATTTAAATCTCCCTTTTTTTGGGAGGGAGACTGCAGCAAAAAACAGGCCCTGGGTATTACACTATACAATGTAAGTGGCAGAACGTGGCTGGAAAATATATAAAAAAATTCAAGGACTGTACTACAATTTCAATCTCCCTACAATGATCTCAGGACAAATATGGCAGCCAGCAATAAAAAGGACTGCTGCACACTAAAGTGTGGACAAATAAACAAGATAACTGTGCAGAAAGGAGCAACAGGATTTTTGCTTTTAAAAAAGCAGTTGGTTTGTACAGCGGCGTACAAACAGCAATGCAGCTATCAGGGAGCCTTATAAGGCAGCCTAATAAGCTACAGAGCTGATGCACAAAAATCTAGCCTCCACTGTCTCTGCAAAAAAAAGGTGGTGTTAGACAGTGGAAATGGCTATAGCACAAGCGGTTTGGGTATTAATCTTCCCTCCCTAACAATATCCCTGCTTCTGATGAAGCTGCAGCAACCTCTCCCTATGCTGATATCAGCAGAAGTACAGTAAGATGGCGTTCGGCATGCACGCCCCTTTATAGTCCCTGTGACGCCGCAGAAAGCAAGCCAATCACTGTTATGCCCTTCTCTAAGATGGTGGGGACCGAGACCTATGTCATCACACTGCCCACACTCTGCGTCCTCCTTCATTAGCTGAAAAATGGCGCTGAAAGAGTCATACAAAATGCGACTTTGGCGCGAAGATCGCCGACCTCATGGCCGATCCCACACTGGAAAAGTTGTCGATTTTTGAATTTGTCCAATCTGTTTTGTTCAACCCTAGTTCAGACTTTCAGCTTTCATTTGAGGGTATCCACATTAAAATTGGATGAAAGGTTTAGGAGATTCAGCTCCTTAACATGTGCCACCCTGTTTTTAATGGGACCAAAAGTAATTGGACAGATTGAATAAATTTAAATAAAATGTTCATTTTTAGTATTTCCTTGAAAACCCTTTGTTGGCAATGACTGCCTGAAGTCTTGAACTCATGGACATCACCAGACACTGTGTTTCCTCCTTTTTGATGCTCTGCCATGCCTTCACTGTGGTGGTTTTCAGTTGCTGTTTGTTTGTGGGCCTTTCTGCCTGAAGTTTAGCCTTTAACAAGTGAAATACATGCTCAATTGGGTTGAGATCAGGTGACTGACTTGGCCATTCATAAATGAGTTTCTCTTCACCATGGAGATTATTCTGCGATCATCCACCACTGTTGCCTTCCATGAGCGCCCAGGTCGTTTTGCAGTGATGAGTTCACCAGTGCTTTCTTTCTTTTTCAGGATGTACCAAACTGTAGATTTTGCCACTCCTAATATTGTAGCAATTTCTCAGATTTTTTTTTCTGTTTTCGCAGCTTAAAGATGGCTTGTTTCACCTACATGGAGAGCTCCTTTTACTGCATGTTTACTTCACAGCAAAACCTTCCAAATGCAAGCACCACCCTCAAACCAATTCCAGGCTTTTATCTGCTTAATTGAGAATGACATAATGAAGGGATTGCCCACACCTGTCCATGAAATAGTATTGGAGTCAATTGTCCAATTACTTTTGGTCCCTTTAAAAACAGGGTCGCACATGTTAAGGAGCTGAAACTGCTAAACCCGTCATCCAATTTTAATGTGGATACCCTCAAATGCAAGCTGAAAGTCTGGACTTCAACTGCATCCGAATTGTTTTGTTTAAAATTCATTGTGGTAATGTCTATAACCAAAATTAGAAAAATGTTGTCTCTGTCCAAATATATATGCACTTAACTGTACATTTGTGAGAGCATTATACTGCCTTTGTACAAATCCCTGGTTAGACCGCACATGGAGTACGCTGTCCAGTTTTGGGCACAGATGCTCAGGAAGGATAAAATGGAACTAGAGCTACTACAAAGGAGAGCAACAAAATTAACAAAGGGGATGGGAGAACTACAATACCCAGAGAGATTAGCAAAATTAGGATTATTTAGTCTAGAAAAAAGACGACTGAGGGGCTATCTAATAATCATGTATAAGTATATAACGGGACAATACAAATATCTCTCTGAGGATCTGTTTTTACCAAGGAAGGCGACAGTCACAAGGGGGCATTCTCTGCATCTGAAGGAGAAAAGGTTTTTCTATCAACATAGGGCAGTGAGAATCTGGAATTCCTTGCCTGAGGAGGTGGTGAGGGCGAACTCTGTTGAGAGGTTCAAGAGAGGCCTGGATGTCTTCCTGGAGCGTAATAATATTGTATCTTACCGTTATTAGATTCTTTAGAAGGGTTTTCATTGGCTGTAAGCCATAATCATCAACATTAATAAAAATAGACACTTGAAGTAGATCACTCTGTTAGTAATGACTCTATATAATATATGTGTTCCACTTTTTGTATTGAAGAACTGACATAAATTAACTTTTTGATGATATTCTAATTTAGTGAGAAGCACTTTTAGATAGAAAGATAGACAGATGTTAATTTATATTAACGTCTATCTATCTATCTATCTATCTATCTATCTATCTATCTATCTATCTATCTATCTATCTAAAAGATATGCTAATAATATAATAATAATTTTTATTTATATAGCGCCAACATATTCCGCAGCGCTTTACAACTTATAGAGGGGACTTGTACAGACAATAGACATAACAGCATAACAGAAATCACAGTTCAAAACAGATACCAGGAGGAATGAGGGCTCTGCTCGCAAGCTTACAAACTATGAGGAAAAGGGGAGACACGAGAGGTGGATGGTAACAATTGCTTTAGTTATTTGATATGCTTATGCACTGCCTACAACTGTAGTATCTGTACTGACTTGTATTCAGTAATAAATGTCTTGTGCCGTCATATCGCTTCAGGCTTTTGATTCAGTATATTGAGCTATAGGATCATGAAAAAATGAAGTATTTTTCAGGCTTGTAAATACTTGACAAATGACAGCAGAAGGAGTACTATTAATTTTAATCACACTGTCCCAATGTTTCATAGTCATTGTACCATGCTGGTTTTACAAATGACTCGTATGGAAAAACTACACAGTATGTGCCACACTTGTGCTTAGATTAATCATTGTCTAGGTATGGTCTTTGTTCATACTAGGTTTATAGCAATAATCGTTATAGATTAATAAATTATTGTTTTAAAGTTTATTATTATTAAAAAATAATGCGTAAATGCTAGTTTATAACTAAAGGCATTTAATAGATGAGGCCAAACCCTTGGAAGTGAGATTGGATTTGTTAAACTCTGAAAGTGAGGTCGGCCCTTACAGTATATACAGAAAAACAGTTCAAATATGCATTCTACTATTGTTTAGAGGGCTATTGCAATGTTATAAATTTGTCCCGTAATGTATATCCAATTTTGTGAAAGTGTACCAGTATAAGCAATTTATAAATCTTAAAAATCTTTGTTCAGTAATGAACTCCTAATTATGAGATATACACTATATACTATAATTCTGTTGTATAGCAGTACATAGCATAAGCAAACAAAATATTCCAGTTTCTAATCCCCAAGGAGATTAACCCCTTCATGACCCAGCCTATTTTGGCCTTAATGACCTTGCCGTTTTTTGCAATTCTGACCAGTGTCCCTTTATGAGGTAATAACTCAGGAACACTTCAACGGATCCTAGCGATTCTGAGACTGTTTTTTCGTGACATAGTGGGATTCATGATAGTGGTAAATTTAGGTCGATAATTTCTGAGTTTATTTGTGAAAAAAACGGAAATTTGGCGAAAATTTTGAAAATTTCGCAATTTTCACATTTTGAATTTTTATTCTGTTAAACCAGAGAGTTATGTGACACAAAATAGTTAATAAATAACATTTTACACATGTCTACTTTACATCAGCACAATTTTGGAAACAATTTTTTTTTTGCTAGGAAGTTATAAGGGATAAAATTTGACCAGTGATTTCTCATTTTTACAACAAAATTTACAAAACCATTTTTTTTAGGGACCACCTAACATTTGAAGTCAGTTTGAGGGTTCTATATGGCTGAAAATACCCAAAAGTGACACCATTCTAAAAACGGCACACCTCAAGGTGCTCAAAACCACATTCAAGAAGTTTATTAACCCTTCAGGTGTTTCACAGCAGCAGAAGCAACATGGAAGTAAAAAATGAACATTTAACTTTTTAGTCACAAAAATGATCTTTTAGCAACAATTTTTTTATTTTCCCAAGGGTAAAAGGAGAAACTAGACCACGAACGTTGTTGTCCAATTTGTCCTGAGTACGCTGATACCTCATATGTGGGGGTAAACCACTGTTTGGGTGCACGGCAGGGCTTGGAAGGGAAGGAGCGCCATTTGACTTTTTGAATGAAAAATTGGCTCCAATCTTTAGCGGACACCATGTCGCGTTTGGAGAGCCCCCGTGTGCCTAAACATTAGAGCTCCCCCACAAGTGACCCCATTTTGGAAACTAGACCCCCCAAGGAACTTATCTAGAAGCATAGTGAGCACTTTAAACCCCCAGGTGCTTCACAAATTGATCCGTAAATATGAAACAGTACTTTTTTTTCACCCAAAAATTATTTTAGCCTCAATTTTTTCATTTTCACATGGGTAACAGGATAAAATGGATCCTAAAATTTGTTGGACAATTTCTCCTGTGTACAGTGATACCTCACATGTGGGGGTAAACCACTGTTTGGGCACATGGTAAGGCTCGGAAGGGAAGGAGCGCCATTTGACTTTTTGAATGAAAAATTATCTCCATCGCTAGCGGACACCATGTCACGTTTGGAGAGCCCCTGTGTGCCTAAACATTGGAGCTCCCCCACAAGTGACCCCATTTTGGAAACTAGACCCCCCAAGGAACTTATCTAGAAGAATAGCGAGCACTTTAAACCCTCAGGTGCTTCACAAATTGATCCGTAAAAATGAAAAAGTACTTTTTTTTCACACAAAATTTCTTTTAGCCTCAATTTTTTCATTTTCACATGGGCAACAGGATAAAATGGATCCTAAAATTTGTTGGGCAATTTCTCCTGAGTACGATGATACCTCATATGTGGGGGTAAACCACTGTTTGGGTGCACGGCAAGGCTCGGAAGGGGAGGCGTGCCATTTGACTTTTTGAATGGAAAATTAGCTCCAATCGTTAGCGGACACCATGTCGCGTTTGGAGAGCCCCTGTGTGCCTAAACATTGGAGCTCCCCTACAAGTGACCCCATTTTGGAAACTAGACCCCCCAAGGAACTTATCTAGATGCATAGTGAGCACTTATAACCCCCAGGTGCTTCACAGAAGTTTATAACGCAGAGCCGTGAAAATAAAAAATAATTTTTCTTTCCTCAAAAATGATTTTAGCCCAGAATTTTTTATTTTCCCAAGGGTAATAGGAGAAATTGGACCCCAAATGTTGTTGTCCAGTTTGTCCTGAGTACGATGATACCCCATATTTGGGGGTAAACCACTGTTTGGGCGCACGGCAGGGCTCGGAAGGGAAGGCACGCCATTTGGCTTTTTGAATGGAAAATTAGCTCCAATCATTAGCGGACACCATGTCGCGTTTGGAGAGCCCCTGTGTGCCTAAACATTGGAGCTCCAGCACAAGTGACCCCATTTTGGAAACTAGACCTCCCAAGGAACTAATCTAGATGTGTGGTGAGCACTTTGAACCCCCAAGTGCTTCACAGAAGTTTATAACGCAGAGCCATGAAAATAAAAAATAATTTTTCTTTTCTCAAAAAGATTTTTTAGCCCACAATTTTTTATTTTCCCAAGGGTAACAGGAGAAATTGGACCCCAAAAGTTGTTGTCCAGTTTCTCCTGAGTATGCTGATACCCCATATGTGGGGGTAAACCACTGTTTTGGCACACGTCGGGGTTCGGAAGGGAAGTAGTGACGTTTTGAAATGCAGACTTTGATGGAATGCTCTGCGGGCGTCAGGTTGCGTTTGCAGAGCCCCTGATGTGCCTAAACAGTAGGAACTCCCCACATGTGACCCCATTTTGGAAACTAGACCCCCAAGGAACTTATCTAGATGTGTGGTGAGCACTTTGAACCCCCAAGTGCTTCACAGAAGTTTATAACGCAGAGCCGTGAAAATAATAAATGTGTTTCCTTCCCTCAAAAATATTTTTTTAGCCCAGAAGTTTTTATTTTTGCAAGGGTAACAGGAGAAATTTGACCCCAAAAGTTATTTTCTAGTTTCTCCTGAGTACGCTGATACCCCATATGTGGGGTAAACCACTGTTTGGGCACATGCCGGGGCTCGGAAGGGAAGTAGTGACGTTTTGGAATGCAGACTTTGATGGAATGGTCTGCGGGCATCATGTTACGTTTGCAGAGCCCCTGATATGCCTAAACAGTAGAAACCCCCCACAAGTGACCCCATTTTGGAAACTAGACCCCCCAAGGAACTTATCTAGATGTGTGGTGAGCACGTTCAACCCCCAAGTGCTTCACAGAAGTTTACAACGCAGAGCCGTGAAAATAAAAAATCATTTTTCTTTCCTCAAAAAAGATGTTTTAGCAAGCAATTTTTTATTTTCACAAGGGTAACAGGAGAAATTGGACCCCAATATTTGTTGCCCAGTTTGTTGTAAGTACGCTGATACCCCATATGTGGGGGTAAACCACTGTTTGGGCACACGTCAGGGCTCGGAAGGGAAGTAGTGACATTTGAAATGCAGACTTTGATGGAATGGTCTGCGGGCGTCACATTGCATTTGCAGAGCCCCTGATGTGCCTAAACAGTAGAAACACCCCACAAGTGACCCCATTTTGGAAACTAGACCCCCAAAGGAACATATCTAGATGTGAGGTGAGCACTTTCAACCCCAAAGTGCTTCACAGAAGTTTATAACGCAGAGCCGTGAAAATAAAAAATAATTGTTCTTTCCTCAAAAATTATGTTTTAGCAAGTAATTTTTTATTTTTGCAAGGGTAACAGGAGAAATTGGACCCCAACAGTTGTTGCCCAGTTTGTCCTGAGTACGCTGGTACCCCATATGTGGGGGTAAACCACTGTTTGGGTGCATGTCGGGGCTTGGAAGGGAGGGAGCACCATTTGACTTTTTGAACGCAAGATTGGCTGGAATCAATGGTGGCGCCATGTTGTGTTTGGAGACCCCTGATGTGCCTAAACAGTGGAAACCCCTCAATTCTAACTTCAACACTAACCCCAACACACCCCTAATCCTAATCCCAACTGTAGCCATAACCCTAATCACAACCCTAACCCCAACACACCCCTAACCACAACCCTAACCCCAACACACCCGTAACCCTAATTCCAACCCTAACCCTAATCCTAACCCTAATCCCAACCCTAACCCTAATCCCAACCCTAACCACAACTGTAACCCCAACACACCCCTAACTCTATCCGTAACCCTAACCACAAGCCTAATCTTAACCCTATTTCCAACCCTAGCCCTAATTCCAAGCCTAACTCTAATTCCAACCCTAACCCTAAGGCTATGTGTCCACGTTGCAGATTCGTGTGAGATTTTTCCGCATGATTTTTGAAAAATCTGCAGGTAAAAGGCACTGCGTTTTACCTGCGGATTTCCAGCGGATTTCCAGTGTTTTTTTTTGTGCGGATTTCACCTGCGGATTCCTATTGAGGAACAGGTGTAAAACGCTGCGGAATCCGCACAAAGAATTGACATGCTGCGGAAAATACAACGCAGCGTTTCTGCACGGAATTTTCCGCACCATGGGCACAGTGGATTTGGTTTTCCATAGGTGTACATGGTACTGTAAACCTGATGGAAAACTGCTACGAATTTGCAGCGGCCAATCCGCTGCGGATCCGCGGCCAATCCGCTGTGGATCCGCGGCCAATCCGCTGCGGATCCGCAGCCAAATCCGCACATGCCATAACCCTAACCCTACCCCTAACCCTAACCCTAACCCTACCCCTAGTTCTAACCCTAGTTCTAACCCTAACTGTCATGAATCCCCAATGGCTAGGGATAGCACAGGACAAGCAAAGTATAACAAATATCGGACGAGCTCTAGGGTGATGGAAACTGGGCTGACCGCTGCCCTACGCCTGACAAACGCAACTAGAGATAGCCAGGGAGCGTGCCTACGTTGGTTCTAGACGCCACGCACCAGCCTAAGAGCTAACTAGTACTGCAGAGAAAATAAAGACCTCACTTGCCTCCAGAGGAATTAACCCCAAAAGGTATAGTTGCCCCCCACATGTATTGACGGTGAAATGAGAGGAAGGCACACACATAGAGATGATGTATATAGCTTTAGCAAATAGAGGCCCGCTGAAAACTAGAAAGCAGAGTGATACAAAAGGGGACTGAGCGGTCAGCAAAAAACCCTAATCGAAAAAAAAACCATCCTGAGATTACAAGAACCCATGTGCCAACTCATGGCACATGGGGAGAACCTCAGTCCACTAGAGCAACCAGCTAGCATAGAGACATTCTAAGCAAGCTGGACCAAAAACCAAACAACTGAAAATCAGCACTTAGCTTATCCTGAAAGATCTGGGAGCAGGTAGGCAGGAACCAAACAGAGCACATCTGAACACATTGATAGCCGGCAAGGGAAATGACAGAAAGGCCAGGTAAAATAGGAAACACCCAGCCTCTGATGGACAGGTGGAAACCAAAGGCCGCAACCCACCAAAGTCACCCAGTACCAGCAGTAACCACCAGAGGGAGCCCGCAAACAGAATCCACAACAGTACCCCCCCCTTGAGGAGGGGTCACCGAACCCTCACAAGAACCCCCAGGGCGATCAGGGTGAGCTCTATGGAAGGCACGGACCAAATCAGTCGCATGAACATCGGAGGTGACCACCCAGGAATTGTCCTCCTGACCATAACCCTTCCACTTAACCAAATACTGGAGTTTGCGTCTGGAAACACGAGAATCCAAGATCTTTTCAACAACATACTCCAATTCTCCCTCCACCAGCACCAGAGCAGGAGGCTCGACCGAAGGAACAACAGGCACCTCATACCTCCGCAACAACGACCGATGGAACACATTATGAATAGCGAACGATGCTGGGAGATCCAAACGGAAAGATACAGGGTTAAGAATCTCCGAGATCCTATAAGGACCGATGAACCGAGGCTTGAACTTAGGAGAAGAAACCTTCATAGGGACAAAACGAGAAGACAACCACACCAAGTCCCCAACAAGAAGTCGGGGACCCACGCGGCGACGGCGATTAGCAAACTGCTGAGTCTTCTCCTGAGATAACTTCAAATTGTCCACCACCTGATTCCAAATGTGATGTAGCCTGTCCACCACCACGTCCACTCCAGGACAATCCGAAGACTCCACCTGACCAGAGGAAAAACGAGGATGAAACCCCGAATTACAAAAAAAAGGAGAGACCAACGTGGCCGAACTAGCCCGATTATTAAGAGCAAATTCGGCCAGTGGCAAAAAAGCAACCCAGTCATCCTGATCAGCAGAAACAAAACACCTCAAATAAGTCTCCAAGGTCTGATTAGTTCGCTCCGTCTGGCCATTCGTCTGAGGATGGAATGCAGACGAGAAAGACAACTCAATGCCCATCTTGGCACAAAACGTCCGCCAAAATCTAGACACAAACTGGGATCCCCTGTCAGAAACGATATTCTCCGGAATCCCATGCAAACGAACCACGTTCTGAAAAAACAAAGGAACCAACTCAGAGGAGGAGGGCAACTTAGGCAAGGGTACCAAATGAACCATCTTAGAAAAGCGGTCACACACAACCCAGATAACGGACATTTTCTGTGAAACCGGGAGATCAGAAATAAAATCCATGGAAATGTGCGTCCAAGGCCTCTTCGGGATGGGCAAAGATAACAACAACCCACTAGCCCGTGAACAGCAAGGCTTAGCTCGAGCACACACTTCACAAGACTGCACAAAGGCACGCACATCCCTAGACAAGGAAGGCCACCAAAAAGACCTGGCCACCAAGTCTCTTGTACCAAATATTCCAGGATGACCAGCCAACACAGAAGAATGGACCTCGGAGATGACTCTACTGGTCCAATCATCCGGAACAAACAGTCTTTCTGGTGGACATCGATCCGGTTTATCCACCTGAAACTCCTGCAATGCGCGTCGCAAGTCTGGGGATATGGCGGACAATATTACCCCATCCCTAAGGATACCAGCAGGCCCAGTGTCTCCAGGAGAGTCAGGCACAAAACTCCTGGAAAGAGCATCTGCCTTCACATTCTTTGAACCTGGCAGGTATGAAACCACGAAATTGAAACGAGAAAAAAATAACGACCAACGAGCCTGTCTAGGATTCAAACGCCTGGCAGACTCAAGGTAAATGAGATTCTTGTGATCAGTCAAGACCACCACGCGATGTTTAGCACCCTCAAGCCAATGACGCCACTCCTCAAATGCCCACTTCATGGCCAAAAGCTCCCGATTACCCACATCATAATTGTGCTCGGCGGGCGAGAATTTTCTAGAGAAAAAAGCACATGGCTTCATCACCGAGCCATTAGAACTTCTCTGTGACAAAACCGCCCCCGCTCCAATCTCGGAAGCATCAACCTCCACCTGAAAAGGAAGTGAAACATCTGGTTGACACAACACAGGAGCAGAAGAAAACCGGCGCTTAAGTTCCCGAAAGGCCTCCACGGCCGCAGGAGACCAATCAGCAACATCAGCACCCCTTTTAGTCAAATCAGTCAAAGGTTTAACAATACTGGAAAAATTAGCAATAAACCGACGATAAAAATTAGCAAACCCCAAGAACTTCTGAAGGCTCTTAACAGATGTAGGTTGTGTCCAGTCACAAATAGCCTGAACCTTAACGGGATCCATCTCAATAGTAGAAGGAGAAAAAATGTACCCCAAAAAAGAAATCTTCTGGACTCCGAAGAGACACTTTGAGCCCTTCACAAACAGAGAATTGGCCCGCAAAACCTGAAACACCTTCCTGACCTGTAGAACATGAGACTCCCAGTCATCAGAAAACACCAAAATATCATCCAAATACACAATCATAAACTTATCCAGATATTCACGGAAAATATTGTGCATAAAGGACTGAAAGACTGACGGAGCATTGGAGAGTCCAAAAGGCATTACCAAATACTCAAAATGGCCCTCAGGCGTATTAAATGCGGTTTTCCACTCATCACCCTGTTTTATCCGCACCAGATTATACGCACCACGAAGATCTATTTTAGTGAACCACCTAGCCCCCTTAATGCGAGCAAACAAATCAGTAAATAATGGTAATGGATACTGGTATTTGACTGTAATCTTATTCAGAAGGCGATAATCTATACAAGGCCTCAGGGAACCATCTTTTTTTGCCACAAAAAAAAACCTGCTCCCAGAGGGGACGAAGATGGACGAATATGTCCCTTTTCCAAGGACTCCTTAATATAATTCCGCATAGCAGTATGCTCTGGCAGTGACAGATTAAATAAACGACCCTTAGGGAACTTACTGCCAGGAATCAATTCTATAACACAGTCACACTCTCTATGAGGAGGGAGCGAACTGAGCTTAGGCTCCTCAAAAACATCTCTATAATCCGACAAAAACGCAGGGATCTCCGAAGGAGTAGATGAAGCGATAGAAATCGGAGGTGCATCATCATGAACCCCCTGACATCCCCAGCTTAGCACAGACATTGTTTTCCAGTCCAGGACAGGATTATGAGTTTGTAACCATGGCAGACCAAGCACTAGTACATCATGTAAATTATACAGCACAAGGAAGCGAATCACCTCCTGATGAACGGGAGTCATGCGCATGGTCACTTATGTCCAATACTGCGGTTTATTCATAGCCAATGGTGTAGAATCAATTCCCTTCAGAGGAATAGGAACTTTCAGAGGCTCTAGACTAAAACCGCAGCATTTAGCAAATGACCAATCCATAAGACTCAGGGCAGCGCCTGAATCCACATAGGCATCGACGGAAATGGAAGACAGTGAAAAAATCAGAGTCACAGACAAAATGAACTTAGACTGCAGAGTATCAATGGCAAAAGATTTATCAACCCTTTTTGTGCGCTTAGAGCATGCTGATATAACATGAGCTGAATCACCACAATAAAAACACAAACCATTTTTCCGCCTATAATTTTGCCGTTCACTTCTGGACTGAATTCTATCACATTGCATAGTCTCAGGTGCCTGTTCAGAAGACACCGCCAACTGGTGCACGGGTTTGCGCTCCCGTAAACGCCGATCAATCTGAATGGCCATAGCCATAGACTCATTCAGACCTGTAGGCGCAGGGAACCCCACCATAATATCCTTAATGGCCTCAGAAAGACCATTTCTGAAGTTTGCAGCCAGGGCGCACTCATTCCACTGAGTAAGCACCGACCATTTCCGAAATTTCTGACAATATATTTCCGCTTCATCATGCCCCTGAGAGAGGGCTAATAAAGCCTTTTCAGCCTGAATCTCTAGGTTAGGTTCCTCATAGAGCAATCCCAATGCCAGAAAAAACGCATCCACACTGAGCAATGCAGGATCCCCTGGTGCCAATGCAAATGCCCAACTCTGAGGGTCGCCCCGTAGGAACGATATAACAATCTTGACCTGTTGAGCAGGGTCTCCAGAGGAGCGAGATTTCAAAGAGAGAAACAATTTACAATTGTTCCTGAAATTCAGGAAGGTAGATCTATCTCCAGAAAAAAACTCTGGAATAGGAATTCTAGGTTCAGACATGGGAGTGTGAACAACGAAATCCTGTATGTTTTGAACCTTCGCCGCGAGATTACTCAGGCTGGAAGCCAAACTCTGGACATCCATGATAAACAGCTAAGATCAGAGCCATTCAAGGGTTAAGAGGAGGTAAGAAGCAGCTAGACAGCAATTAAGGGCTAGGCAGCAAAACTCTGAAGGAAAAAAAAAAAAAAAATTTCCCTTGAACACTTCTTTTTCTCCTGCTTCAGCCCAAACAATTAACACTTTGTAGTCCGGCTATACTGTCATGAATCCCCAATGGCTAGGGATAGCACAGGACAAGCAAAGTATAACAAATATCGGACGAGCTCTAGGGTGATGGAAACTGGGCTGACCGCTGCCCTACGCCTGACAAACGCAACTAGAGATAGCCAGGGAGCGTGCCTACGTTGGTTCTAGACGCCACGCACTAGCCTAAGAGCTAACTAGTTCTGCAGAGAAAACAAAGACCTCACTTGCCTCCAGAGGAATTAACCCCAAAAGGTATAGTTGCCCCCCACATGTATTGACGGTGAAATGAGAGGAAGGCACACACATAGAGATGATGTATATAGCTTTAGCAAATAGAGGCCCGCTGAAAACTAGAAAGCAGAGTGATACAAAAGGGGACTGAGCGGTCAGCAAAAAACCCTAATCGAAAAAAAAAAACCATCCTGAGATTACAAGAACCCATGTGCCAACTCATGGCACATGGGGAGAACCTCAGTCCACTAGAGCAACCAGCTAGCATAGAGACATTCTAAGCAAGCTGGACCAAAAACCAAACAACTGAAAATCAGCACTTAGCTTGTCCTGAAAGATCTGGGAGCAGGTAGGCAGGAACCAAACAGAGCACATCTGAACACATTGATAGCCGGCAAGGGAAATGACAGAAAGGCCAGGTAAAATAGGAAACACCCAGCCTCTGATGGACAGGTGGAAACCAAAGGCCGCAACCCACCAAAGTCACCCAGTACCAGCAGTAACCACCAGAGGGAGCCCGCAAACAGAATCCACAACACCTAACCCTAGTGGAAAAAGAAAAAAAAATATTTTCTTTATTTTATTATTGTCCCTACCTAGGGGGGTGATAAAGGGGGGGGTTTATTTATTATTTTTTTATTTTGATCGCTGTGATAGAACCTATCACAGCGATCAAAATGTACTTGTAACGAATGTGCCGGCCGGCAGATTCGGCGGGTGCACTGCGCATGCGCCCGCCATTTTGGAAGATGGCGGCGCCCATGGAGAAGACGGAAAGACACCGGGAGCCTCGGTAAGTATAAGGGGGTGGAGATCGGGGCACGGGGGGGCGTCGGAACACGGGGGGGTGGCATAGGAGCACGGGGGGAGCGGACAGGAGGACGGGGGAGCGGAGCACAAGACGGAGGGGAGCGGAGCACAGATCGGTGGCTTGGGGGGGCGATCGGTGGGGTGGGGGGGTCACATAAGTGTTTCCAGCCATGGCCGATGATATCGCAACATCGGCCATGGCTGGATTGTAATATTTCACCAGTTTTTTAGGTGAAATATTACAAATCGCTCTGATTGGCTGTTTCACTTTCAACAGCCAATCAGAGCGATCGTAGCCACGGGGGGGTGAAGCCACCCCCCCTGGGCTGAAGTACCACTCCCCCTGTCCCTGCAGATCGGGTGAAATTGGAGTTAACCCTTTCACCCGATCTGCAGGGACGCGATCATTCCATGACGCCACATAGGCGTCATGGGTCGGATTGGCACAGGTTTTCATGACGCCTATGTGGCGTCAAAGGTTGGGAAGGGGTTAAAGAATAAAGTAAAAAAGTTAAAAAATAATTATCAAAAATGTGAAAAAGAATAAAAATATATATATATATATATATATATATATATATATATATATATATATATATATATATATATAGAATTTTGAATCACTCCCATTTTCCCCATTGAAAATAAAGAACTAAAGTAAATAAATAAAAACATATTTGGTATTGCCAAATCTGTAAACTCTGGGCTATTAAAATGAAAACTAATTAACCCATACAGTAAAAGGTATACTGAAAAGTAAATCAAATTTGCAAAAATTGCAGGTTTTTGTTCACCACTCTGTCTTAATAAATTGCATTAAAAACAGATAAAAATATATGTAACCTAAACAGACATCAGTAAAATCATCAGCTTGCCTTGTAAAAATCAACTCCCACATAGTTCAATTGATGGAAAAATAAAAACATTACGGGTCTTGGGTAATGGTTGAAAAAAATGCACAGTATTTTTTACAAACGTCTTAATTTGTTTTCGCCACTTAAAAATAAATCTGCAAATTTGGCATCTCTGAACTTGTATAGATGTGATGAATCAAGTTTCAGAGTAATTTTTACCACCTAAGGAACACTATGAAAACAACACCTAAAACAGATGGCAGAAATCCATTTTTTCATAATTTCATCCCACAGCATGTTGTCCTTCAAAACGACAACTCCTCCCATAAAAAAAACAAACTCTACTACAGCCATGTCAACAGAAATAAAAAGTTATAGCTGTTGGAAGAAGCAAAATCCATCTAACCATGTAAAGGTGTACCTTTTTTATGTATAGTCCTTTTTATTTGTGTCTCATCTCTCTATGTGCCCAGCCACCCAGGTGGGGAAGTTCATGAAAACCAGGCATAGCTAGGGATTAAAACCTTGTCTGTGAAAGATGGATAGATTAGGCTGCTTAGTCCAAAAGAGGTTTGCACTCCCCAATATATACTGAAAGAAAAAAATAAAAACGGCTCACACACCTTTAGTATTACATTAAAGGAGTTTTCTCACAAAGTTAATTTTAAAGTTGATTTTAATCAATGCATCTTGAAATAATAACTTCCACTATTGGATCTGTTTAAAAAAATATTCCTGTGCTGATATAGTCTCATAAATGTGCCCCTGTTGTGTACTGTATAATGGCTGTGTCTTAGCTTTTCCCTTCTTGTTTTTAAAAAATGTTTTACCCCAAAGAAATAATTATTTGTAATCCCATGCTGTCCTGTCTAGTCCTTTTGCTTCCTCCCCTGTTCAGCTGGAGCCAGTCATGTTCCCAATTTGCACCTAGATTGTTTTTACATATGTCCATATGAACTCAGCCATATAAATACAAATTGCAAATTCTACAGACTGCTAACATGGTTTATTTGAAGAGACTGGAACATTTGGATGGAACACTGTAAGTATAAAACATTTATATAAATCACCCATATATTTATATCACCTATCATTGTATGAAAAAAATATTGCTAGAGTGCAATTGTTGATTCGGACACTAATGATGGTCTGTTTCACTTCAATAGAGAACTCCTTTAACTGCATGTTGTGGGTTCACAGCAACAGCTTCCAAATAGAGATGGGTGGACATCTGGATGTTCGGGTCCGGCGGGTTTGGCCAAACAGTTACAAAACGTTCAGGTACCAGAACAACAGCTAGACCCGAACCCAAACCCCATTCACTTGAATGGGGGACCCAAACATCCAGTGTTTGCCATGCTGTCATGAGCATGACAGCGGGGCAAACATCGCTTCTGATCGGTGGTGAAATCATCTCCGCCGGTAAGAGAGCCGCGGTTCCCACGCTGTGAAAAGACAGTGTGAGTGCTCAGCTGTGATAGGAGGTATAAAATTTACCTCTGGTCACTCGTGTCAGCATATGGGACTACAACTCCCATCAACCGACACCTGCTGCCACTAATAACAGCGAGAGCAGGAGCAGCTGATGGGTGTATTCATTAGCTGGCTCCTGCGCTGTAAATGAATGATTTAAAAAAAACTGCATGGTGCTTCGCCAAGCTCCTCCCAGTTGCCCTTTAGCAGTGGCAAGTAGAGTTGAGCGACTTTTACTTTTTTAGGATCGAGTCGGGTTTCGCGAAACACGACTTTCTCAAAAGTCGGGTTGGGCGAAATCGGCCGATTATTGCGAAAAGTCGGGGATTCGACTGAAACACGAAACCCAATGCAAGTCAATGGGGAAGCAAAGTCGGCAGTGAGTGGAGGATAGGAAAACACCTACAGTGCCCATTTTAATGCCAAAAATATCAATTCTTGTTACTTAAGCTTGTAAATCTTAATTTACCTTATAATAATAGTTAGGCATTGAAAATTGGGGGTCATTTGGCTAAAGTTGTGGGGGGTAGGGCTGGCTCAAGTTTTCCGTGGACCCAGGAAATGCAGACTACGTCACGGCGGTGGAGCAGGGAGAGGTAAGTATTTCAACTTTGCAAGTGCTGTGATCCTGAGCAAGAAGGGGGGGCACACTCGTTCGTATTGGCATTGGCACAGGGCCCCTCAAAGTACGGCGGTGTGTTTGATGTCGGGGGCGCCTCCCACTGGCAGAGACACTTTTGCGTACTATGAGCGGCCCTGTGCCAGTGACGTCGCCAATGAGTATGCCCCCCCACCTGATGAAGGAACCTGCACTTTCATCTGCACCTTCCTCTTTGTCCCCTAAGGTGGTATAGTATGTGGGAAAGGGGAACCTGACTTTCAGCAGGATCAGATTCTGACTGTGTAGAGTCCAAGGGGAATGTAGTGGTCTGGGTCAATGTACCAGCAGACTCATCTAGCAGTGTCTTGGCAATGTGCAAGATGAGGAGGAAACACAGTTATAGGCCCAAAGAATAAAGTAGGCTACATGCAGTTCAAAATTGGTAACAGGACTAAACAGGCGGCATTGCTTTGTTCAGTGGAGGAAAACTGTAATGAGTGGCAGACACAGTTAGTAGGCCCAAGAAATAAAGTGGGCCAAATGCAGTTCAAAATTGGTAACAGGAGTAAACAGGTGGCACTGCTTTGTTCAGTGGAGTAAAACATCAAGGAGCGTCAGACACCGTTAGTAGGCCCAACCAAACAAGTAGGCCAAATGCATTTTCATATTTTACGTAGGCCAAAAGCCTGAAAATTGAAGCCCAGGTTTGTTCAGTGGAGGAGAACACCAAGGAGCGGCAGACACCATTACTAGGCCCAAACAAACAAGTAGGCAAAATGCAGTTTCATATTTTATACAGGCCGAAAGCCTGAAAATTGAAGCTCAGCTTTGTTCAGTGGAGGAGAAAAGCAAGGAGCGGCAGATACTGTTAGTAGGGCCCAACCAAACAAGTAGGCCAAATGCAATTTCATATTTTCTGCAGGCCAAAAGCCTGTAAATTGAAGCTCAGCTTTGTTCAGTGGAGGAGAAAAGCAAGGAGCAGCAGACACCGTTAGTAGGCCCAACCAAACAAGTAGGCCAAATGCAGTTTCATATTTTCTGCAGGCCGAAAGCCTGTAAATTGAAGCTCAGCTTTGTTCAGTGGAGGAAAAAAGCAAGGAGTGGCAGACACCGTTAGTAGGCACAACGAAATTATAGCAGCCAGAAGAGTGTAACCCAATTATTAAAACATAACCTTTACTGATAAATTTTAAAATGGACAAACTATACCCATATAACAAAATAAAGAAAAAAGGTGCTCATGACGAAAACTGTGCTCTAGTAAAAAACTGGTTTGATCGCACCAATTATGGACGAAAGGATCCCCACATAAGTTGTGCAGGGTCCAGGGAGGGTCCACGCTGGCAGAACGAGGTAGGGTATATTGGGACCTTTTCCCTAAGCCCCTGTCGTGCCCCAGCAATAGCTCCTATCATTACAAGGACGGGCCCAAATAAGCCTAACTATGGACACCCCCAACTTGAAAGAATGTCTTTAACGCCTCCCTACGCGTTTCCTCTCCAATCCCGGAGATTCATCAGGGGAGTTTTGAATGGCCAGTAGGCCCAGATGTAAGCTCAAATGTCCATGAAAGTAGGATACTAGCAGTGGCTAAGTGCTCCCAATAACGAGCGATCCTATGTGACATGGGCTTAAAATAGGTTACAGGGGTACACAGGCAGCATTGGTTTGTTCAGCGGAGGATGATTGTAAGGAGTGGCGCAGACAGACTTTGTAGGCCTAAAATAAAAAAGTAGGCTCTATGCAGTGTGAGGCAGTGACCCCTGTTACAGCTAGGGGGCGCTGTATGTGCTCTGCAGAATGTGCATGGAAGCGTAGGGAGGCCATGAGGCCGTACTACAGACACAGGTGTGGCTGTAACTAGAATGATGAAGCAGTGACTGATTAAAAAGCCCTGTAGTAGTGGGGGAGGTGTGTCAGTGTGTTCTTGGAAGCAGACAGGGCAGTTGTCTGCAGAGCTCTCTGTGTGGAGCAGCACAGAGGCTAAAGGAACCAGAGAGACTGACACCCTGCGTCTTGGGCTGTCTTATTTGTACCCAGCTGCACTCCAGAGGATAAAGAGTGCAGTGCACTGAGTGAGTACAGAGACTTGTTACCGGCGTGCGGTCACCCAGGGAAACTGGACAGAGGGAAGTTCGGCCTGTGTATTGACTGCGTCATATAGCCATACATTATTAATGGACTGTATGAAGAAGCCGTATACTATATTGACTGAGTGAAGTAAAGCAATAAAAGAACGTTTTGTTTGAACTTGTTTGGGTCACTGCTGTTTCACTGTGTATGGACATACCGCTGCATCACATATGGTGGAGAATGCGAGGCCAGTGAACTAAGGCATACCCCAGAGAGTGCTGCAGATTGTTGTGCAAGTCTGCTGGAAAAATGGAGGAACTTTTGGAGCAGGTTGTGCTCAGTCAGCAAAGGCTTCAACAAGAGACGCTGCAGTTTCAACATTCCCAGCAAGAGACTTTGCAGCAGCAGCAGCGGCAGCAGGAGACACTGCAGAGGGAGCTAGCAGAGCTTCAACAATATAAAGTGGAGACCTCTAATGTGAGGGGTGAACAGCAGAGTCCCGAAGAGACCCCAAAGGTAAGGGGTGATCATTGGGTGTACGAGTGGTCCTATGTAGAGACTCGGTCTGCCAGGTCTCAAGGAAGTGACTTGTTGCAATTGGTGGAGGAGTGGCTCCAGCCTGAGTTCTGTTCTCCCTATGAGATGATAAAGAGAATCGTGGCTGATCTGATGGTGAGGGCTCTGCCAGCCGCCATGCAGCTTTGGGTCGGGCTGAGGGACCTAGGCCACCTGGAACTGCTGATAGAATTGATTGAGCGGTATAAGTCCACTCAGGACATTGCACCAGAGCCCGGGCACGGGGCTAGTAACTGTTCAGTAACATCTAAGCCCATGAACTGGGGGAACACTGGTCAGGAGTCTATGTGTGCCCAGCCTGTCTGTATCACCACTACGGGCACAGCTGGCGGTGAACCAGAATTATGCCAGGTACTTGTGAATGGGTGCCGAACAGAGGCTCTCCTGGACACAGGGAGTAAAGTGACTCTGGTCCATCATTCCCTTGTTGCTGGGGACAACACCATCGGACAGAAAGTGGAGGTGATGGGTATCCATGGGGAAATCCGGGAGTACCCGACCGTGGAGGTCAATGTTTCAACACCATGTGGGGACATTAGACATGTGGTGGGAGTGGCAAAGACCCTTCCCTATGGGACTGTGTTGGGAAGAGATTTTCCCCTGTTTTGGTCCCTGTGGGAGACCAGGGTAAACCCTCTCATGGAAAAAGTTATACTGGGTGCAGAACCCAAAGATATTGAAATACCTGCCATAGGGGTCGCCATCCTAGGGACAGAGTGAAATCCTGATAGGCTCCCCCTAGAGGTAGCGGCAGGAGAAGCTAAAGATGTTGTTTGGGGCGTAGAACCCGAAGATCCTAAGAAGTATGCCACAGGGGTCGCCAATTTAGGATTTGAGTGTAATCCCGATAGGCTCCCTCTAGAGGTGGTGGCAGTAGAGGTTGTGGGGACCCCATTGAACCCTGAGCTGGAGGTGTTCCATGGTAAGGTTGGGAAAGCTCAGATCCAGGGTCCCTTTCGGAGACGCAGATATAAAAGATGCAGGTATGAGAAGAGCCGAGAGTGTATGATCGCAGAGGCGACTGGGGACGTGCGCATGAGGAACTCTATGGCACCGGTCAAGGATGGGGCCGGGGGTCAGGGTAAATTAGATAGAGCGCTCGCTAGACAGCAGTGTCGGGAGGCTCCAGTTTTGGTGCGGCATAGTACAGATATATGCTCAGAGTTGCCAGCGCAGTCTGTAGCGTTTCAGCGTGATATAGTCACAGAGGCACGGGTAAGGGTACAGAGGAAACGGTACCAGGGACCCGAAAGCTGATACTTAGGTGACAGGATGACCCATGGGGTTAGTGAACCTGAAGTAAACAAAGTAAAGACCACCCAAAACTGGCCCAAATCTGCGGTTAATCGGAAAAGAGGTTTGGCTTCTGCAATAGAGTTCGGGGTGGGTGGTCCCGTAATGAAATATGGAGGAGAAACGCAAAGGGGAGGGATGCGTGCGTTGATCGATGGTTCTGGTCCCTACTTTGGTTTCTTAATGTAGTGAGCAAGGATGTCAGGAGGGCATACCGATGCCCTGTCTTTCGCCCTTACGGGGTAACAAATGTTCTACCCCACAGGTATGAACAGGGGGGAAGGATATGTGAGGCAGTGACCCCTGTTACAGCTAGGGGGCGCTGTATGTGCTCTGCAGAATGTGCATGGAAGCGTAGGGAGGCCATGAGGCCGTACTACAGACACAGGTGTGGCTGTAACTAGAATGATGAAGCAGTGACTGATTAAAAAGCCCTGTAGTAGTGGGGGAGGTGTGTCAGTGTGTTCTTGGAAGCAGACAGGGCAGTTGTCTGCAGAGCTCTCTGTGTGGAGCAGCACAGAGGCTAAAGGAACCAGAGAGACTGACACCCTGCATCTTGGGCTGTCTTATTTGTACCCAGCTGCACTCCAGAGGATAAAGAGTGCAGTGCGCTGAGTGAGTACAGAGACTTGTTACCGGCGTGCGGTCACCCAGGGAAACTGGACAGAGGGAAGTTCGGCCTGTGTATTGACTGCGTCATATAGCCCTGCATTATTAATGGACTGTATGAAGAAGCCGTATACTATATTGACTGAGTGAAGTAACGCAATAAAAGAACGTTTTGTTTGAACTTGTTTGGGTCACTGCCGTTTCACTGTGTATGGACATACCACTGCATCACATATGGTGGAGAATGCGAGGCCAGTGAACTAAGGCATACCCCAGAGAGTGCTGCAGATTGTTGTGCAAGTCTGCTGGAAAAATGGAGGAACTTTTGGAGCAGGTTGTGCTCAGTCAGCAAAGGCTTCAACAAGAGACGCTGCAGTTTCAACATTCCCAGCAAGAGATGTTGCAGCAGCAGCAGCGGCAGCAGGAGACACTGCAGAGGGAGCTAGCAGAGCTTCAACAATATAAAGTGGAGACCTTTAATGTGAGGGGTGAACAGCAGAGTCCCGAAGAGACCCCAAAGGTAAGGGGCGACCATTGGGTGTACGAGTGGTCCTATGTAGAGACTCGGTCTGCCAGGTCTCAAGCAAGTGACTTGTTGCAATTGGTGGAGGAGTGGCTCCAGCCTGAGTTCTGTTCTCCCTATGAGATGATGGAGAGAATCGTGGCTGATCGGATGGTGAGGGCTCTGCCAGCCGCCATGCAGCTTTGGGTCGGGCTGAGGGACCTAGGCCACCTGGAACTGCTGATAGAATTGATTGAGCAGTATAAGTCCACTCAGGACATTGCACCAGAGCCCGGGCATGGGGCTAGTAACTGTTCAGTAACATCTAAGCCCATGAACTGGGGGAACACTGGTCAGGAGTCTATGTGTGCCCAGCCTGTCTGTATCACCACTACGGGCACAGCTGGCGGTGAACCAGAATTATGCCAGGTACTTGTGAATGGGTGCCGAACAGAGGCTCTCCTGGACACGGGGAGTAAAGTGACTCTGGTCCATCGTTCCCTTGTTGCTGGGGACAACACCATCGGACAGAATGTGGAGGTGATGGGTATCCATGGGGAAATCCGGGAGTACCCGACCATGGAGGTCAATGTTTCTACACCATGTGGAGACATTAGACATGTGGTGGGAGTGGCAAAGACCCTTCCCTATGGGACTGTGTTGGGAAGAGATTTTCCCCTGTTTTGGTCCCTGTGGGAGACCAGGGTAAACCCTCTCATGGAAAAAGTTATACTGGGTGCAGAACCCAAAGATATTGAAATACCTGCCATAGGGGTCGCCATCCTAGGGACAGAGTGAAATCCTGATAGGCTCTTCCTAGAGGTAGGCGGCAGGAGAAGCTAAAGATGTTGTTTCGGGCGTAGAACCCGAAGATCCTAAGAGGTATGCCACAGGGGTCGCAAATTTAGGATTAGAGTGTAATCCCGATAGGCTCCCTCTAGAGGTGGTGGCAGTAGAGGTTGTGGGGACCCCATTGAACCCTGAGCTGGAGGTGTTCCATGGTAAGGTTGGGAAAGCTCAGATCCAGGGTCCCTTTCGGAGACGCAGATATAAAAGATGCAGGTATGAGAAGAGCCAAGAGTGTATGATCGCAGAGGCGACAGGGGACGTGCGCACGAGGAACTCTATGGCACCGGTCAAGGATGGGGCCGGGGGTCAGGGTAAATTAGATAGAGCGCTCGCTAGACAGCAGTGTCGGGAGGCTCCAGTTTTGGTGCGGCATAGTACAGATATATGCTCAGAGTTGCCAGCGCAGTCTGTAGCGTTTCAGCGTGATATAGTCACAGAGGCACGAGTAAGGGTACAGAGGAAAGGGTACCAGGGACCCGAAAGCAGATACTTAGGTGACAGGATGACCCGTGGGGTTAGTGAACCTGAAGTAAACAAAGTAAAGACCACCCAAAACTGGCCCAAATCTGCGGTTAATCGGAAAAGAGGTTTGGCTTCTGCAATAGAGTTCGGGGTGGGTGGTCCCGTAATGAAATATGGAGGAGAAACGCAAAGGGGAGGGATGCGTGCGTTGATCGATGGTTCTGGTCCCTACTTTGGTTTCTTAATGTAGTGAGCAAGGATGTCAGGGGGGCATACCGATGCCCTGTCTTTCGCCCTTACGGGGTAACAAATGTTCTACCCCACAGGTATGAACAGGGGGGGAGGATATGTGAGGCAGTGACCCCTGTTACAGCTAGGGGGCGCTGTATGTGCTCTGCAGAATGTGCATGGAAGCGTAGGGAGGCCATGAGGCCGTACTACAGACACAGGTGTGGCTGTAACTAGAATGATGAAGCAGTGACTGATTAAAAAGCCCTGTAGTAGTGGGGGAGGTGTGTCAGTGTGTTCTTGGAAGCAGACAGGGCAGTTGTCTGCAGAGCTCTCTGTGTGGAGCAGCGCAGAGGCTAAAGGAACCAGAGAGACTGACACCCTGCGTCTTGGGCTGCCTTATTTGTACCCAGCTGCACTCCAGAGGATAAAGAGTGCAGTGCACTGAGTGAGTACAGAGACTTGTTACCGGCGTGCGGTCACCCAGGGAAACTGGACAGAGGGAAGTTCGGCCTGTGTATTGACTGCGTCATATAGCCATACATTATTAATGGACTGTATGAAGAAGCCATATACTATATTGACTGAGTGAAGTAAAGCAATAAAAGAACGTTTTGTTTGAACTTGTTTGGGTCACTGCCGTTTCACTGTGTATGGACATACTGCTGCATCACAGCAGTTTAAAACTGGTAACAGGAGTAAACTGGTGGCATAGGTTTGTTCAGTGGAGGACAACTGTAAGGAGTGGATGACACAGTTAGTAGGCCAAAACAATAAAGTGAGGTAAATGTCTGCCAAACAAATTTGCATAAATAAACAGGTGGCATAGCTACGTACAGGGGTGGGCTCCTCTGCTGAGTAGCAGACAGTGGTAGTTGGCACAAAGTATTAACTTGTCTAAATGGAGGCCAGGGCCCCTGTATATTTTTACTATCATCTATCATTTCAACAAATTTGTATTGGCAGTGCCATTGAAGGATTTAACAGCACAGACTACACAGTAATGGAGCTGGGAGAGGTAAGTTTTGCAAGTGGTAGAGCACTGTTCGAGTTGGGGGGGAACACTCTCTCGTGGGCGGCGGTACTGGCACAGGGCCCCTTATATTACGATGGTGTGTCAGACCTTGGTTGTACACCACCACAATCAGAGACACTTCGTTGTCCTATGAGGGACCCTGTGCCAGTGCCATCGCCCAAGAGTGGGCACACCCACCTGCCCAGGCAAACGGCACTCGCACGGGTGCTTGCGCTAGGTGGTGACCACGGCCCTGTGAGGGGAGTTAGCCCATTTATGGAGGTAAAAAAATGGCCTATGGTGGACATTCAGCAGCTGCAAATGGAGGAATTGGAGCAGTCAGTAAGAGAAGTCCAAAAGCAAGACATTTTTCAGGCAAACTACGTGTCAGCAGGGGAAGGTGGGGCAAAATAATTAGAAATCCATGATTGGTTCATTTTAATGAAGGTTAGATCATCAACATTTTGGGTAGCCAGACAAGTCCTTTTTTCAGTCAGTATTGAACCAGCAGCACTGAAGACTCTTTCTGATAGCACACTAGCAGCTGGGCAAGCGAGCTCCTGTAATGCATATGCAGCGCCCCAGAGTCCTGGTCGTTGCAGTACTGTGGATCCGCCACTATGGGGAGCCATGGTGCGTTCGATGGCACTGAAGGAGTTCCTCTGAGCAGGTATCACAGACACCAATATGTTTCACAGCTGGGCCTCCGGGGGGAGCTAAGGGTTCTATTCATTAGGCCACTCCCCACCATAGTGGGTAAACTGGGGGTCAGGCAGGAAGTTAGAGGAGAAAGCTGACTGGATTGAACGAAGCAACACCTTGTGGCAGAGGGTGTTGTGGAGGAAGAGACAGTAGGGCCTCTGTCAGGGGTGGGATCCTGACAGAGGCTTGGCATTGGAAAGAACGTAACGGGACCGTGCCTGCTCAGCATAGCGGCGGTGCCCTAAGAAAGGACTAGAAGCGAGATAGATTGTGCTGAGTGAGAAACGAGATCAAGCGAAAGGAGAATACCAGTAGGGGTCATGCTGTAAGACCGGAGCAATATCCTACTGAGGCGCACTACCGGTGGCCGGAACGCCAAGGGAGTGGAATAGCATACAGCTTCAAGCCATACTCTAAACAGCGGCAGGGCAGTCAGTTTAAGGCGGGCTGTCTAACACATATCACCTATGAAGTCTTGGGGGGCAATTGCGGGAGAGGGGCGTCTCTAGGGTCCCGGAAGAACTCCAGGCCTACCTGACAAACGGGTGCCGTTCCAACCTGAATAACAGGGCGGGATGGAATACGAGAAGAACATCAAGTAATCGAGTTGTGAGGGAACTTAAGAAACAGACACAACCGTTGTGGGGTACTTTCCGTGAGCACAGCAGGGAAGGACTACAACACACAGCGCTAGAAGGAGGGCACTGATTTCCACCTGTGAGGAGAACTCTGGAGGTGCCATTGGACCGGTCGGACTTGCGCAGCCTGGTGAACCGTATTCTGGACTGAGGACTCAGAGATCTCCAGTAAAGAGGTAAAGAGACTGCAACCTGGTGTCCTCGTTATTCGCCGCGACCTGCACCGCTACACCACCATTAACCCCACTTATTGCATCGGACGTCCCCCACTGACAGACAGGGCCACGGACCGGGCCTAGCCACCGTGACAACCCCAGGACTGAGACTCAGAGGCCCGGCTCCGGGTACCCCTCGGCGGTGTGGGGGCGCTCCACATATTCTGCCAATTCAGGCCAGGTGTCTAATTTAGATGCCCAGTAATCAAAGGGAAATTACGTGTGAGGGAGAACATCGATAAGGGAGGAAAAATAGTTCGTAACCATACTGGACAAATGTTGTCTCCTGTCACTTTGAATTGATGCAGCAGTACCTGTCGTGTCTGCGGTCATTGCGAAATCACTCCACAACCTGGTCATAAAACCCCTCTGTCCAACGCCACTTCTGATTTGTGCACCTCTAACACCTCTGCCATGTTGCCCCCTGCAGCTCATGTGAGAACCATCACCGCCGCTGTGTGCTGGGAATGTCTGAACCAAACGGTCTACAAGAGTTGCTTGTTTGGTAGCCAATATTTGCTCAAGGTTCTCATGTGGCATGATATTTTGCAATTTCCCCTTATAGCATGGATCCAGGAGGCAGGCCAACCATTAATCATAATTGGTCATCATTTTGATAATGCGGGGTCCCTTTTTAGGATACGCAAGGCATAATCAGCCATGTGGGCCAATATTCCATGTGTCAATTCACTGCTTGTGCTGGGTTGAGGAGCACTTTCTGGCAAATCAACATCACTTGTCTCCCGCAAAAACCCTGTACCTGACCTTGCAACACCACCAGTTTCTATTGCCCCCTGAGAAGCTTCCTCCTCCCATAAATATTCATCCCCATCATCATCCTCCTCCTCCTCCTCTTCGTCCGCCACCTCGTCCAGGAGAGTTCCCTGAGCAGACAATGGCTGACTGTCATCAAGGCTTCCCTCATCCTGGGCTGCAGACACCTGCTCCTTAATGTGCGTCAACCTTTGCATCAGCAGACGCATTAGTGGGATGCTCATGCTTATGATGGCGTCGTCTGCACTTACCAGCCGTGTGCATTCCTCAAAACACTGAAAGACTTGACAGAGGTCTTGTAGCTTCGACCACTGCACACCTGACAACTCCATGTCTGCCATCCAACTTCCTGCCGGTGTATGTGTATCCTCCCACAAATACATTACAGCACGCCTCTGTTTGTACAGCCTCTGAAGAATGTGCAGTGTGGAGATACACCTTGTTGCAACGTCGATTACTAGGCGGTGCTGGGGAACCTTCAGTGATCGCTGATGGTTCTGCATACGGCTGGAGTGTACGGGCGACCGGCAGATGTGCGAGCAAAGTCTTCGCAACTTCAGGAGCAGGGCTGGTACACCCAGATAACTTTTCAGGAAGCACTGCACCACCAGGTTCAAGGTGTGAGCCAGGCAAGATATGTGTTTCAGTTCTGAAAGGGCTATGGCAGCCATAAAATTCCTTCCGTTATTACTGACTACCTTGCCTGCCTCAAGATGTACACTGCCCAGCCAGGACTGAGTTTCTTGCTGCAAGAACTCGGCCAGAACTTCCGTGGTGTGTCTGTTGTTGCCCAAACACTTCATTTCCAACACAGCCTGCTGACGCTTATCACTAGCTGTTCCATAATGGGACACCTTGTGTGCAACACTGGCAGCTGCGGATGGAGTGGTCGTGTGACTGTGCTCTGTGGACGAGCTTTTGCTTCTGCTGGAGGAGAAGGAGGAGGGGTGGCAAACGCCTACAGCAAACTGTTTCCTAGACCGTGGGCTAGGCAGAATTGTCACACTATGGCTGTCCCCTGTGCATCCACCACATTAACCCAGTGTGCTGTGATGGACATGTAATGTCCCTGGCCATGCCTACTGGTCCATGCATCTGTTGTGAGGTGCACCTTTCTACTGACTGATTGCCTGAGTGAATGGAGAATGCGGTCTTTGACATGCTGGTGGAGGTCTGGGATGGCTTTTCTCACAAAGAAGTGTCGACTGGGTAGGTCATAGCGTGGTACTGCGTAGGTCATCAGGGCTTTGAAAGCTTCGCTTTCAACCAACCGGTAGGGCATCATCTTTAACGAGATTAGTCTAGCAATGTGGGCGTTCAAACCCTGTTTACGCGCATGTGAGGATGAATACTTCCTTTTCCTATCGAGAGTCTCTTGTAGGGTGAGCTGGACTGGAGAGCTGCATATGGTTGAACTAGCATGGGTGGTGGTGGACATGGCAGATTGAGAGAGGGTTGGAGATGGTATTCTTGATGTTGGCCTACATACAGTGTTTCCTGCCAAGAACCTGGTGATTCCCTGACTGCTTTGGCCTTGCGACGATACCTCCACATTTGCTGCAGGTGGTGTCCTAAACAGTGGGCTTACAGTGAGGGAAGCAGTGTAGCGTTGCTGACTACCTTCATTCTGAGCGGGTGCACCAACGTAACGGGACATTTGTTAGTTAGTCCAGGCATGCTGGTTAAATGTCTACGTATGCACGTTGTATTTAAATTTTTCAGGTAGTGCAAGAGATGTGGTGCACTCCGCATGGAAAAAAAAGGTGCAGGCTGAACACAAAGTCACAATGTCTATAGAAAAAACAGCCGCACACTCAAGACTTGCAGGTTTTTACGTGAAAGTTGTACTTCTTATTATTAGTACAGGCATCACCAAATGCTTATTAGTGTTCAGAGAAAATGACGGATACTTTAAGTTACGGTTAACGTTTCGACCAAGGCTGGTCTTTGTCAAAACCACACTTCTAATGTAGGGTAGAAAAGGTGCTACTTTAACCGGATGGCCACGCTGTCCTACAACAGTTTTTTGTTTTGACACACATTTTTTGCCAGATACGGGCCTGCCAGATGAAAGCTGTTGCGATGTTGATGCCTGCTGCGGCTCCTCCTCCTCCTCCACTTCAGAGCTACTGCCAGCGGCACTCTGTTCCCCCAATGGCTGCCAATCGGGGTCAACAACTGGGTCATCTATCACCTCCTCTTCTATGTCCTGTGCACCTTCCTCTGTGTCACCGTGTAAGCCGGTGCTATAGCGTTCAGGACGGGGCAACATAGTCTCATCACGGTCAGATTCTGGCACAGTACACTGCGAGGGCAATGTTGTGATCTGAGTCAATGGAACAGCATAATGATCTAGCTGTGGCTGTGCGTCTGTGCACTCCATGTCCGATTCATCTTGTAATGGGCATGGCCTGTTAACAATTTCCCTTTCTAACCCAGGCATGGTATGTGTAAAGAGCTCCTTGGAGTAACCTGTTGTGTCGCCTGACGCATCCTTCACTGTTGTTCTGGGTGAAGGACACAAGGAAGCGATTTGTTCCTGACCGGGAGCATCAACTGACGATGTGCTGCTTTTAAATTTTGCACTTTCCGAAGAGGAGGCGAAAGAGCTAGAGGCAGAGGCAGCAAGGAAAGCCAAAACTTTTTCCTGCTGCTCCGGCTTTAAAAGCGGTTTTCCTACTCTCAGAAAAGGGAGCGTTCGAGGCCTTGTGTAGCCAGACGATGATGCTGGCTCAACTACTTGAGACTTAGGGGCTATATTGCTTTTCCCACGACCACCTGATGCTCCACGACCACCACCACTACCATCATTACCAGCTGGCAATGACCGCCCACGGCCACGACCTCTTCCACCAGACTTCCTCATTCTTGGAAAAATGTAACCAAACTAACAACCGTTATATGGTCCTGTAAAACCACGTAGAAGGTGTACGTAAACTTGTTGTGAATTTAAAACTCCCTTTATAGGTGTGTGAGACTGTTTGAAAAATCAGGCCCACTGTATTACACTACAAAGTTTGATTGGCAGAAAGAGGCTGGCAGATATGCCACTAACAGGACTGACGCAGATGCACTCACTGGCAATATAAATCTCCCCTTTTTATGTGTGGGAGAATGCAGGAAAAAAACAGGCCCACTGTATTACACTACACAGTTTGATTGGCAGAAAGTGGCTGGCAGATATGCCACTAACAGGACTGACGCAGATGCACACACTGGCAATATAAATCACCCATTTTTATGTGTGGGAGACAGCAGAAAAATCAGGCCCACTGTATTACACTACACAGTTTGATTGGCAGAAAGAGGCTGGCAGATATGCCACTAACAGGACTGACGCAGATGCACTCACTGGCAATATAAATCTCCCCTTTTTTATGTGTGGGAGAATGCAGGAAAAAAACAGGCCCACTGTATTACACTACACAGTTTGATTGGCAGAAAGAGGCTGGCAGATATGCCACTAACAGGACTGACACAGATGCACACACTGGCAATATAAATCTCCCTTTTTTATGTGTGGGAGAATGCAGGAAAAAATCAGGCCCACTGTATTACACTACACAGTTTGATTGGCAGAAAGTGGCTGGCATATATGCCACTAATAGGACTGATGCAGATGCACACACTGGCAATATAAATCTCCCTTTTTTATGTGTGGGAGACAGCAGAAAAATCAGGCCCACTGTATTACACTACACAGTTTGATTGGCAGAAAGTGGCTGGCATATATGCCACTAATAGGACTGATGCAGATGCACACACTGGCAATATAAATCTCCCTTTTTTATGTGTGGGAAACAGCAGAAAAATCAGGCCCACTGTATTACACTACACAGTTTGATTGGCAGAAAGAGGCTGGCAGATATGCCACTAACAGGACTGACGCAGATGCACACACTGGCAATATAAATCTCCTTTTTTTATGTGTGGGAGACAGCAGAAAAATCAGGCCCACTGTATTACACTACACAGTTTGATTGGCAGAAAGAGGCTGGCAGATATTTCAAAAAATACAAGGGCTGTAGTAGAATTTCAATCTCCCTACAATGATCAAAAGACAAGAACGGCAGCAATAAAAAAGGACTGCTGCACACAAGAATGTGGACAAAGAAACAAGAGAACTGTGCAGAAAGGAGCAGCAGGACTTTGGCTTTTAAAAAAACAGTTGGTTTGCACAGCGGCGTACAAACAGCAATGCAGCTATCAGGGAGCCTTATAAGCTACAGAGCTGATGCACAGAAATCTAGCCTCCACTGTCCCTGCCAAGAAAAGGTGGTGTTGGACAGTGGAAATCGCTACAGCACAAGTGGTTTGGGGGTTTATCTTCCCTCCCTAACAATATCCCTGCTTCAGACAAAGCTACAGCAACCTCTCCCTATGCTCAGGTTGGCAGCAGTAAGATGGCGGTCGGCGTGCACACCCCTTTATAGCCCCTGTGACGCCGCAGAAAGCAAGCCAATCACTGCCATGCCCTTCTCTAAGATGGTGGGGACCAGGACCTACGTCATCACGCTGCCCACACTCTGCGTCCACCTTCATTGGCTGAGAAATGGCGCTGAATGCGTCATATGAAACGCGACTTTGGCGCGAAGATCGCCGACCGCATGGCCGATCCCACACTGTGATCGGCTCGGGTTTCACAAAACCCGACTTTGGCGAAAGTCGGCAATTTATGAAATTGACCGATCCGTTTCGCTCAACCCTATCAACAACCATCAGCCGCCCCATTAATCGCAACTGCTGCTTATTCCTCCTCCTCTGCTGCCGTGCCAACTATTGAGACACAAGTGTTCGACCGCAGAATCTCAGGTTCTTTAACCGCTCAAGTCATGCTGACTGAGAGCCCGCTGTCAGCTGTAACAGAAGCATGCCTGCCTGCTGTTTTTGACCGATCTCAGAGAATGAGCACACCACAACCTTCTCAATCCACCTTTACATCTCCACCTGCACCTCTCTCACGTTCGAGCAGTTTGTCCGGTTCATCATACTCCGTCCTCTCTCAGCACTGCAGCCAGCAGCCCAAGGTTCCACAGTTGTGGTCACGTTAAAGATTGTTTCCTCCTACACATGACAAAGCTAAGAGGTTGAACTCCACCATCTCCAATGTGTTGGCCATAGAAATGCTGCCTTTCCGCCTGGTTGATATAGATGGTTTCCAAAAGCTGATGACGGTTGCAGTCCCCCAGTACCAATTGCCCAGTCACCACTACTTTTTTAAGAAACCTGTTCTACACCAGGATGTCGCAGAGAACATCACTCGTTCCTTGACTAAATCTCTGTCTGCCAGGGTGCATTTCATCACAGACGCTTGGATGAGTAAGCATGGCCAAGGACATTACATCTCGCTGACTGGGCACTGGGTGACTCTGGTGGCTGTGGGGGCAGGCGCTGCTGCACAGGTTTTGGAATCCCCATGGCTTGCAGGACAAACCTCTACATTTAACACTTCCTTCACTGCTTCTGCCTCCACTATCTCCTCTAGGGCATCCACCTGTGCCCTCAACCTCTGCCTTAATGAGACACACGTTCCCACAGTGCAGAGCGAATCCCCACCACCTCTGTGCTGCACAGCCAGAGCTCACCACAATCAGGCAGTATTAAAATTGATAAGCCTTTGAAATTGCAGTCATACAGTTGAAGAGTTGTGGACAGCTCTCCAGGCTGAGTTTGATCAATGGCTTTTTCCGCTGAACCTGCATCCAGTGTCGGCCATGTCTGATAACGATGCAAGCCTGGTGGCATCCCTACAGTGAGGTAAGCTCACACATGTGCCTCGCATGGCTCCTGTCCTTATCCTGGTGGTACAGGTCTCCGCTAGTGTTGAGCATTCCGATACGGCAAATATCGGGTATCGGCCGATATTCGCTGTATCGGAATTCCGATACCGAGTTCCGATATTTTTGTGATATCGGAAATCGGAATCGGAAGTTCCTATAAGTTCCCAGGTGTGTGCGGTGCGTATGGTTCCCAGGGTCTGGAGGAGAGGAGACTCTCCTTCAGGCCCTGGGATCCATATTCATGTAAAAAATAAAGAATAAAAATAAAAAATATGGATATACTCACCCCTCCGACGGACCCTTCGATGACATCGCAGTCACGCGACCGCTCACGTGACCGCTCATGTGACTGCGTCGTCATCGCAGGTCCTTCACTCACTGCATTCTTAGGAACGTAGGCAGACACTTGCACCGGTGAGAGCCAGGGTCCATCGGAGGGGTGAGTATATCCATATTTTTTATTTTTATTCTTTATTTTTTACATGAATATGGATCCCAGGGCCTGAAGGAGAGTTTCCTCTCCTTCAGATCCTGGGAACCATCCAGGATAGCTTCCGATATTTGTGTCCCATTGACTTGTATTGGTATCGGGTATCGGTATCGGCGATATCCGATATTTTTTGGATATCGGCTGATCCAATCCGATACCGATACTTTTAATATCGGAAGGTATCGCTCAACACTAGTCTCCGCCACTATCCAGACCTGGGTGAGCTGCTCCAGAAAGCGCATAAGTTGTTAAGTTGTGTGCTCATTTCTGCTGCTCGCACCCCTCAGGTAATCGACTTGCATCGATACAGAGGTCTTTGTCCAAGACAGTTAACAGGTAGATTTACAATGTGCCTACAAGGTGAAATTCCACCCTTCACATGTTGCAGCAGCTGTGGCAGCAGCAACAAGCCCTGACGCAGTATGTCATGTCGTATAGCCTGGTTCCAACACAATATGGACATTGTGCATATCACGTTTACAGAGTGGGCACAGATTAAGGACCTCTGCACCCTTCTGCACAGTTTTGAAATGGCTACTAAAATGGTTAGTGCTGATGACGCCGTCATCAGCATCAGTATTCCAGTCATCAATATGCTGAAGAAAACTTTTAATAGCCTGCGGAGGAGATGGTTGTCCCAGAAGAAGAGGAGGAAGCAGAAGAGGATGCGGAATGGATAACATTGTCTGAAAGTTCCAGACTGTCGTCACACAGGCGGGTGCCAAGGGAGGGTGGATTACTGCGACCGAGGGGGGCTGATGATAACAGAAAAACTGTTATCAAAGGTGCAAGATCTGAGGAACAAATGGGGGAGGAAGAGGTGATGGGTGGGTGTCCATCTGCTGGATTGGGTGTAGTGGAAGACCTGTCGGTCCCTATTATAATATTTCTGCTGTGGTTAAATTGATGCCACTTCTGTGGTGTAAGGCCATCATTTGTTTAAATGTGAACACTCCTGGTTGGGAGTTTTCTGACAATGTTTGGCTCAGCATGAAAGCAGGTAGAGGTATTGAATGTGGTATCAGGGCTCCCAGCAAAGGAGGCCTACACTGATCCCTCACCCACCTCGTCTTACTGTGACGTTCAATTGAAAGCTGCAAATGCTGTCCCAGACCCCGATACCTCATGCCTGGCTGATTGCTGCAGTGCCAAGCTACAATTTGTATTGTGGGTGAATTGAGGCCACTTTCATGGTGTCTGCCCCTCATTTGATGTGTTTTGGCAGCATTTGGGGTCATTATAAGGTGTGCATGCATTTGTTTTTGCCTCCCATTGACCTGAATGGCGTTCGGTTATGTTTGGCGAATATTTGACAAATTAATCGGCGAATAGTGCAAATTCAGTGATCGTAATCTAAACAGAACATTGAAATATTCGCTCATCTCTAATGCTAATACCTATTGAACAGAGCTATTTGAAATCAGAACAACATCCCCATGCATATGGGTATTACTATTAAAGTGACACAAGTATAATGAGGCAAGAGATTTTACAGTACCTTTGTCCTACATAAAGTGACAGTACAAAAACCAGTGAATTAACCCTAAGCACAAGAAAAAATAATAAAGTTCAAGCATAAATATGCACTAAAAATAATAGGGGCAACATGATTCACTGCCCAGTATCAAAGCATGCTCATAGGGGTTGCAAAACACGTGAATATTACAAAAGAGAATAGACTACAGTTATCATTGTTACCAATTCTCTCTATTTAGAATAAAGTGACAAAAAATGATGGTAAAAAATAAATAAACTTTAATCTGCCACACTAATCATGACAATTTGAAGTAGTGACCAAAAAATACAATGGAACCCGCATATGATGCAGGTTAATTATGTATATTAAATCAAACATTTAAATGTTAAAGCAGCCAAAATAAATAGTCATAATGCCAGCTGCAATGGCGGTTCCTTGGTATCTCATTGCCTCACACAGACTCCTATATTTTCTGAATTAGGGATGTTTGAAGTTTCAGTGCTCCAAAATAAAGAAAATTGGTCTGCACTCAGTAATGGGAGGTGCTGGGGAAGTGGGCCATTAACCCAAAGAATCCAAGAAGAAGAATCCACCACTGTTAGGGCTAGCGGAACGCACCAAATGGATATAAAGACTTTATTAAGATATATGCGTTCGCAGCCCGGGGTCCACCGTGCAGGAGAACCTGCTGCTAGCAAAATGGCAGAACTAAATGGCCGTATGAGCTACCTCTGTTACTTCACAGAGTAGCCGTGAACTCAAAGCACTGCGCCCTGTTAACCTTCACAGTGGCACAGGCTAACTACCCAAACGAGAGCAGTCAGTGGTCATGCATGCACACAAAACTCCTTGCCCGAGGTGCCAGCATGCTAGGGCCTATTTCAGCCAAGTCTCTGAATACTCAAACACACAAACTCCTCGCCGGAGGTGCCAGCATTCTAGGGGCTTATTTTAGCCGGGTCCCTGAACACAATCATACGTGACCACACTGGCGCAAAGTAAAACATAGAACAATACCAGTGCATGGCCGTGCGGCCATGCGAGCCTTAAATAGTTGCAGCACGTACAGGACTTTCCTAGAAGGACAAATGAGAGGCTGCCACAGAGCATGAGCACCTACAGGACCTTCCTAAAGACCAATGGCCTTAGCTGCAGTGTCTGATCATGTGACCCTCGATCTCCACTGAGAGATCTTACTCTGGGCATGCTCAGAACGAGAAAAGCAGGACTTAGTCCCAGAAGCATCTGCTCGCCACTGCCCAGCACTGACTCCAATGGCAGAAGCAGGAAAAGCAGCCATAACTCTCTGTACAGAGTCAGAGTGAGCGAGACGCTGGGACCGACGTCTCCGCTGAGCAGGCTCCACTGCGGCAGGAGAAGAATGGGAGACCGCAGCGGAGATGGCCTGAGATTCCCCCAGTGCAGGGGCGGGAACTCGACCCTAACATTACCCCCCCTCACTAGGGCCCCCCCCCTCCCTGGGCCTCGCTACGTTCGAAGGCAGCAATGAGCTGCAGAGCCCAAATGTGCTCAGCAGGCTCCCAGGACCTATCCTCAGGACCGTATCCCTTCCAGTCCACCAAATAAAATTTTTTGCCACAAACCACCTTGCACCCCAAAATAGCGTTCACCTCGTAATCGTCCGTAGATGAACCCGATGTCCCGACAGATGACTCAGAAAACCGGGACATATTTACGGGCTTAAGGAGGGACACATGAAAGGTGTCGGTGATACCAAGGCGTGGAGGAAGGGCTAGATGGTAGACCACAGGGTTAACCTGTTCGAGGACCTTGAAGGGACCTAAGTAGCGAGGTGCAAACTTAGTGGACTCAACACGCAGCCTGATGTTACGGGCGGAGAGCCACACTAAGTCACCAGGAGCAAAGGTCGGGGCAGGGCGCTGATGTGCATCAGCGGAGGACCTCATTCTCTCCTTGGAGGCCTGGATAGCATCCTGAGTGCGGTCCCAAATGTCTCGTGCCTCCACTGCCCAGTCTGCCACCCTGGAATCAGCGGAGGACACAGGCATAGGCACAGGAACCCGCGGATGTTGGCCATAATTAAGGAGGAAAGGAGTCTGACCAGTGGAGTCTGCTACAGCGTTAAGGGAAAGCTCAGCCCACAGTAACAAGGATGCTCAATCATCCTGCCTGGCTGAAACAAAATGTTGCAAATAAGTGACCAGAGTCTGATTGGCCCTCTCAACCAACCCATTCATCTTGGGATGAAAAGCCGAGGAGAGATTTAACTCAATACTGAGTAAACGACAAATCTCCCTCCAGAATCGAGATGCAAACTGGGGACTCCGGTCACTGACAATCTGGTCTGGCATACTGTGTAAACGAAAGATATGCTTAATGAACAAAGCTGCGTGAGCCCGTGCAGATGGTAGCCATGGAAGAGGCACCAAATTAACCATTTTGGAAAAATGGTCGGTGATCACCTAGATAATGGCGCAGTTACGAGACTTGGGTGAGCCCACCACAAAGTACATCCTAACCATCTCCCTTGGACTGTCCGCCACCTGCAGAGGATAAAGCAACCCAGCTGGCCGTTGCCGAGGGGACTTGTTCTTGGCGCAAGATACACACGCCCAAACATAGTTTGCGACATCACGAGCCATATGCGGCCACCAGTATGTCCTCGCCAGTACCTCAGATGTCCTTTTGGAACCAAAATGTCCACCCACCCTGGACGAATGTGGCCAAGAGAGAACCTCCGGTCACAAACTGGATGGTACAAAAGTCTTGCCCGGAGGCACAGACTCAATGGGGACAATAATCTGAGGTTCCTCTTCCACCTCCACAGATGACACAACGGAGCGAGAGAGAGCGTCGGCACGAATGTTCTTCTCCCCAGAAAGAAAATGGAGGGTGAAATGAAAGCGGGAGAAGAACAAGGACCATCTGGCCTGGCGAGAATTTAACCGCTGGGCTGTCTGCAGGTACACCAAATTTTTATGATCTGTGAAGACTTGGAATGGAAAACGAGCTCCCTCCAAGAGATGTCTCCACTCCGAGAAGGCCAACTTCATGGCTAGCAACGCCCTGTCCCCGATGGAATAATTCCTCTCTGCTGATGAGAAGGTCTCAGAAAAGAAGAAGCAAGGATGCTTCCGACGTTGAGCATCCTTTTGGAAGAGGACTGCTCCAGCACCAACAGATGAGGCATCCACCTCCATGATAAATAGCTTATCTACATTGGGGCGATGTAGTATGGGAGTGCTAGGGAAGTGTGACTTTATGGAGTTAAAGGCCTTGGAGACCTCCTCAGACCACAATTTGGGATTTGCCCCCTTCTTGGTGAGGGCAACCAAGGGAGCTACCAAAGTTGAGAAGTGTGGAATGAACTATGATAATAATTAATGAACCCCATAAAGCGCTGCACCGCTTTAAGAGAATGGGGCTCCTGCCAGTACATCACAGCCTGTAGTTTGGCAGGATCCATAGCCAATCCCTGGGCGGAGATGATATAGCCTAGGAAAGGTAAGGACTCCTGCTCGAACATACACTTCTCCAACTTGGCATAGAGGGAGTTTGCCAGTAGGAGGTCGAAGACTTTGCAAACATCTCTCCGGTGGGAGTCAATATCTGGAGAGTAGATGAGAATATCATCCAGATAGACTATGACCGAGGTGGAGAGCATATCCCGGAAGATATCGTTAACAAAGTATTGGAAAACGGCTGGGGCATTACAGAGCCCGAAGGGCATCACCAGATATTCATAGTGCCCATCCCTGGTGTTAAAAGCTATCTTCCATTCGTCCCCCTCACGGATGCGAATCAGGTTGTAAGCACCCCGCAGATCTAGTTCAGTAAACACCCTTGCTCCCCGAAGCCTATCAAAGAGCTCAGATATCAAGGGCAACGGATATTTATTTTTAACGGTGATGGCATTAAGACCCCTGTAGTCTATGCATGGACGCAGTTCCCCACTCTTCTTCTGCACGAAGAAGAACCCAGCCCCAGCAGGTGACACTGACTTCCTGATGAACCCTCTTGCCAGATTCTCTTGAATGTACTGAGACATTGCCTCCGTCTCCGGGAGAGATAACGGATAAACTCGACCCCGGGGAGGCTCAGCACCAGGCAAGAGATCAATAGGACAGTCATAGGGGCGATGGGGGGAAGGGTCTCTGCCGCCTTTTTGGAGAACACGTCTGCATAAGATCAGTATTGCTTGGAGAGAGAGGATAGATCTGTGGGTACCTCTGTTGTAGCAACCTGAACGCACTCCCTCTGACACCTACCCCCACAAGATTCACTCCAACCCAAAATTCTGCCTGAGGACCACTCGATATGAGGAGAGTGGTACCATAGCCATGGTATCCCCAACAGGACCTCATCAATTCCCTCAGGAATGACGAGCAGTGATATAATCTCCTGATGGGACGGCGACATGGACAGAGTAAGAGGGATGGTCTGGTGTGTTATCTGTGAGGGCAGTGTTGACCCATTCACCTCTTGTACCGTTACTGGTTGAGCTAGCATAACCAAGGGTATTGCGTGACGTTGGGTGAAGGCTGAAGACATAAAGTTGCCCTCCGCCCTAGAGTTCACGCAGAGCTCTACCGAGTGAGTGAGTGGGAGGATGAGCCAATAATTATTGTCCCCTTAAAGGACAATTTGGAGGCAAACATCGCCGTGTCTAGTGTACCTCCACCTACTACCACTAGACGCTGACGTTTAATCGACCGCTGGGGACACCTGGTGGCAAGATGTCCTGACTGCTGGCAAACATGACAGAGCTTATGTGCACAAGCGGTCCGGGACTTAGATCCCTCATGTGACTCAGGAACCAGGAATGGAGATTCCAGAGGTTTGGCAAAGGTGGGAGCCAGACGAAACCTCTGTCTACACTGAGCTCGCTCTAACCTCCGCTCGTTAAAACGAAGGTCAATATGAGTAGAGACAGATATTAACTCCTCCAGTGTGGCAGGAATCTCCCTAGTGGCCAGAGCGTCCTTAACGTGACCAGTCAGCCCCCTCCAAAATATGGGGATAAGGGCTTTATCCAACCACTCCAGCTCAGAAGCTAAAGTATGGAAGTGGACGGCAAATTGGCTGACCAAGGACTCACCCTGAGTTAATGCCAGCAGTTGGAGCGCCGTGTCATGGGTGACTCGAGGTCCTAAAAAGACCTGTTTCAGAGTGCTCAGGAACAGAGGAGCACTCTGCACCACATGATCGCCACGCTCCCACAGCAGTGTAGCCCACTCCAACACCCTGTCCGACAAGAGGGACACAATAAATCCCACCTTAGCTCGCTCTGTGGGAAAACGTGCAGCCAGGAGCTCGAGGTGAATAGAGCACTGACTCACGAATCCCCTACAGGACTTGCTGTCTCCAGAAAATGTATCTGGCAGCGGAAGGCGAGATAATGTCGGAACAGGGGTGGCAGTGGACAAGGTTGCTGCAGCCACGCTAGCAGCCTGTACAGCAACTGCGGTAACATTCACAGCTGAGGTTGAGCTCTCGAGAGCCGCCAACCTACCCTCCACCTGCTGGATATACCGCAAAGATTGCTGAATGTCCGCCATTTACTAGCCAGACCCTGGTGCTAGTATTATGTTAGGGCTAGCGGAACGCACCAAATGGATATAAAGACTTTATTAAGATATGTGCGTTCGCAGCCCTGGGTCCACCGTGCAGGAGAACCTGCTGCTAGCAAAATGGCAGAACTAAATGGCGGTATGAGCTACCTCTGTTACTTCACAGAGTAGCCGTGAACTCAAAGCACTGCGCCCTGTTAACCTTCACAGTGGCACAGGCTAACTACCCAAACGATAGCAGTCAGTGGTCATGCATGCACACAAAACTCCTCCCTGGAGGTGCCAGCATTCTAGGGGCTTATTTCAGCCGGGTCCCTGAACACAATCATACGTGACCACACTGGCGCAAAGTATAACATAGAACAATACTAGCACATGGCCGTGCGGCCATGTGAGCCTTAAATAGTTGCAGCACGTACAGGACCTTCCTAGAAGGACCAATGAGAGGCTGCCACAGAGCGTAAGCACCTACAGGACCTTCCTGAAGGCCCAATGGCCTTAGCTGGAGTGTCTGATCATGTGACCCTCGATCTCCACTGAGAGATCTTACTCTGGGCATGCTCAGAACGAGAAAAGCAGGACTTAGTCCCAGAAGCGTCTGCTCGCCGCTGCCCAGCACTGACTCCAGTGGCAGAAGCAGGAAAAGCAGCAGTAACTCTCTGTACAGAGTCAGAGTGAGCGAGACGCTGGGGCCGAAGAATGGGAGACCGCAGCGGAGATGGCCCGAGATTCCCCCTGTTCAGAGGCTGGAACTCGACCCCTAACAACCGCACTCTCTATAGAAAGGTGATTTTTATTTTTACAGCAAGCATGTGGGAGTATGAAAATTGGTTAAAAATGGAAGAGACACAATAAGTAGATGTTTTGACCCATCCTAGGTCTTTTTCATTAGACCACTATAAAGCAAAAATAAAGGGAGATTCCTAAAGGGTGTGCAGCAGTTGTGTGCAATGGGAGTAGAGGGGTCTTTCTTTCATCTCCTCAAGGCAATACCAACCAGCTGTCCTGACTGGACACCCTAAGCTCCAGTCCCAGCTCATTGACATACTTTACTCCAGCAGCAGCAGTTAAGTTTATCAAGAAATCAGTATGTCTCATTCTAAAAACACATGCCAGAAATGGGAACTTAAAGTCACAGTACTACTGCAAATAATAGCAAAATATGATATGCTTTTATGGAACGCAATATCATGGGATATAATCGCTTCTGTTAAAAGGAAGATAGAGTTACAGGGCGAATAGCTATAATTCTATTTTAATAGAAGAGATATTTCTAGACCTCTCAAATAACCTACCACTACCACACATACTCCCATTTAGCAATAACAGTGCCAATTGAAAGAGTAATTCAGGGACAACATTTTGGCAGATGGACTTTTCACAGCTTTTCAGTTTGATTAAAGGGAACCTGTCACCAGGTCTGGTCCATATGAGTTACAGCCACCGCCTTCAAGGCTGATATACAGCATTCTGTAATGCTGTATATCTGCCCCAACCTGATCTGCAAGAGAAGAAAAATAACTTTTATTATACTCACCTGCGGAGTGGTCCAGTTTGAGGGGAGTCGCTCTTCTTGGTCCGGCGCCTTCCATCTTCTTATGATCACCGTCCTCCTTCTTGGTTCATGTGAATAAAGTGTCCCTGCATCATCCACACAGTCTGCTCGGCATTGCGCTCCTGCACAGCCATACCTATCTGCCCTGTTGAGGGCAGAGCAATTTCTTGCAGTGTGCAGGCACTGGGCCTCTCTGACCTTTCCGGCGCCTGCGCACTGTAGTATTTTGCTCTGCCCTCAACAGAGCAGATAAGTATGGCTGCACAGGAGCGCGATGCCGAGCAGACTGTGTGGATGATGCAGGGAGGCGTCATCCACACGAACCAAGAAGAATGGAGGCATTGCCAGAAGATGGGAGGCAGGTGAGTATAATGAAAGTTATTTTTCTTCTCTTCCAGGTTGGGATGGGGGTAAAATACAGCATTATAGAATGCTGTATAAAAGCCCTGAAAGGGCCATAACTCATATTTGCCCAACCTGGTGACAGGTTCCCTTTAATTCTGCTGCTAATGCTGAAGAGTTGTTTGTATGTATTTGACAATGCCAAGCTGATAAAAGCATGAATGACAGTCCTACTATTGTTGTCTTTGTGACATTTTATTTTCTTATAAAATCGTTCGGTGGACAATGGACATACTAATAAATATACCTGGTAACATTCCAGCAATACTTTATAGTCTCAATCACATCTTTATGCAGAGCTGTGAGACATGCTGATCAGAAGAGCCGACTGTCAGTCATTACATCCCTCATACTGGAAATTCCTCCTTTCATTGAAAATAATCTCATTAAATTGAAAATAAGCCTATATTAAGAAAAACATGGATTTCTCTGGAATAAGCAATTGGATCACAAGTATCAAGGTGTCTTTTAGTTCAACTTTCCCTACCTTGCATGTACATATAGACAGCTCAGGAGGGTTGATTCTGCTGACAGATTCCCTTGAAAAGATTTAAAGCACCACTCTAGCAAACACTGGAGTGATTATGTCGGTCACTACCTGCAGAAGATGAGCGGAGTGGCACCCATAACAGATGAAGATGGTGGCTGGAATGTATAAGAATAGGGGCAGAGTACTTACATTAATTGCACCACTCCAGCAAGCGACATTGACGCAAAACACGCGCTGGAGAACATGGATGTGGAGCAGACAGGACCACCTAACACAATGGGTAAATAACCTTTTCAAATAACTACCTTTTTGATACATAATGCGTTAAGAGAAAACCTGCAGTCATTTCCTAACAAACACTGAGTTAGCATCTTACCATTTAGACCTGTCTCCATTCATAGATTATATGGATGGTAGATTTCAGATTATTCATATGTCTATTTTTAAACTACAGGTCTTTTCACTGCATGCATTCTACCTATCATATCCTAATCTGTTCCTTGGTCAGTATTTTAAACCTTTGGATTACATCACAATTGTACCTATAATTATATATTGATATTTGTTGTGACATGTTTTTTTTTATTTTGCAATCAATAAACTTAAACATTTTAGCTTATCTAGACTCCAAGTCCTCCTTATAAAATGCATACAATACTGAATGCTGCTAAACATACAGCATAGGCTAATGATGCCTTATGAAAATAAATTGTTAATTGTCTAAAAATGTAAATCTAATTATATCAGTTATCAGCATTGTGAGTACAGACCATTATTTTAGCACTATATATCATTGATTATTCCTCTAACCAAGTCATAAGTCACCTACTGACCTTCCTTAACTGCATGGAACCAAAAGAATTGGAGATGCCAATGAAGAGCAGTATTCCGTTATATTAGGGTTCAATTGCTTCAGTTTATTTTACAGTTCTAGAACACCCAATTATAATCATTCATTCTGCAAAGACTATAGCATTGCCCACACAAGTCAGGTCACATTTATAAGCTCCCATGAGATGCAATTCTGGCTGAAATCTATTTTTTTGATGCTTCACTTGGTTCATCAATAGGTTCCATTCAGCTTGAGAATGGAATACTGTCTGTAAGCTATTTTTAAGCAGAACTGTCCAGAAGCAAAGAAGGCTGTGGCCAAGGCCGCACAACAGAAGTAGCTTTATGTTGTACATAAATTAAATTCGTCGTCTATCTAAGTTTCATGTAACTTACAGATGCATAATTTGTGCATTTTGGAATAATGTTTAAATTACCCCCCACTCCCTGAAGATGGCTGGACCATCATTGTAAATACATCATTGTAAATACACACCTGTACTTTGTATCTCCCCACCTCATTGTAGATTGTAAGCTCTCACGAGCAGGGTCGTCTTATTGTCTTATTTCGCTTTATTACTGTATTGTTAACATTGTTACCCATGACTGTTGTGTTTGAAACTGTTAAACTGTAAAGCGCTGCGGAATATGTTGGCGCTATATAAATAAAGATTATTATTATTATTATTATTACTAGTTTATTCATAATTTTGGGGAACTAAAAATAGTTAAAATTCAATCCCATTGTAAAATATTTACACGTTTTTTAGGCTTTCTTAATTTTTATTCCTTTTCCAATCTTACATTGCAATATATAAAGTGTCTAAACTCAATGTATGACAGAGAAAGTATAGGTACAGTGAAAGTTTTTCGTCATTCTGCAATATTTACATTGTACAGTACCATACAGGCTTGACATTTCTATACAGTAAAGGCACGGATGATTGACCTCGGGGAGACCAAAACATCCAACACCGCGGAGACACCATCACGTGTTTCTCAACGCAGTGATTCAGAACACTGCCCCCAAATATGCAAATGCATGTAGAGTAGCTGCGGAGACAACATCACGTGTTTCTCAACGCAAGCAGTGAATAGCCAGGCCTTTCCCCAGGAAGGAACAACCACGGGAAGGGCAGCATCCAATAAAGGAAAACATCCAATAAAGGAAGACCACCTATGCCAAGCATGGTATCCATCCACAGACAGCTGTTTCTGGGTTTTTGCCCCTCATCAGTGTGGAGTAGGAAACTGGCTATTAGGAGCAGTGCCTAGTAAAAAGGCTGTAAAGGCACGGATGATTGACCTCGATGGTGTCTCCGCAGCTACACTACATGCATTTGCATATTTGGGGGCAGTGTTCTGGATCACTGTGTTGAGAAACACGTGATGGTGTCTCCGCGGTGTTGGATGTTTTGGTCTCCCCGAAGCCTTTTTACTAGGCACTGCTCCTAATAGCCAGTTTCCTACTCCACACTGATGAGGGGCAAAAACCCCGAAACAGCTGTCTGTGGATGGATACCATGCTTGGCATAGGTGGTCTTCCTTTATTGGATGTTTTCCTTTATTGGATGCTGCCCTTCCCGTGGTTGTTCCTTCCCGGGGAAAGGCCTGGCTATTCACTGCTTACGTTGAGAAACACGTGATGGTGTCTCCGCAGCTACTCTACATGCATTTGCATATTTGGGGGCAGTGTTCTGGATCACTGCGTTGAGAAACACGTGATGGTGTCTCCGCGGTGTTGGATGTTTTGGTCTCCCCGAGGTCAATCATCCGTGCCTTTACAGCCTTTTTACTAGGCACTGCTCCTAATAGCCAGTTTCCTACTCCACACTGATGAGGAGCAAAAACCCCGAAACAGCTGTCTGTGGATGGATAGTGCAGCGCCCCAGAGTCCTGGTCGTTGCAGTAATGTCGCTCTGCCACTAAGGGGAGTGATGTTACGTCTGATTGCATTAAAGGAGTTTCTCTGACCAGGTAACACTCACACTACACTTCACATTCCGGCCACCAGGGGGGGTGGTTCTATCTAGTAGGCCACTCCTCACACTCTGGTAAAACTGGGGGTTGGACAGGAAGACAGGGGGAGAAGTAACTGGGAAGAGCTAGTGAGAGGACCTGTCAGGGATGGGATCCTGGCAGACTCCTAAGAGCAGAACTAACCAGTGAACAACGGGAATACAGAAAAGAGGCATTAGGACCAGAAGGAGTCGTGCTGTTAGACCGAGGCAACATCCTTCTGAGGCGCAAACAGTCGGTGGCCGGAACGCCGAGCAAGTAAGAGACTCTAAGTACTACTGCAAACCACGGCGGACAGCCAATTATAGGTTGGCTGTCTCACACAAATCACCTAAGCAGACAACGGAGGCAGCTGTGGGAGAGGGGCGACTCTAGGGTCCCGGAAGAACTCCAGGCCTACCCCGTCATACGGGTGCGTCCTACCATATCACCTGGGGGACGGAGAGAACGAACATCAGAGACAGACAGAATCAGTTGTGAGGACTATCCCGGGAGCTCAGCAGGGAAGGACTACAACACACAGCGCTAGAAGGTAGACACTGATTCCCACCTGTAAAGAGAACTCCTGATGTGCCTTTGGACCGACCGGTCTCAAACAGCCCTGTTGACAGCGCTCTGGACTGAGGATTCTAAAACCTTCAGTAAAGAGGTAAAGAGACTGCAACCTGGTGTCCTCGTTATTTACTGCACCGCACCACCATCCACATCCATCATATCTATCACTGTACGCCCCTCAGCAGGGTCACGGACCGGGTCTAGCCACCGTGACAACCCCAGAGCAGAGACTCAGAGGCCCGGTACCGGGTACCCCTCGGCCCTGCGGCAGTGGGGGCGCTACAATAGCATGCTTGGCATAGGTGGTCTTCCTTTATTGGATGTTTTCCTTTATTGGATGCTGCCCTTCCCGTGGTTGTTCCTTCCCGGGGAAAGGCCTGGCTATTCACTGCTTGCGTTGAGAAACACGTGATGTTGTCTCCGCAGCTACTCTACATGCATTTGCATATTTGGGGGCAGTGTTCTGGATCACTGCGTTGAGAAACACGTGATGGTGTCTCCGCGGTGTTGGATGTTTTGGTCTCCCCGAGGTCAATCATCCATGCCTTTACAGCCTTTTTACTAGGCACTGCTCCTAATAGCCAGTTTCCTACTCCACACTGATGAGGGGCAAAAACCCCGAAACAGCTGTCTGTGGATGGATACCATGCTTGGCATAGGTGGTCTTCTTTTATTGGATGTTTTCATAATTTCAGTTGTTTCACACTTTTTTGTTAAGTATATAATTCCACATGTGTTAAGTCATAGTTTTGATGCCTTCAGTGCGAATGTACAATTTTCATAGTCATGAAAATACAGAAAAATCTTTAAATGAGAAGGTGTGTCCAAACATTTGGTCTGTACTGTAGGTGGGCTCTCATCACTTCAGAAATGCCAAACATGTGGATGCTATATGTGGTTTAGGTACACTGTGGAGCTCAGAAGGGAGGGGACATTTGGATTTGGGAATTTAGTTTGGAGGGTTATGGAGCAAATTCGCTTTTCCAGAGCCTGTGTACTACCAGTAACATGGAAGCCCCCTATACAGTATTTTCATTAACAAATTACAGACCTGAGTGAGGGCTTGCTATTTTTTGTGGCTTGAGTTGCAGCTTTTATTGAGAACATTTTACATAATGTTTGTCATCACATTTATCCAGCGATCTAAGGTGAGCACTTACTTTGGGGTTTCCATCTAAATCCCTGAGTGACGTGATTCAGATGGAACCCCTGAGAAATCCATTCTCTATAATAAGGCAGCACAGATACTCTGGACTTCATCTGACTTTTGTTCAGCATTGCCCTTTTCAGAAGTGTACAAAACTGTGACCAACAGCATTTTTATGCAATCCTAAAAAGATGGACACTGCCGAATCACAGGTCATACAGCAGCATCCACAGAGCCTCCATCTGCCTCATTATAGGGAATGTTCCACCAGAGATTCTGTCTGAATCACATATTTCAGAGATTGCACAGAAACGCCTGTGTAAGTGCTCAACACTAGTGTTGAGCGATACCGTCCGATACTTGAAAGTATCGGTATCGGAAAGTATCGGCCGATACCGGCAAAGTATCGGATCCAATCCGATACCGATACCCGATACCAATACAAGTCAATGGGACTCAAGTATCGGACGGTATTCCTGATGGTTTCCAGGGTCTGAAGGAGAGGAAACTCTCCTTCAGGCCCTGGGATCCATATAAATGTGTAAAAGAAAGAATTAAAATAAAAAATATCGCTATACTCACCTCTCCGACGCAGCCTGGACCTCAGCGAGGGAACCGGCAGCGTTGTTTGTTTAAAATTCGCGCTTTTACTTGGTTACGTGAAGTCCCGGCTTGTGATTGGTCAGGGTGGCCATGTTGCCGGGACGCGGACCAATCACAGCAAGCCGTGACGAAATTACGTCACGGCTTGCTGTGATTGGTCCGCGTCCCGGCAACATGGCCGCCATTAACCAATCACAAGCCGGGACGTCACGGGAGGCTGGACACGCGCCCATTTTAAAAAGCGCGCGTGTCCAGCCTCCAGTGACGTCCCGGCTTATGATTGGTCACGGCGCCATGTTGCCGGGACGCGGACCAATCACAGCAAGCCGTGACGAAATTACGTCACGGCTTGCTGTGATTGGTCCGCGTCCCGGCAACATGGCCGCCATTAACCAATCACAAGCCGTGACGTCACGGGAGGCTGGACACGCGCGCTTTTTAAAATGGGCGCGTGTCCAGCCTCCCGGCTTGTGATTGGTTGACCGCGGCGCAACCAATCACAAGCCGGGACGTCACGGGAGGCTGGACACGCACCCATTTTAAAATGCGCGCGTGTCCAGCCTCCCGTGACGTCACGGCTTGCGATTGGTTGCGTCTCCCATGTGACTGCGACGCAACCAATCACAAAGCCGGGACGTAATTTTAAAATCCTTAAGGACCTGAAATTACGTCACGGCTTGCTGTGATTGGTTGCGTCTCCCATGTGACTGCGACGCAACCAATCACAACGCCGGAACGTAATTTTAAAATCCTGAAGGACCTGAAATTACGTCACGGCTTGCTGTGATTGGTTGCGTCCCGGTCACATGGGCGGCACGCAACCAATCACAAGCCGGGACTCACGTAAAGGAAAGAAAAGCGCGAATTTTAAACAAAGAACGCTGCCGCTTCCCTCGGTAAGGTGCAGGCTGCGTCGGAGAGGTGAGTATAGCAATATTTTTTATTTTAATTCTCTCTTTTACACATTTTTACATTAATGTTGTTTCGATACCGATACCCGATATCACAAAAATATCGGATCTCGGTATCGGAATTCCGATACAGCAAGTATCGGCCGATACCCGATACTTGCAGTATCAGAATGCTCAACACTACTCAACACAGATAAGTGTGCGCCAAGCCTTACTGTGATCTTTGGGAGGCAGAATGAAAAAATCAACGGCAGGTGAAGAATTGGTTTTATTTATTTTTTACACCGTTCTTCGTGTGGTACAAGTGATTAGGCGAATTTATTCTTCGGGTCAGTATGATTACAGCAATACCAGATTTAAATTGGCTGCTGTCACACACTAAAAGACACTTTTTATTGCAAAAAATATTTTTTGGTATCACCATATTTTGATAGCTATAATTTTTCCATACTTTGGCCCGCAGAGTCATGTGAGAGCTTGTTTTTTGCAGGACGAGTAGGCGTTTTTATTAGTACAATTTTCTGGCACATGACATTTTTTTATCACTTTCTATTCAGATTTTTGGGAGGCAGAATGAACAAAAACCAGCAATTTAGGATTTTTTTTTGGGGGGTGAGGTAAAATTGATAAGGCAGTTTTAATCTTCAGGCCAGTATGATTACAGCAATACCTCATTTATTTAGTTTATTTAGTTTTTTTTTATGTTTTATAGAAAACAAAATTCCTTTATTCAGAGAGCTATAACTTTTTTACTTTTCCACTGATGGAGCTGTTTGGCAGCTCTTTCTTTTGCTGGACAAGATGATGTTTTCAACGATACCATGTTTATTTATATCCGTCTTTTTGATCATGTTTTATTCCACTTTTCATTTGGTGGTATGATGATAAAGCATTGTTTTTTGCCTTGTTTTTTAATTTTTTTTAATGGGGTTCATTAACCCCTTCACCCTGAAGCCTGTTTTCACCTAAGTGACAGGGCCAATTTATACAATACTGACCACTGTCATTTTATGAGGTCATAACTCTGAAACGCTTCAATGGATTCTGGTGATTCTGAGACTCTTGTCTCGAGACATATTGTACTTTATGACAGTGGTAAAACTTCGTCGATATAACTTGCATTTATTTGTGAAAAAAACGGAAATTTGTCGAAAATTGTGAAAATTTAGCAATTTTCAAACTTTTAGTTTTTATGCCCTTAAATTAGAGAGTTATATCACATAATGTAGTTAATAAACAACATTTCCCATATGTCTGATTTACATCAGCACAATTTTGAAAACATTTTTTTTTGTTAGGGAGTTATAAGGGTTAAAAGTTGACCAGCGATTTCTCATTTTTGCAACAAAATTTGCAAAACCATTTTTTTTAGGGACCACCTCACACTTGAAGTGACTTTGAGGGGTCTATATGACAGAAAATGCCCAAAAGTGACACCATTCTAAAAACTGCACCCCTCAAGGTACTCAAAACCACATTCAAAAAGTTTATTAACCCTTCAGGTGCTTCACAGGCACATTTAACTTTTTTTTCACAAAATTTTTACTTCAGATCCAATTTGTTTTATTTTACCAAGGGTAACAGGAGAAATTGGACCACAAAAGTCATTGTACAATTTGTCCTGAGTACGCCGATACCCCATATGTTGGGGTAAACCATTGTTTGGGCACATAGCAGAGCTCGGAAGGGAAGGAGCGCCATTTGACTTTTCAATGCAAAATTTGCTGGAATTGAGATCGGACACCATGTTGCGTTTGGAGAGCCCCTGATGTGCCTAAACAGTGGAAATCCCCCACAAGTGACACCATTTTAGAAAGTAGAGCCCCTAAGGAACTAATCTAGATGTGTGGTGAGTAGAGTTGAGCAACTCTTATTTTTTTATTATCGAGTCGGATTTCGCAAAACCCGACTTTGTCAAAAATTGGGTCAGGTGAAATCGGCCGATTATTGAGAGAAGTCGGGGCTGACTGAAACACAAAACCCAATGCAAGTCAATGGGGAATCAAAGTCGGCAGTGAGTGGAGGACAGGAAAACACCTACAGTGCCCATTTTAATGTAAAAAACATCAATTCTTATTACTGAAGCTTGTCAATCTTAATTTACTTTATAATAATAGTTAGGCATTGAAAACTGGGGGTCATTTGGCTAAAGTTGTGGGGGGGTAGGGCTGGCTCAAGATTTTTGTGGGCCCAGGAAACGCGGAATACGTCACGGCGGTGGAACAGGGAGAGGTAAGTGGGGGCCCACTCGTTGGCATTGGCACTGGCACAGGGCCCCTCAAAGTACGGCTGTGTGTTTGACGGGGGGGAGCCTTCCACTGGCAGAGACACTTTTGCATACTATGTGGGGCCCTGTGCCAGTGACGTCGCCAATGAGTATGCCTCCACCTGATGAAGGATCATGGACTTTCATCTGCACCTTCCTCTTTGTCCCCATGTAAGGTGGTATAGTATGCGGGAAAGGGGAACCTGACTTTCAGCAGGGTCAGATTCTGGCTGTGTAGAGTGCAAGGGGAATGTAGTGGTCTGGGTTAATGGACCAGCAGACTCATCTAGCAATGGCTGGGCAATGGGCAGGATGAGAAGGAAACACAGTTAGTAGTAATAAAGTAGGCTAAATGCAGTTCAAATGTGGTAACAGGACTAAACATGCAGCATTGCTTTGTTCAGTGGAGGACAACTGTAATGAGTGGCAGACACAGTTAGTAGGCCCAAGTAATAAAGTGGGCCAAATGCTGTTCAAAATTAAAATTAAAATTAGTAACAGGAGTAAACAGGCCGCACTGCTTTGTTCAGTGGAGGAAACAACAAGCAGCGGCAGACACCGTTAGTAGGCCCAACCAAACAAGTAGGCCAAATTAAGTTTAATATCCCAAACAGGATGAAAATTGAGGCTCAGCTTTGTTCAGTGGAGGAGAAAAGCAAGGAGTGGCAGACACCTTCAGTAGGCCCAACCAAACAAGTAGGCCAAATGCAGTGTAATATTTGATATAGGCTGAAAATTGAAGCTCAGCTTTGTTCAGTGGAGGAGAACAACAAGCAGCGGCAGACACCGTTAGTAGGCCCAACCAAACAAGTAGGCCAAATTCAGTTTAATATCCGAAACAGGATGAAAATTGAAGCTCAGCTTTTTTCAGTGGAGGAGAAAAGCAAGGAGCGGCAGACACCGTTAGTAGGCCCAACCAAACAAGTAGGCCAAATTCAGTTTAATATCCGAAACAGGATGAAAATTGAGGTTCAGCTTTGTTCAGTGGAGGAGAAAAACAAGGAGTGGCAGACACCTTTTGTAGGCCCAACCAAACAAGTAGGCCAAATGCAGTTTAATATTTGATATAGGCTGAAAACTGAAGCTCAGCATTGTTCAGTGGAGGAGAAAAGCAAGGTGCGGCAGACACCATTAGTAGGCCCAACCAAACAAGTAGGCGAAATGCAGTTTAATATTCAAAACAGGAGTAAACAGGCGGCATACCTTTGTGCAGTGGAGGACAACTGTAATGGGAGGCTGACACAGTTAGTAGGCCCAAAAAAGTAAGTAGGCTAAATGCAGTTCAAAATTGGTAACAGGAGTAAACAGGCGGCATAACTTTGTGCAGTGGAGGACAGCTGAAATGAGTGGTGCAGACACAGTTTGTAGGCCCACATTAAAAAAGTTGGCTCCAAGCAGTTCAAAAATGGAAACAGGAGTAAACTGGCGGCATAGGTTTGTTCAGCAGAGGACAATTGTAATGAGTGGTGCAGACAGACATAGTAGGCCTAAAATAAAAAAGTAGACTCAATGCAGTTTAAAATTGGTTACAGGGGTACACAGGCGGCATAGCTTTGTTCAGCGGAGGACAACTGTAAGGAGTGGCTGACACAGTTAGTAGGCCAAAATAATAAAGTGAGGTAAATGTCTGCCAAAAACTTTTTCATAAATAAACAGGTGGCATAGCTAGGTACAGGGGTGGGCTCCTCTGCTGAGTAGCAGACAGTGGTAGTTGGCGCAAAGTATTAACTGGTCTAAATGGAGGCCAGGGCCCATGTATATTTTTACTATCATCTATCATTTCAACAAATTTGTATTGGCAGTGCCATTGAAGGATTTAACAGCACAGACTACACAGTGGTGGAGCTGGGAGAGGTAAGTTTTGCAAGTGGTAGAGCACTGTTCGAGCTGGGGGGGAACACTCTCTCGTGGGCAGCAGTACTGGCACAGGGCCCCTTATATTACGACGGTGTGTCTGACCTTGGTTGTACACCACCACCATCAGAGACACTTCATTGTACTATGAGGGACCTTGTGCCAGTGCCGTCGCCCAAGAGTGGGCACACCCACCTGTCCAGGCAAACGGCACTCACAAGGGTGCTTGCGCTAGGTGGTGACCATGGCCCTGTGGGGGGAGTCAGCCCATTTAGGGAGGTAAAAAAATGACCTATGGTGGACATTCAGCAGCTGCAAATGGAGGAATTGGAGCAGTCAGTAACAGGAGGCCAAAAGCAAGACATTTTTCAGGCAAGCTACGTGTCTCCAGGGGAAGGTGGGGCAAAATAATTTTAAATCCATGATTGTTTAATGTTAATGAAGGTTAGATCATCAACATTTTGGATAGCCAGATGAGTCCTTTTTTCGGTCAGTATTGAACCAGCAGCACTGAAGACTCTTTCTGATAGCACACTAGCAGCTGGGCAAGCGAGCTCCTGTAATGCATATTCTGCCAATTCAGGCCAGCTGTCTATTTTAGATGCCCAGTAATCAAAGGGGAATGATGTGTGAGGGAGAACATCGATAAGGGAGGAAAAATAGTTCGTAACCATACTGGACAAATGTTGTCTCCTGTCACTTTGAATCGATGCAGCAGCACCTGTCGTGTCTGCGGTCATTGCGAAATCACTCCACAACCTGGTCATAAAACCCCTCTTTCCAACGTCATGTCATTTGTGCACCTCTAACACTTCTGCCATGTTGCCCCCTACAGCTATTGTGAGAACCGTCACCGCCGCTGTGTGCTGGGAATGCCTGAACCAAACGGTCTACAAGAGTTGCTTGTTTGGTAGCCAATATGTGCTCAAGGTTCTCATGTGGCATGATATTTTGTAACTTCCCATTATAGCGTGAATCCAGGAGGCAGGCCAACCAGTAATCGTCATCGGTCATCATTTTTATAATGCGGGGTCCCTTTTTAGGATACGCAAGGCAAAATCAGCCATGTGGGACAATGTTCCAGATGTCAATTCACTGCTTGTGCTGGGTTGAGGAGCACTTTCTTGCAAATCAACATCACTTGTCTCCCGCAAAAACCCTGTACCTGACCTTGCAACGCCACCAGTTTCTATTGCCCCCCGAGAAGCATCCTCCTCCCATAAATATTCATCCCCATCATCCTCCTCCTCTTCGTCCGCCACCTCGTCCAGGAGAGTTCCCAGAGCAGACAATGGCTGACTGTCATCAAGGCTTCCCTCCTCCTCGGCCGCAGACGCCTGCTCCTTGATGTGCATCAAACTTTGCATCAGCAGACGCATTAGTGGGATGCTCATGCTTATGATGGCGTCATCCGCACTGACCAGCCGTGTGCATTCCTCAAAACACTGAAGGACTTGACAGAGGTCTTCGGGCTTCGACCACTGAACACCTGACAACTCCATGTCTGCCATCCAACTGCCTGCCCATGTATGTGTATCCTCCCACAAATACATTACAGCACACCTCTGTTCGTACAGCCTCTGAAGCATGTGCAGTGTGGAGTTCCACCTTGGTTCTGCATTCAGCTGGAGTGTATGGGCGACCGGCGGATGTGCGAGCAAAGTCTTCGCACCTTCAGGAGCAGCGCTGGTAACCCCTGATAACTTTTCAGGAAGCACTGCACCACCAAGTTCAAGGTGTGAGCCAGGCAAGGTATGTGTTTCAGTTCTGAAAGGGCTATGGCAGGCATAAAATTCCTTCCGTTATCACTGACTACCTTGCCTGCCTCAAGATGTACACTGCCAAGCCATGACTGAGTTTCTTGCTGCAAGTACTCAGCCAGTACTTCCGCGGTGTGTCTGTTGTCGCCCAAACACTTCATTTCCAACACAGCCTGCTGACGCTTACCACTAGCTGTTCCATAATGTGACACCTTGTGTGCAACACTGGCAGCTGCGGATGGAGTGGTAGGGCGACTGCGCTCTGTGGATGAGCTTTCACTTCTGGAGGAGGGGGAGGAGGAGGGGTGTTGATTGCCTACTGCCAACTGTTTCCTAGATCATGGGCTAGGCAGAACTGTCCCATTATGGCTGTCCCCTGAGGACCCTGCATCCACCACATTAACCCAGTGCGTCGTGATGGACACGTAACGTCCCTGGCCATGCCTACTGGTCCATGCATCTGTTGTGAGGTGCACCTTTCTACTGACTGATTGCCTGATTGCATGGACATTGCAGTCTTTGACATGCTGGTTGTTGTGTATCCGCTTTTTGGGCTCCCCTGGTGGTTGCTGGTGGTACTGGTGACTTGTTTGCACTTTGCTGCTTCTGTTCACCTGCTTCCATCAGTGTTTGGGAGTTTCCTATTTAGCCTTGCTCTCCAGTCATTTCCTTGCCGGTCATCATTGTAACCAGAGCCTTCGGTTGCATGTTCCTGCTACTAGTCTGCTGATCAGCTAAGTGGACTTTGTCCTTTTGTTTTGTACCTTTTGTCCAGTTTGCAGTTTTTGTAATTCTCTGTAGCTGGAAGCTCTTGCGGGCTGAAATTGCCACTCCTGTGTCATGAGTTGACACAGGAGTCTTAAAGTAATTTCAGGATGGTTTTTGAAAGGGTTTTCAGTTGACCGTGAAGTCCTCTTTTGTATCCTTCTGCTATCTAGTAAGTGGACCTCTCTTTGCTAAATCTACTTTAATACTGTGTATGTCTTTTCCTCTTAATTCACCGTTATTACATGTGGGGGGCTGCTATCATCTTTTGGGGTATTTCCCTAGAGGTAAGCCAGGTCTGTTTCTTCCTCTACCAGGCGTAGTTAGTCCTCCGGCTGGCGCGTGGCATATAGGAAGCCGTAGGTATGCTCCCTGGCTACTGTTAGTTGTGTGGTAGATTTAGCTCACGGTCAACTCGAGTTTCCATCACCCGAGAGCTCGTTCGTTACTTATATGTTTCTTACGTTCCCTTGCCATTGGGAACCATGACAGTATGACCGGCCTGTGTTAAACTTATTGGCAGAAGAAAGGAGAGAAAAAAGAAGTCTGTAATTTTTTTTTTTTCCCTTTTTCCTCTATGCTTGCTCCATAGTTGGATCAGTTGTATTTCAGCTTTAATTACAGCCTTTGCCTTTCTCTCCTTATAATCCTTGAATGGCTCTGAGTTCACCTGTTTAAAGATGGATCCTCAGAGTTTGGCTGCAGGTTTAAATAATCTTGCTACGAAGGTTCAAAATTTACAAGATTTTGTTATACATGTTCCTATTTCTGAACCTAAAATCCCTACACCAGAGGTGTTTTCCGGAGATAGATCTCGGTTTTTGAATTTCAAATATAATTGTAAATTATTCCTTTCTCTCAGACCGCACTCCTCAGGAGATCCTGTCCAGCAGGTTAAGATTGTAATCTCTTTGCTGCGAGGTGACCCTCAAAATTGGGCATTTTCATTGGCACCAGGGGATCCTGCGTTGCTCAATGTGGATGCGTTTTTCCTGGCTTTAGGGTTGCTTTATGAGGAACCTAATTTGGAGATTCAAGCTGAAAAAGCTTTGATAGCCCTATCTCAAGGGCAAGATGAAGCGGAGATATACTGCCAAAAATTTCATAGGTGGTCTGTGCTTACTCAGTGGAATGAGTGCGCCTTAGCGGCAAATTTCAGAGAGGGCCTTTCTGATGCCGTTAAAGATGTTATGGTCGGGTTCCCTGCGCCTACAGGTCTGAATGAGTCCATGACTATGGCAATTCAGATTGATCGGCGTTTGCGGGAGCGCAAACCCGTGCACCATTTGGCGGTATCTTCTGAAGAGACGCCAGAGAAAATGCAATGTGACAGAGTTATGTCCAGAAGCGAGCGGCAGAATTATAGGCGTAAAAATGGGTTATGCTTCTATTGTGGTGATTCTGCTCATGTTATATCGGCATGCTCTAAGTGTACTAGGAAGGTTGACAAGTCCATTTCAATTGGCACTTTACAGTCCAAATTTATTTTGTCTGTAACCTTGATTTGTTCATTATCAGTTATTACTGTGGATGCCTATGTGGACTCTGGCGCCGCTCTGAGTCTTATGGACTGGTCCTTTGCCAGGCGCTGTGGGTTTGATTTAGAGCCTCTGGAAGTCCCTATACCTCTGAAGGGTATTGATTCTACACCTTTGGCTTGTAATAAACCACAGTTCTGGACGCAAGTGACTATGCGTATGACTCCAGACCATCAGGAGGTGATTCGCTTCCTTGTGTTGTACAATTTACATGATGTTTTGGTGCTTGGATTACCATGGTTACAGTCTCATAACCCAGTCCTTGACTGGAAGGCTATGTCTGTGTTAAGCTGGGGATGTCGGGGGGCTCATGGGGACACTCCTATGGTGTCCATTTCGTCATCTATTCCATCTGAGATTCCGGCATTTTTGTCTGATTATCGTGATATTTTTGAAGAGCCTAAGATTGGTTCACTCCCTCCTCACAGGGATTGTGATTGCGCCATAGATCTGATTCCTGGCAGTAAATTTCCAAAGGGTCGTTTGTTTAACCTATCTGTACCTGAACATGCTGCTATGCGCGAGTATATTAAGGAGTCCCTGGAAAAGGGACATATTCGTCCTTCTTCATCACCTTTAGGAGCCGTTTTTTTCTTTGTCTCTAAAAAGGATGGCTCTCTGAGGCCTTGTATTGATTATCGTCTCCTGAATAAAATTACAGTCAAATATCAGTATCCGTTGCCTTTGCTGACTGATTTGTTTGCTCGCATAAGGGGGGCTAAGTGGTTCTCTAAGATTGATCTTCGTGGGGTGTATAATTTGGTGCGAATTAAGCAGGGGGATGAGTGGAAAACCACATTTAATACGCCTGAGGGCCATTTTGAGTATTTGGTAATGCCTTTCGGCCTTTCTAATGCACCTTCTGTCTTTCAGTCCTTAATGCATGATATTTTCCGTGAATATTTGGATAAATTTATGATTGTGTACTTGGATGATATTTTGATTTTTTCTGATGACTGGGAGTCTCATGTTCAGCAGGTCAGGAGGGTTTTTCAGGTTTTGCGGGAGAATTCTTTGTGTGTAAAGGGTTCAAAGTGTGTTTTTGGGGTTCAAAAAATTTCATTTTTGGGGTATATTTTTTCCCCTTCTTCTATTGAGATGGACCCTGTCAAGGTTCGGGCTATTTACGACTGGACGCAGCCTACTTCTCTGAAGAGTCTCCAGAAATTCTTGGGCTTTGCTAATTTTTATCGTCGATTTATAGCTGGTTTTTCTGGCGTTGCTAAACCTCTGACGGATTTGACTAAAAAGGGTGCTGATGTTGCCAATTGGTCCCCTGCTGCCGTGGAGGCCTTTTGGGAGCTTAAGCGCCGCTTTTTGTCTGCCCCTGTGTTGCGCCAGCCTGATGTTTCTCTTCCCTTTCAGGTTGAGGTCGATGCTTCCGAGATCGGAGCGGGGGCGGTTTTGTCGCAGAAAAGTTCCGACTGCTCAATGATGAGACCTTGTGCGTTCTTTTCGCGAAAATTTTCGGCCGCCGAGCGAAACTATGATGTTGGTAATCGGGAGCTTTTGGCCATGAAGTGGGCATTTGAGGAGTGGCGTCATTGGCTTGAGGGTGCCAGACATCAGGTGGTAGTTTTGACTGATCACAAGAATTTAATTTATTTGGAGTCTGCCAGGCGCCTGAATCCTAGACAGGCACGTTGGTCGTTGTTCTTTTCCCGGTTTAATTTTGTGGTCTCGTACTTACCGGGTTCTAGGAATGTGAAAGCAGATGCTCTTTCTAGGAGTTTTGAGCCTGACTCTCCTGGGAATTCTGAACCTGCTGGTGTCCTTAAGGATGGAGTGGTTTTGTCTGCTGTCTCTCCAGATTTGCGACGTGCTTTGCAAGAATTTCAGGCGGATAGACCTGATTGTTGTCCGTCTGGTAGACTGTTTGTTCCTGACGAGTGGACCACTAGAGTCATCTCGGAAGTTCATTCTTCTACTCTGGCAGGTCATCCGGGAATTTTTGGCACCAGAGATTTGGTGGCTAGATCCTTCTGGTGGCCTTCCCTGTCTCGAGATGTGCGTGTTTTTGTGCAGTCTTGCGATGTGTGTGCTCGGGCCAAGCCTTGTTGTTCTAGGGCTAGTGGGTTGTTGTTGCCCTTGCCTATTCCGAAGAGGCCTTGGACGCACATCTCTATGGACTTTATCTCGGGTCTCCCTGTTTCTCAGAAGATGTCTGTCATCTGGGTGGTGTGTGACCGTTTTTCTAAAATGGTTCATTTGGTGCCATTGCCTAAGTTGCCCTCCTCATCTGAGTTGGTCCCTCTGTTTTTTCAAAATGTGGTTCGCTTGCATGGTATTCCGGAAAACATCGTTTCTAACAGGGGTACCCAGTTCGTGTCTAGATTTTGGCGGGCAGTCTGTGCCAGGTTGGGCATTGATTTGTTCTTTTCGTCTGCATTCCATCCTCAGACCAATGGCCAGATGGAGCGAACTAATCAAACTTTGGAGACTTATTTGAGGTGTTTTGTGTCTGCGGATCAGGATGATTGGGATGCCTTTCTGCCGTTGGCGGAGTTTGCTCTTAATAATCGGGCTAGTTCTGCCACTTTGGTTTCTCCTTTCTTTTGCAATTCAGGGTTTCATCCGCGTTTTTCATCTGGTCAGGTTGAATCTTCGGATTGTCCTGGAGTGGATGCGGTGGTGGATCGGTTGCATCGGATTTGGGGACAAGTGGTGGATAATTTGGAATTGTCCCAGGAGAGGACTCAGCAGTTTGCTAACCATCGTCGTCGTGTTGGTCCCCACCTTCGCGTTGGGGACTTGGTGTGGTTGTCTTCCCGTTTTGTCCCTATGAGGGTTTCTTCTCCCAAATTTAAGCCTCGGTTCATCGGTCCTTATAGGATTTTGGAGATTCTTAACCCTGTTTCCTTTCGTTTGGACCTCCCGGCATCTTTCGCTATCCATAATGTGTTCCATCGGTCGTTGTTGCGGAGATATGAGGTACCGGTGGTTCCTTCTACTGAACCTCCTGCTCCTGTGCTGGTGGAGGGTGAATTGGAGTACGTCGTAGAGAAGATCTTGGACTCCCGTATTTCCAGACGGAGACTTCAATATCTGGTTAAATGGAAAGGCTATGGTCAGGAAGATAATTCTTGGGTAACTGCCTCTGATGTTCATGCCTCGGATTTGGTTCGTGCCTTTCATAGGGCTCATCCAGATCACCCTGGCGGTTCTTGTGAGGGTTCGGTGCCCCCTCCTTAAGGGGAGGGTACTGTTGTGTATCCGCTTTTTGGGCTCCCCTGGTGGTTGCTGGTGGTACTGGTGACTTGTTTGCACTTTGCTGCTTCTGTTCACCTGCTTCCATCAGTGTTTGGGAGTTTCCTATTTAGCCTTGCTCTCCAGTCATTTCCTTGCCGGTCATCATTGTAACCAGAGCCTTTGGTTGCATGTTCCTGCTACTAGTCTGCTGATCAGCTAAGTGGACTTTGTCCTTTTGTTTTGTACCTTTTGTCCAGTTTGCAGTTTTTGTAATTCTCGGTAGCTGGAAGCTCTTGCGGGCTGAAATTGCCACTCCTGTGTCATGAGTTGACACAGGAGTCTTAAAGTAATTTCAGGATGGTTTTTGAAAGGGTTTTCAGTTGACCGTGAGGTCCTCTTTTGTATCCTTCTGCTATCTAGTAAGTGGACCTCTCTTTGCTAAATCTACTTTCATACTGTGTATGTCTTTTCCTCTTAATTCACCGTTATTACATGTGGGGGGCTGCTATCATCTTTTGGGGTATTTCCCTAGAGGTAAGCCAGGTCTGTTTCTTCCTCTACCAGGCGTAGTTAGTCCTCCGGCTGGCGTGTGGCATATAGGAAGCCGTAGGTATGCTCCCTGGCTACTGTTAGTTGTGTGGTAGATTTAGCTCATGGTCAACTCGAGTTTCCATCACCCGAGAGCTCGTTCGTTACTTATATGTTTGTTACGTTCCCTTGCCATTGGGAACCATGACAGCTGGTGGAGGGCTGGGATGGCTTTTCTCGCAAAGAAGTGTCGACTGGGTAGGTCATAGCGTGGTACTGCATAGGTCATCAGGGCTTTGAAAGCTTCGCTTTCAACCAACCGGTAGGGCATCATCTCTAACGAGATTAGTCTAGCAATGTGGGTGTTCAAACCCTGTGTATGCTGATGAGAGGATGAGTACTTCCTTTTCCTAACGAGAGTCTCTTGTAGGGTGAGCTGGACTGGAGAGCTGCATATGGTGGAACTATAACCATCTAAAGAAAGAACCTGGTAGCTATATGACCATAAAATAACTAAATTTTATTAAAGACGTTAAAAATACAACATGAATAAGCTAACGTTAAAAAATGGAGGTGGAAAATATACAAAAGAAACCACCAAGAGGCAATAAAATACAGTCATATTTTTAAATATACAAAGGGTTAATAAACAAGTGTCTGATTCAAATATAAAGATGCATAAGATTTAAGTCCAAAAAAGGTACTTCCCTTCCCCAAAAATAGTGAAGGCTACTATGCGCATAAATATGTAAACCCAAGTATATTAATAATAACAAGGCCTAGACTACAAAAAACGTAACCCCTTATATTTTAATGTAAAGGCTACAATAAATAAATATTTCTTAAAATGCTCATGCAAAAAAGTGCACTTTCCCTTAGACGAAGCAATACGCGAAACACGCGTCGGGCTGCTGCAACCACCTTAGAGGTAATATCCTAGGCTATTTTCTTTTGCATATGCCATTTGGCAAAACCCCTTTATATGTGAATCAGCCTTAATGCAGGCTGCTTCAATCACCTTAGAGGTAATACCCTAAGCTACTTTCTTTTGTATATGCCACTCGGCAAATCCCTTTATGTGTGAATCAGCTTTATTGCAAGCTGCTTCATTATTCTGGTCACTATTTGCACTTTAAATATCTTTTGGTATGAGATTGAATCATCACATATTGAGGATTATATCCCTTTTATGCAGGCTACTACACTATATAGGCTGTTAGATATTTTGAATCACTGTACACACTTTAAACCAGTAGCAAGCCATTGTACTATAGAGGCTGCTAGATCTATTGTATGCACTTTAATTATGCTGGTCCTTTTTTGCATGAGCATTTTAAGAAATATTTATTTATTGTAGCCTTTACATAAAAATATAAGGGGTTACGATTTTTGTAGTCTAGGCCTTATTATTATTAATATACTTGGGTTTACATATTTATGCGCATAGTACCCTTCACTATTTTTGGTGAAGGGAAGTACCTTTTTTGGACTTAAATCTTATGCATCTTTATATTTGAATCAGACACTTGTTTATTAACCCTTTGTATATTTAAAAATATCACTGTATTTTATTGCCTCTTGGTGGTTTCTTTTGTATATTTTCCACCTCCATTTTTTAACTTTAGCTTATTCATGTTGTATTTTTAAACGTCTTTAATAAAATTTAGTTATTTTATGGTCATATATCTTCCAGGTTCTTTCTTTAGATGGTTATATTGATTTGAAGCTTTGCCATTTATCTAGGCAGGTATTTTTCCTTTTTGATGTATATGGTGGAACTAGCGGTATTGGCGGTGGTGGACATGGCGGATTGAGAGAGGGTTGGTGATGGTATTCTCGATGTTGGCCTACATACAGTATTTCCTACCTATAACCTTGTGATTCCCTGACTGCTTTGGCCTTGCGACGATACCTCCACATTTGCTGCTAGTGGTGTCCTAACTGGTGGGCTTACAGTGAGGGAAGCAATGTAGCGTTGCTGACTACTTTCATTCTGAGCGGGTGCACCAACGGTATGGGACGTTTGGTAGTTAGTCCAGTCTTGCAAGTGCATGCTGGTTAAATGTCTACGCATACACGTTGCAATTAAATTTTGGACATTCTTCCCTCTGCTAAAGATCTTTGAGCATTTCTTACAGATAACTTTGCACTGATCATTCGGATCTTGGTTAAAAAACTCCCACACTGCAATCTTCCTACTATAGAATACCTTTTCAGGCATTGCACACTGTGCTACTTTAACCAGATGGCCACGCTGTCATAAAAGTGTTTTTGGTTTTCTCAAACGTTTTTGGCCAGATACGGGCCTGCCAGATGAAAGTCGTTGCGATGTAGATGCCTGTTGCGGATCATCCTCCCCGCTTCAGAGCTACTGCCAGCGGCACCCTGTTCCCCCAATGGCTGCCAATCTGGGTCAACAACTGGGTCATCTATCACCTCCTTTTCAATGTCATGTGCACCTTCCTCTGTGTCACCGTGTAAAGTGCTATAGCGTTTGGGACGGGGCACCATAGTCTCATCGGGGTCACATTCTGGCTCAGTACTAGGGTTGAGCGAAACGGGTCGATCATTTTCAAAAGTCGCCGACTTTTGGCTAAGTCGGCGTCTCATGAAACCCGATCCGACCCCTGTGCTTGTCGGCCATGCGGTACGCGACTTTCGTGCCAAAGTCGCGTTTTAATGACGCGAAAAGCGCCATTTCTCAGCCAATGAAGGTGAACGCAGAGTGTGGGCAGCGTGATGACATAGATCCTGGTCCCCACCATCTTAGAGAAGGGCATTGCAGTGATTGGCTTGCTGTCTGCGGCGTCACAGGGGCTATAAAGGGGCGTTCCCGCCGACCGCCATCTTACTGCTGCTGATCTGAGCTTAGGGACAGGTTGCTGCCGCTTCGTCAGAAGCAGGGAGAGCGTTAGGCAGGGTCCACTAACCACCAAACCGCTTGTGCTGCAGCGATTTCCACTGTCCAACACCACCTTCGGTGTGCAGGGACTGTGGAAGCTATTTTTTTTTTTTTTCCCCTCAGCGCTGTAGCTCATTGGGCTGCCCTAGAAGGCTCCGTGATAGCTGTATTGCTGTGTGTACGCCACTGTGGAAACCAACTGCTTTTTTCAAAGCACATATCCTCTTGTTCCTTCCTTTCTGCACAGCTATCTTTTTTGTTTGTCCACACTTTTTATTTAATTTGTGCATCAGTCCACTCCTATTGCTGCCTGCCATACCTGGCTTACATTACTGCAGGGAGATAGTAATTGTAGGACAGTCCCTGTTTTTTTTTTGTTTTTTTTGTGGGAGATTAAGATTGGCATTTCTGCTACAGTGCCATCCCTGTGTGTGCCATCTCTCACTGAGTGGGCCATAGAAAGCCTATTTATTTTTTCCGTGATTTGTGTTCTAAATTCTACCTCAACACAAAAACACTACATCAATCAGTGGGAGAAAAATATTGGCCTCAGTCAGGGCTTGTGTGCCACTGCTGTGTGTGCTATCTCTCATTCAGTGGGCTATAGCAAGCCTATTTATTTATTTTTTTTTTTTAATATTATTTGGTTTCTAAAGTCTCCCTGAAAAAAAAAAAATACCTAAAAAAACAGTGGGAGAGTAATATTGCCCTTTCAGCTTGTGTGCCAGTCTTGACTCCTGGGTGTGCCACCTCTCTCCCTCTCATTCAGTGGGCCATAGAAAGCCTATTTATTTATTTTTTTAAATATTATTGGGTTTCTAAAGTCTCCCTTAAAAAACAAAAAATACATAAAAAAACAGTGGGAGAGTAATATTGCCCTTTCAGCTTGTGTGCCAGGCTTGACTCCTGGGTGTGCCACCTCTCTCCCTCTCATTCAGTGGGCCATAGAAAGCCTATTTATTTATTTTTTTAAATATTATTGGGTTTCTAAAGTCTCCCTTAAAAAACAAAAAATACATAAAAAAACAGTGGGAGAGTAATATTGCCCTTTCAGCTTGTGTGCCAGTCTTGACTCCTGGGTGTGCCACCTCTCTCTCATTCAGTGGGCCATAGAAAGCATTTTTTTTTTTTTCCTTGATTTGTGTTCTAAAATCTACCTCAACACAAAAACACTACATCAATCAGTGGGAGAAAAATATTGGCCTCAGTCAGGGCTTGTGTGCCACTGCTGTGTGTGCTATCTCTCATTCAGTGGGCTATAGAAAGCCTATTTATTTATTTATTTTTTTTCTTATTATTTGGTTTCTAAAGTCTCCCTGAAAAAAAAAAAAAACATAAAAAAACAGTGGGAGAGTAATATTGCCCTTTCAGCTTGTGTGCCAGTCTTGACTCCTGGGTGTGCCACCTCTCTCCCTCTCATTCAGTGGGCCATAGAAAGCCTATTTATTTATTTTTTTAAATATTATTGGGTTTCTAAAGTCTCCCTGAAAAAAAAAAATACATAAAAAAACAGTGGGAGAGTAATATTGCCCTTTCAGCTTGTGTGCCAGTCTTGACTCCTGGGTGTGCCACCTCTCTCCCTCTCATTCAGTGGGCCATAGAAAGCCTATTTATTTATTTTTTTAAATATTATTGGGTTTCTAAAGTCTCCCTGAAAAAAAAAAATACATAAAAAAACAGTGGGAGAGTAATATTGCCCTTTCAGCTTGTGTGCCAGTCTTGACTCCTGGGTGTGCCACCTCTCTCCCTCTCATTCAGTGGGCCATAGAAAGCCTATTTATTTATTTTTTTAAATATTATTGGGTTTCTAAAGTCTCCCTTAAAAAACAAAAAATACATAAAAAAACAGTGGGAGAGTAATATTGCCCTTTCAGCTTGTGTGCCAGTCTTGACTCCTGGGTGTGCCACCTCTCTCTCATTCAGTGGGCCATAGAAAGCATTTTTTTTTTCCTTGATTTGTGTTCTAAAATCTACCTCAACACAAAAACACTACATCAATCAGTGGGAGAAAAATATTGGCCTCAGTCAGGGCTTGTGTGCCACTGCTGTGTGTGCTATCTCTCATTCAGTGGGCTATAGAAAGCCTATTTATTTATTTATTTTTTTTCTTATTATTTGGTTTCTAAAGTCTCCCTGAAAAAAAAAAAAAAAACATAAAAAAACAGTGGGAGAGTAATATTGCCCTTTCAGCTTGTGTGCCAGTCTTGACTCCTGGGTGTGCCACCTCTCTCTCTCATTCAGTGGGCTATAGAAAGCCTATTTTTTTTTTTTTTTTTTTTAATTATTTGGTTTCTAAAGTCTCCCTGAAATAAAAAAAAAACTTAAAAAAACAGTGGGAGAGTAATATTGCCCTTTCAGCTTGTGCGCCAGTCTTGACTCCTGGGTGTGCCACCTCTCTCTCTCTAATTGTGGGCCATAGCCTTTTTTTTTTTTTTTTTTTAATATTATTTGGTTTCTAAAGTCTCCCTGAGAAAAAAATAAAAATAAATTAGGTGGGAGATTAATATTGACATTAGTGCTTGAGTGACAGTCCTGCGTGTGTGTCATCTCTGTGATTTTGTGCCACAGAAAACAGAGTGTGTAACATTGTGCCTGATTTTCCTTGTGGTCTCACCAACCTGTTAAGGGATATTGAAATCATACTGAAGTTATAGCTCACCGTGTAAGTTGTTTGACAGCAACAAATAAAGTTACTTTGGTTAAGATTTTAAAACAATGAGGAAGTCTGGTGCAAGAGGTCGTCGTGGGCGTTCATTGTCAGCTGGTAATGATGGTAGTGGTAGTGGAGCATCAGGTGGTCGTGGGGATAAAAATATTCCACCTAAGTCTGGAGCTGTGGAGCCAGTTTCGTCGTCAGGCTACACAAGGCCTCGAACGCTCTCTTTTCTGGGAGTAGGAAAACCGCTTTTAAAGGCGGAGCAGCAACAGCAAGTTTTGGCTTACATTGCAGACTCAGCCTCTAGCTCTTTTGCCTCCTCTTCCGAAACTGGTAAATGTAAAAGCAGCGCGTCGCTTGTGGATGTTCACGGTCAGGGACAAGTCGCTTCCTTGTCCTCCTCAGCAAAAACTACAACAAGAGAGAAGGATGCAGCAGGCGACACAACGGGTCACTCCATGGAGCTCTTTACACATACCGTCCCTGGCTTAGAAAGTGAAACATTTAACAGGCCATGCCCATTACAAGTATATTCTGACATGGAGTGCACTGATGCACAGCCACAGCCAGAGTACTATGCTGCTCCTTTGACTCAGACCACCACATTGCCCTCTCAGGGTACAGATCCACAATCAGACCCTGATGAGACTATGTTGCCCCGCCACGAACGCTATACCACCGACCGACACAGTGACACAGACGAAGTTGCACACAAGCTCGAAGAGGAGGTAATAGATGACCCAGTTATTGACCCCGATTGGCAGCCATTGGGGGAACAGGGTGCAGGCGGCAGTAGTTCAGAAGCGGAGGTGGAGGAGGGGCCGCAGCAGGCATCAACATCGCAACAGGTTCCATCTGCCGGGCCCGTATCTGGCCCAAAACGCGTGTCAAAGCCAAAACCTGTTGGAGCACAGCGTTGCCATCCGGTTAAAGCTCAGTCTGCAATCCCTGAAAAGGGATCCGAGTCTAGGAAGAGTGCAGTCTGGCATTTTTTTAAACAACATCCAACTGATCAGCGCAAAGTCATCTGTCAAAAATGTTCAACTAGCTTAAGCAGAGGTCAGAATCTGAAAAGTCTAAATACTAGTTGCATGCATAGACACTTAACCACCATGCATTTTCAAGCCTGGACTAACTACCAAACGTCCCTCAAGGTTGTAGCACCCTCGGCCAATGAAGCTAGTCAGCAACGCAACATCCCTTCCGTCACTGTAAGGCCACCATTTTCCGCACCACCGGCAGTATCTGTGCAGGTTTCTTTGCCAGCCAAAAGCAGTCAGGGTCAGGGAATCACCAGTTTTGTAGGAGGAAATATTGCATCTAGGGCACCGGCGGAAACAATACCGTCTCCAACCGTCTCTCAGTCTGCCATGTACACCGGCACACCCGAAAGTTCCACAATCTCCAGCTCTCCAGTCCAGCTCACCCTACATGAGACTCTGGTTAGAAAAAGGAAGTACTTATCCGCGTACACAGTGTTTTAACGCCCACATAGCTAGACTAATCTCGTTAGAGATGATGCCCTACCGGTTAGTTGAAAGCGAAGCTTTCAAAGCCCTGATGGAGTACGCTGAACCACGATACGAGCTACCCAGTCGACACTTTTTTTCCAGAAAAGCCATCCCAGCCCTGCACCAGCATGTTAAACAGCGCATCGTCCATGCACTCAGGCAATCTGTGAGTACAAAGGTGCACCTGACTACAGATGCATGGACCAGTAGGCATGGCCAGGGACGTTATGTGTCCATCACGGCACACTGGGTGAATGTGGTGGATGCAGGGTCCACAGGCGACATCAATTTAGGGACAGTTGTGCCTAGCCCACGGTCTAGGAAACAGTTGGCTGTAGGCGTTCGCACCCCCTCCTCCTCCTCCTCCTCATCCTCCTGCAGAAGCTACAGCTCTTCCACAGAACGCAGTCTGCCAACCACTCCATCGGCAGATGACACTGTTGCACACCAGTTGTCCCATTATGGGCCAGCTACTGGCAAGCGTCAGCAGGCTGTATTGGCTATGAAGTGCTTGGGCGACAACAGACACACCGCGGAAGTTCTGTCCGAGTTCTTGCAACAAGAAACACAGTCGTGGCTGGGCACAGTAGATCTTGAGGCAGGCAAGGTAGTGAGTGATAACGGAAGGAATTTCATGGCTGCCATCTCCCTTTCCCAACTGAAACACATTCCTTGCCTGGCTCACACCTTAAACCTGGTGGTGCAGTGCTTATTGAAAACTTATCCTGGGTTCTCCGACCTGCTCCTCAAAGTGCGTGCACTTTGCTCACATATCCGACGTTCGCCTGTACACGCCAGCCGTATGCAGACCTATCAGCGGTCTTTGAACCTTCCCCAGCATCGCCTAATCATAGACGTTGCAACAAGGTGGAACTCAACACTGCACATGCTTCAGAGACTGTGCGAACAGAGGCGTGCTGTTATTTATTTGTGGGAGGATACACGGGCAGGCAGTAGGATGGCAGACATGGAGTTGTCAGGTGTGCAGTGGTCTAAGATACAAGACATGTGTCAAGTCCTTCAGTGTTTTGAGGAATGCACACGGCTGGTTAGTGCAGACAACGCCGTAATAAGCATGAGCATCCCCCTAATGCGTCTGCTGATGCAAAGTTTGACGCACATAAAGGAGCAGGCGTCTGCACCAGAGGAAGAGGAAAGCCTTGATGACAGTCAGCCATTGTCTGGTCAGGGCAGTGTACAGGACGAGGTAGCGGGCGAAGAGGAGGTGGAGGATGAGGAGGATGATGGGGATGAGTATATTTTTAATGCCGAACCTTTCCCGGGGGCACAGGAAATTGGTTGCGTGTCACGGCCGGGTTCTGGTTTTTTGAGGGACACAAGTGACGTAGATTTGCCTGCAACTGCCCCTCAACCAATCACAACCGGAGATTTGACAACTGGAACTTTGGCCCACATGGCGGATTATGCCTTACGTATCCTAAAAAGGGACACACGCATTACGAAAATGATGAACGATGACGATTACTGGTTGGCCTGCCTCCTTGATCCACGCTATAAAGGCAAATTGCAAAATATTATGCCACATGAGAACTTGGAACTAATATTAGCAACCAAACAATCAACTCTTGTTGACCGTTTGCTTCAGGCATTCCCAGCACACAGCGCACGTGATCGTTCTCACACGAGCTCCAGGGGGCAGCAGACTAGGAGTGTTAGGGGTGCACACATCAGAAGTGGCGTTGGACAGAGGGGTTTTCTGACCAGGTTGTGGAGTGATTTTGCTATGACCGCAGACAGGACAGGTACTGCTGCATCAATTGAAAGTGACAGGAGACAACATTTGTCCAGTATGGTTACTAACTATTTTTCATCCCTTATCGATGTTCTCCCTCAACCGTCATTCCCATTTGATTACTGGGCCTCCAAATTAGACACCTGGCCAGAATTGGCAGAATATGCATTGCAGGAGCTTGCTTGCCCGGCAGCAAGTGTCCTATCAGAAAGAGTATTCAGTGCTGCAGGTTCAATATTAACCGAAAAAAGGACTCGTCTGGCTACCCAAAATGTTGACGATCTAACATTCATTAAAATGAACCACAACTGGATTTCGAAATCTTTTGCCCCACCTTGCCCGGCCGACACCTAGCTTTCCTATGAAAGGCTCTTGCCTGTGAATTACTTTTCTAATGTCTAATTTGCTGCAGCTGATTGTACAGCATACGACATGTTTACACCTCCCTAAATGGCCAAACTCCCCACACGGGGCCGTGGTATCGCGACTTGGCGCAAGCACCCGTGAGACTGCTGTTTGTCTGAAGAGGTGGGTGTGCTCGCTTTTGGTTGACGGCATTGCTACTGGGTCCCTCATAGTACAATGTAGTGTCTCTGGCGGTGGTGGTGCACACCCAACGTCAGACACACCGTTGTAACATGAGGGGCCCTGGGGCGGTCCCGCCGGCCTCTAGAGAGTTCCCCCCTACCCCAGCTCAAAATGTGCTCTACCACATGCAAAATTATGTCGCACAGCTCCACCAATCTTTAGTCTATTCGCTGACATCATTCAATGTCTGGCACTGACAATACAAATTTGTAGACATCTACGATGCAACTTAAAGTAGTCTGTGTCTGTGTCCTATATTGGCACCATTAAATAGTTACTGCCAAATTACTATGTCAGAAACTCAGCAGATGAGCCCACCCCTGTACCTAAGTATGCCACCTTTTTTTTTGTTTTGGTTGTTTTGCGAGACATTAACATCTATTTATATTTTGGGAGTACTGGGACAGACACTCCTTGCACTACTCCTCCACTCACCACCAAGCTGCCCGTGTATCCATGTAACCGCTGTAAAACTGCCATGAGCCTATTGTTTGTTATTTTAGGCCTTTCAAGCCTGTCTGCGGTCCCTCCTTCCACTAGTCCTCCACTGACCAGACCACTGCTGCCCGTGTACCCCTGGAACCAATTATAAAGTGCCTACAGCCAGCCCATTTTTTTATGTTAGGCCTTTGAAGCCTGTCTGCGGTCCCTCCTTCCACTAGTCCTCCACTGGCCAGACCACTGCTGCCCGTGTACCCCTGGAACCAATTATAAAGTGCCTACAGCCAGCCCATTTTCTTATGTTAGGCCTTTGAAGCCTGTCTGCGGTCCCTACTTTAAATACTCCTCCACTGACCACCAAGCTGCCTGCCCGTGTATCCATGTAACCGCTGTAAAACTGCCATGAGCCTATTGTTTGTTATGTTAGGCCTTTGATAGCCTGTCTGCGGTCCCTACTTTAAATACTCCTCCACTCACCACCAAGCTGCCTGCCCGTCTATCCATGTAACCGCTGTAAAACTGCAATGAGCCTATTGTTTGTTATTTTAGGCCTTTGATAGCCTGTCTGCGGCCCCTACTTGCAATACTCCTCCACTGACCACAATGCTGCCTGGAGTGCCTGCCTGTGTATCCATGTAACCGATGTAAAACTGCCATGACTGCCTACTGTTTGTTATTTTAGGCCTTTGATAGCCTGTCTGCAGCCCCTACTTGCAATACTCCTCCACTGACCACACCAATGCTGCCCGTGTACCCCTGGAACCTATTTAAAAGTTCATAGAGCCTAGTTATATATTTTATTTACTATTAATAAGGCCATGATGGACTACGCTGTACCACGCTACAAGCTAACCAGTCAACACTTCTTTTGCGAGAAAAGCCATCCCAACCCTCCACCAGCATGTAGAAGACCGCATTGTCCATGCACTCTGGCAATCTGTGAGTACAAAGGTGCACCTGACAACAGACGCATGGACCTGTAGGCATGGCCACGGAAGATTACGTGTCCATTACGGCGCAATGGGTTAATGTGGTGGATGCATGGTCCACAGGGGACAGCCTACTAAGTCTGTCTGCAGTCCCTAATTCAAATTGTCCTCCACTGTCTAAATCGGAGCTTCCACCTTCTGGCTTTCGGCCTATAGTATCAGAAATTAAACTGCATTTGGCCTTCAACTTTGGTTAGGGCCTACTAACGGCTTCTGCCCCTCCCTGGTGTTGCCCTCAACTAAATAAAGCTGAGCTTCAACCTTCCGGCTCTCATTAAGTGGTTTTAAAAAAAAAAAATGGTGGTTAGGGCCTACTAACGGCTTCTGCCCCTCCCTGGTGTTGCCCTCAACTAAATAAAGCTGAGCTTCAACCTTCTGCTCCAAATTACCATTTTAAAAAATGCAATAGGCTTTTCCGGCCTACTAAAGGTGTCTGTCTGTGTGCCCCTGCCTGGTGTTGCCCTCAACTAAATAAAGCTGAGCTTCAACCTTCTGCTCCAAATTACCATTTTAAAAAATGCAATAGGCTTTTCCGGCCTACTAAAGGTGTCTGTCTGTGTGCCCCTGCCTGGTGTTGTCCTCAACTAAATAAAGCTGAGCTTCAACCTTCCGGCTCTCATTAAGTGGTTTTAAAAAAAAAAAATGGTGGTTAGGGCCTACTAACGGCTTCTGCCCCTCCCTGGTGTTGCCCTCAACTAAATAAAGCTGAGCTTCAACCTTCTGCTCCAAATTACCATTTTAAAAAATGCAATAGGCTTTTCCGGCCTACTAAAGGTGTCTGTCTGTGTGCCCCTGCCTGGTGTTGTCCTCAACTAAATAAAGCTGAGCTTCAACCTTCCGGCTCTCATTAAGTGGTTTTAAAAAAAAAAAATGGTGGTTAGGGCCTACTAACGGCTTCTGCCCCTCCCTGGTGTTGCCCTCAACTAAATAAAGCTGAGCTTCAACCTTCTGCTCCAAATTACCATTTTAAAAAATGCAATAGGCTTTTCCGGCCTACTAAAGGTGTCTGTCTGTGTGCCCCTGCCTGGTGTTGTCCTCAACTAAATAAAGCTGAGCTTCAACCTTCCGGCTCTCATTAAGTGGTTTTAAAAAAAAAAAATGGTGGTTAGGGCCTACTAACGGCTTCTGCCCCTCCCTGGTGTTGCCCTCAACTAAATAAAGCTGAGCTTCAACCTTCTGCTCCAAATTACCATTTTAAAAAATGCAATAGGCTTTTCCGGCCTACTAAAGGTGTCTGTCTGTGTGCCCCTGCCTGGTGTTGTCCTCAACTAAATAAAGCTGAGCTTCAACCTTCTGCTCCAAATTACCATTTTAAAAAATGCAATAGGCTTTTCCGGCCTACTAAAGGTGTCTGTCTGTGTGCCCCTGCCTGGTGTTGTCCTCAACTAAATAAAGCTGAGCTTCAACCTTCCGGCTCTCATTAAGTGGTTTTAAAAAAAAAAAATGGTGGTTAGGGCCTACTGACGGCTTCTGCCCCTCCCTGGTGTTGCCCTCAACTAAATAAAGCTGAGCTTCAACCTTCTGCTCCAAATTACCATTTTAAAAAATGCAATAGGCTTTTCCGGCCTACTAAAGGTGTCTGTCTGTGTGCCCCTGCCTGGTGTTGTCCTCAACTAAATAAAGCTGAGCTTCAACCTTCTGCTCCAAATTACCATTTTAAAAAATGCAATAGGCTTTTCCGGCCTACTAAAGGTGTCTGTCTGTGTGCCCCTGCCTGGTGTTGTCCTCAACTAAATAAAGCTGAGCTTCAGCCTTCCGGCTCTCATTAAGTGGTTTTAAAAAAAAAAAATGGTGGTTAGGGCCTACTAACGGCTTCTGCCCCTCCCTGGTGTTGCCCTCAACTAAATAAAGCTGAGCTTCAACCTTCTGCTCCAAATTACCATTTTAAAAAATGCAATAGGCTTTTCCGGCCTACTAAAGGTGTCTGTCTGTGTGCCCCTGCCTGGTGTTGTCCTCAACTAAATAAAGCTGAGCTTCAACCTTCTGCTCCAAATTACCATTTTAAAAAATGCAATAGGCTTTTCCGGCCTACTAAAGGTGTCTGTCTGTGTGCCCCTGCCTGGTGTTGTCCTCAACTAAATAAAGCTGAGCTTCAACCTTCCGGCTCTCATTAAGTGGTTTTAAAAAAAAAAAATGGTGGTTAGGGCCTACTAACGGCTTCTGCCCCTCCCTGGTGTTGCCCTCAACTAAATAAAGCTGAGCTTCAACCTTCTGCTCCAAATTACCATTTTAAAAAATGCAATAGGCTTTTCCGGCCTACTAAAGGTGTCTGTCTGTGTGCCCCTGCCTGGTGTTGTCCTCAACTAAATAAAGCTGAGCTTCAACCTTCCGGCTCTCATTAAGTGGTTTTAAAAAAAAAAAATGGTGGTTAGGGCCTACTAACGGCTTCTGCCCCTCCCTGGTGTTGCCCTCAACTAAATAAAGCTGAGCTTCAACCTTCTGCTCCAAATTACCATTTTAAAAAATGCAATAGGCTTTTCCGGCCTACTAAAGGTGTCTGTCTGTGTGCCCCTGCCTGGTGTTGTCCTCAACTAAATAAAGCTGAGCTTCAACCTTCTGCTCCAAATTACCATTTTAAAAAATGCAATAGGCTTTTCCGGCCTACTAAAGGTGTCTGTCTGTGTGCCCCTGCCTGGTGTTGTCCTCAACTAAATAAAGCTGAGCTTCAACCTTCCGGCTCTCATTAAGTGGTTTTAAAAAAAAAATGGTGGTTAGGGCCTACTAACGGCTTCTGCCCCTCCCTGGTGTTGCCCTCAACTAAATAAAGCTGAGCTTCAACCTTCTGCTCCAAATTACCATTTTAAAAAATGCAATAGGCTTTTCCGGCCTACTAAAGGTGTCTGTCTGTGTGCCCCTGCCTGGTGTTGTCCTCAACTAAATAAATCTGAGCTTCAACCTTCCGGCTCTCATTAAGTGGTTTTAAAAAAAAAAAATGGTGGTTAGGGCCTACTAACGGCTTCTGCCCCTCCCTGGTGTTGCCCTCAACTAAATAAAGCTGAGCTTCAACCTTCTGCTCCAAATTACCATTTTAAAAAATGCAATAGGCTTTTCCGGCCTACTAAAGGTGTCTGTCTGTGTGCCCCTGCCTGGTGTTGTCCTCAACTAAATAAAGCTGAGCTTCAACCTTCCGGCTCTCATTAAGTGGTTTTTAAAAAAAAAAAAAAGGGTGGTTAGGGCCTACTAACGGCTTCTGCCCCTCCCTGGTGTTGCCCTAAACTAAATAAAGCTGAGCTTCAACCTTCTGCTCCAAATTACCATTTTAAAAAATGCAATAGGCTTTTCCGGCCTACTAAAGGTGTCTGTCTGTGTGCCCCTGCCTGGTGTTGTCCTCAACTAAATAAAGCTGAGCTTCAACCTTCTGCTCCAAATTACCATTTTAAAAAATGCAATAGGCTTTTCCGGCCTACTAAAGGTGTCTGTCTGTGTGCCCCTGCCTGGTGTTGTCCTCAACTAAATAAAGCTGAGCTTCAACCTTCCGGCTCTCATTAAGTGGTTTTAAAAAAAAAAAATGGTGGTTAGGGCCTACTAACGGCTTCTGCCCCTCCCTGGTGTTGCCCTCAACTAAATAAAGCTGAGCTTCAACCTTCTGCTCCAAATTACCATTTTAAAAAATGCAATAGGCTTTTCCGGCCTACTAAAGGTGTCTGTCTGTGTGCCCCTGCCTGGTGTTGTCCTCAACTAAATAAAGCTGAGCTTCAACCTTCTGCTCCAAATTACCATTTTAAAAAATGCAATAGGCTTTTCCGGCCTACTAAAGGTGTCTGTCTGTGTGCCCCTGCCTGGTGTTGTCCTCAACTAAATAAAGCTGAGCTTCAACCTTCCGGCTCTCATTAAGTGGTTTTAAAAAAAAAAAATGGTGGTTAGGGCCTACTAACGGCTTCTGCCCCTCCCTGGTGTTGCCCTCAACTAAATAAAGCTGAGCTTCAACCTTCTGCTCCAAATTACCATTTTAAAAAATGCAATAGGCTTTTCCGGCCTACTAAAGGTGTCTGTCTGTGTGCCCCTGCCTGGTGTTGTCCTCAACTAAATAAAGCTGAGCTTCAACCTTCTGCTCCAAATTACCATTTTAAAAAATGCAATAGGCTTTTCCGGCCTACTAAAGGTGTCTGTCTGTGTGCCCCTGCCTGGTGTTGTCCTCAACTAAATAAAGCTGAGCTTCAACCTTCCGGCTCTCATTAAGTGGTTTTAAAAAAAAAAAATGGTGGTTAGGGCCTACTAACGGCTTCTGCCCCTCCCTGGTGTTGCCCTCAACTAAATAAAGCTGAGCTTCAACCTTCTGCTCCAAATTACCATTTTAAAAAATGCAATAGGCTTTTCCGGCCTACTAAAGGTGTCTGTCTGTGTGCCCCTGCCTGGTGTTGTCCTCAACTAAATAAAGCTGAGCTTCAACCTTCTGCTCCAAATTACCATTTTAAAAAATGCAATAGGCTTTTCCGGCCTACTAAAGGTGTCTGTCTGTGTGCCCCTGCCTGGTGTTGTCCTCAACTAAATAAAGCTGAGCTTCAATCTTCCGGCTCTCATTAAGTGGTTTTAAAAAAAAAAAAGGGTGGTTAGGGCCTACTAACGGCTTCTGCCCCTCCCTGGTGTTGCCCTCAACTAAATAAAGCTGAGCTTCAACCTTCTGCTCCAAATTACCATTTTAAAAAATGCAATAGGCTTTTCCGGCCTACTAAAGGTGTCTGTCTGTGTGCCCCTGCCTGGTGTTGTCCTCAACTAAATAAAGCTGAGCTTCAACCTTCCGGCTCTCATTAAGTGGTTTTAAAAAAAAAAAATGGTGGTTAGGGCCTACTAACGGCTTCTGCCCCTCCCTGGTGTTGCCCTCAACTAAATAAAGCTGAGCTTCAACCTTCTGCTCCAAATTACCATTTTAAAAAATGCAATAGGCTTTTCCGGCCTACTAAAGGTGTCTGCCCCTCCCTGGTGTTGTCCTCAACTGAACAAAGCTGAGCTTCCACATTCTGGCTTTCGCCCTATACTATCAGATATTAAACTGCATTTGGCCTACTAGTGTGGTTAGGCCCTTGAAACAGTGTCTGCTGCTCTTGGGTTTGCTACTCCACTGAACAAAGCAATGCCGCCTGTTTAGTCCTGTTACCAATTTTGAACTGCATGTAGCCTACTTTATTCTTTGGCCCTATATCTGTTTCCTCCTCATCCTGCCCATTGCCCAGCCACTGCTAAATGAGTCTGCTGGTACATTGACCTAGACCACTACATTCCCCTTGTACTCTACACAGCCAGAATCTGACCCTGCTGAAAGTAAGGTTCCCCTTCCCGCATGTTATACCACCTTACACAGGGACAAAGAGGAAGGTGCAGATGAAAGTGCAGGTTCCTTCATCAGGTGGGGGGGCATACTCGTTGGCGACGTCACTGGCACAGGGCCCCTCAGAGTACGCAAAAGTGTCGCTGCTGGTGGGAGGCGCCCCCGCCATGCAAACACACCGCCGTACTTTGAGGGGCCCTGTGCCAGTGGCAATGCGAACGAGTGGGCCCCCCCCTGCTTGCTCAGGATCACAGCACTTGCAACTTTTAAATACTTACCTTTCCCTGCAACACCGCCGTGACGTAGTCCGCATTTCCTGGGCCCACGAAAAACTTGAGCCAGCCCTACTCCCCCCACAACTTTCCCCCAATTCCCTATGCCCAACTATTATTATACAGTTAATTAAGATTGGCAAGCTTCAGAAACAAGAATGGATGTTTTTGGCATTAAAATGGGCACTGTAGGTGTTTTCCTGGCCTCCACTCACTGCCGACTATGCTTCCCCATTGACTTGCATTGGGTTTCGTGTTTCGGTCGATCCCCGACTTTTAGCGATAATCGGCCGACTGCACTCGACTCGACTCTGGACAAAATCGGGTTTCCCAAAACCCTACTCGATCTTAAAAAAATGAAAGTCGCTCAACCCTACTCAGTACAATGCAAGGGCAATGTAGTGATCTGAGTCAATGGAACAGCATAATAATCTAGCTGTGGCTGTGCATCTGTGCACTCCATGTCCGATTCATCTTGTAATGGGCTGTTAACTATTTCCCTTTCTAACCCTGGCATGGTATGTGTAAAGAGCTCCATGGAGTAAACTGTAGTGTCGCCTGCCACATCCTTCACTTTTGCTTTGGGTGAAGAACACAAGGAAACGACTTGTTCCTGACCGGGAACATCCACTGATGACTCGCTGCTTTTAAATTTGGAACTTTCGGAAGAGGAGGCGAAAGAGCTAGAGGCTGAGTCAGCAAGGAAAGCCAAAACTTTTTCCTGCTGCTCCGGCTTTAAAAGCGGTTTTCCAACTCCCAGATAAGGGAGCCTTCGAGGCCTTGTGTAGCCAGAAGATGGCTCAACAACTTGAGCCTTAGGTGCTATTTTGCTTTTCCCACTACCACCAGATGCTCCACCACCACCACCACCACCATCATTACCAGCTGGCACCGACCGCCCACAGCCTCTTCCACCAGACTTCCTCATTTTTGGGAAAACGTAACCAAACTAACAACCATTTTATGGTACTGTAAAACAAGGTAGAAGGTGTAGATAAGCTTGTTGGCAATTTAAATCTCCCTTTTTTTGGAGGGAGACTGGAGCAAAAAACAGGCCCTGTGTATTACACTATACAATGTAAGTGGCAGAACGTGACTGGAAGATATATGAAAAACAGAACTGACGTATATGAACTTGTTGGCAATTTAAATCTCCATTTTTTGGGGGGAGACTGGAGCAAAAAACAGGCCCTGTGTATTACACTATACAATGTAAGTGGCAGAACGTGGCTTGAATATATACGACAAACAGAACTGACGTATATGAACTTGTTGGCAATTTAAATCTCCCTTTTTTTTTGGGGGGGGGAGACTGGAGCAAAAAACAGGCCCTGTGTATTACTCTACACAATGTAAAAGGCAGAACGTGGCTGGCAGATATACGACAAACAGAACTGACGTATATGAACTTGTTGGCAATTTAAATCTCCTTTTTTTGGGGAGGAGACTGGAGCAAAAAACAGGCCCTGTGTATTACACCATTCAATGTAAGTGGCAGAACATGGCTGGCAGATATACGACAAACAGAACTGACATATATAAACTTGTTGGCAATTTAAATCTCCCTTTTTTGGGGGGAGACTGGAGCAAAAAACAGGCCCTGTGTATTACTCTACACAATGTAAAAGGCAGATATACGTCAAACAGAACTGACGTAGATCCACTTAGTGGCATTTATTTATGGTGGGGACTGAGACCTATGTCATCACATTGCCCACACTCTGCATCCTCCTTCATTGGCTGAGAAATGGTGCTGAATGCGTCATACGAAATGCAACTTTGGCACGAAGATCGCCGACCACATGGCCGATCCCACACTAGGATCGGGTCGGGTTTCATGAAACCCGACTTTGCCGAAAGTCGGCGATTTTTGAATTTATCAGAACGGTTTCACTCAACCCTAGTGGTGAGCACATTGAACCTCCAAGTGCTTCACAGAAGTTTATAATGTAGAGCCGTAAAAAAAAAATCATTTTTTTTCACAAAACATGATCTTTTCGCCCCAAATTTTTTATTTTCCCTAGGGTAACAGGATAAATTGGACCCCAAAAGTTGTTGTGCAATTTGTCCTGAGTATGCTGATACTTCACATATAGGGATAAACTACTGTTTGAGCGCATGGCGGAGCTCGGAAGGGAAGGAGTGCCATTTGACTTTTCAATGCAAAATTGGCTGGAATTGAGATCGGAACCCATGTCGCGTTTGGAGAGCCCCTGACGTGCCTAAACAGTGGAAACCCCCCACAAGTGACCCCATTTTGGAAAGAAGACCCCCTAAGGAACTTAGCTAGATGTGTGGTGAGCACTTTTAACCCCAATTGTTTCACTAAAGTTTAGAATGTAGTGCCGTGAAAATTAAAAAATCATTTTTTCTTTCCACAAAATGATGTTTTAGCCCGCAATTTTTTTTCCCAAGGGTAACAGGAGAAATTGGACCACAAAAGTTGTAGTCCAATTTGTCTGGAGTACGCTGATACCCCATATATGGGGGGAACCACTGTTTAGGCGCACGGCAGAGCTCGGAAGGGAAGGAGCGCCGTTTGAAATACAGACTTAGATGGATTGGTCTGCAGGTGTCATGTTGCATTTGCAGAGCCTCTGATGTACCTAAACAGTAGAAACGCCCCACAAGTAACCCCATATTGGAAACTAGACCCCCCAAGGAACTTATTTAGATGTGTTGTGAGTAGTGTTGAGCGATACCGTCCGATACTTGAAAGTATCGGTATCGGAAAGTATCGGCCGATACCGGCAAAGTATCGGATCTAATCCGATACCGATACCCGATACCAATACAAGTCAATGGGACTCATGTATCGGACGGTATTCCTGATGGTTCCCAGGGTCTGAAGGAGAGGAAACTCTCCTTCAGGCCCTGGGAACCATATTAATGTGTAAAAGAAAGAATTAAAATAAAAAATATTGCTATACTCACCTCTCCGACGCAGCCTGGAGCTTACCGAGGGAACCAGCAGCGTTGTTTGCTTAAAATTCGCGCTTTTCCTCCCTTACGTGAAGTCCCGGCTTGTGATTGGTCGCGTGCCGCCCATGTGGCCGCGACGCGACCAATCACAGCAAGCCGTGACGTAATTTTAGGTCCTTCAGGATTTTAAAATTACGTTCCAGCTTTGTGATTGGTCGCGTCGGTGTCACATGGGCGACGCGACCAATCACAAGCCGTGACGTCACGGGAGGCAGGACAAGCGTGCATTTTAAAATGCGCGCGTGTCCAGCCTCCCGTGACGTCACGGCTTGTGATTGGTCGCGTCGCCCATGTGACCGCGACGCGACCAATCACAAGCCAGAACGTAATTTTAAAATCCTGAAGGACCCAAAATTACGTCACGGCTTGCTGTGATTGGTCGCGTCGCGGCCACATGGGCGGCACGCGACCAATCACAAGCCGGGACTTCACGTAAGGGAGGAAAAGCGCGAATTTTAAGCAAACAACGCTGCCGGTTCCCTCGGTAAGCTCCAGGCTGCGTCGGAGAGGTGAGTATAGCAATATTTTTTATTTTAATTCTTTCTTTTACACATTAATGTTGTTTCGATACCGATACCCGATACCACAAAAATATCGGATCTCGGTATCGGAATTCCGATACAGCAAATATCGGCCGATACCCGATACTTGCGGTATCGGAATGCTCAACACTAGTTGTGAGAACTTTGAACCAACAAGTGTTTCACTACAGTTTATAATGCAGAGCTGTGAAAATAAAAAATATATTTTTTTCACGAAAATGATATTTTAGCCCCCAAATTTTTATTTTCCCAAGGGTAACAGGACAAATTGGACCCCAAAAGTTGTTGTCCAATTTGTCCTGAGAACGCTGATACCCCATATGTGGGGGGGAACCACTGTTTGGGCGCACGGGAGAACTCGGAAGGGAAGGAGCACTGTTTTAGTTTTTCAACGCAGAATTGGCTAGAATTGAGATTGGACGCCATGTCGGGTTTGGAGAGCCCCTGATGTGCCTAAACAGTGGAAACCCCCCAATTCTAACTGAAATTCTAACCCCAACCCTAACCCCAGCCCTAACCCTAGCCCTAACCCCAACCCTAACCCTAGCCCTAACCCTAGCCCTATCCCTAGCCCTAACCCTAACCCTAGCCCTAACCCTAACCCTAATGGGAAAATGGAAATAAATAAATTTTTTTAAATTTTATTATTTTTCCCTAACTAAGGGTGTGATGAAGGGGGGTTTGATTTACTTTTATAGCATTTTTTTGGCGGATTTTTATGATTGACAGCCGTCACACAGTAAAAGACGCTTTTTATTGCAAAAAATAGTTTTTGAATCACCACATTTTGAGAGCTATAATTTATCCATATTTTGGCCCACAGAGTCATGTGAGATCTTGTTTTTTGTGGGACGAGTTGATGTTTTTATTGGTACCATTTTCGGGCACATGATATTTTCTGATCGCTTTTTATTCCGATTTTTGGGAGGCAGAATGAACAAAAACCAGCAATTCCTGAAATTCTTTTAGGGGGGGCGTTTATACCACTCCACGTGTAAAATTGATAAAGCAGCTTTATTTTTCAGGTCAGTACGATTACAGCGATACCTCATTTATATAATTTTTTTATGTTTTGGCGCTTTTACACAATAAAAACTATTTTATATAAAAAAAATTGTTTTTGCATCGCTTTATTCTGAGAGCTATAACTTTTTTATTTTTCTGCTGATGATGCTGTATGGCAGCTTTTTTTGCGGGACAATATGATTTTTTCAGCTGCACCATGGTTATTTATATCCATCCTTTTGATCACGTTTTATTCCACTTTTTGTTCGCCTGTATGATAATTAAGCGTTGTTTTTTGCCTGTTTTTTTATTTATTTTTTTTGCGGTGTTCACTGAAGTGGTTAACTAGTGGGATAGTTTTATAGAGCGGGTCGTTACGGACGCGGCAATACCAAATATGTGTACTTTTATTGTTTTTTTTTAATTTACATAAATAAATGGATTTATTGGGAATTTTTTTTTTCCTTTATTTGGGGATTTTTTTTTTTATATACATTCTTTTTTTTTTTTTTTTTTTTTTTTTACTTTCACCATTGTCCCAGGGTGGGACATCACTATATTAGATCAGATCGCTGATCTGACACTGTGCATAGCACTGTGTCAGATCAGTGATCTGACAGGCAGTGCAGGAGGCTTTCCGGCGCTTGCTCTGAGCAGGTGCCGGCTAGCCACCTCACGTCATGACCCGGAAGGAGTCCCGCAGCCATCTTGGATCCGGGGACTCCTTCCGGATCACCAGAGCAACGCGATTGCATTGCGTTGCTCCGGTGGGAGAGCGCAAGGAGCCCCCGTCCCTGCGTGATCCCCCTCTATGCTGCTGTCACTACTGACAGTGGCATCAGAGGGGTTAAATGCCAGCGATTGGCGCTAGCGCCGATCGTGGGCATTGCTGCGGGGTGTCAGCTGTCATATACAGCTGACACCTGCACCCGATCACCGCGGCGCTCAGCGCGAGACTGCGGTGATCGGTGCGCTGTACTAGTACTGCGGCTGGCACAAATGCAGTGCCCGCAGCGCAGTACTAGTACGGCGCATGGTGCGAAGGGGTTAAAGGGGTTAACTAATTGGACAATTCCATAAGTTGGGTCGTTGCAAACGCAGTGATACCAGATATGTGTAATTTTATTGTTTATTTTTTTCATGCAATTTTTTATTTATGTATACAATAGCTTTTGATTTTTTAAAAAAATGTTTTGACAATTATTTATTTATTTATTTATTTTTACTTTTTTTTTACTACTTTACTTTGTCCCACTATGGGAATATGATTTTTTGCAGGCTGATCGCTTGTATAGTATTGGGATACAGCAGTATCCCCATGCTGTAGAATCTGTTAGCTCTGCACTGAAAGAGAAAGTTGCTGATCATGCACTGCACATGATCAGCAACTTTCCTAGCTTTGGTGATCCAGATGTTATCATGACGACATCGGGTCACCATAGCAACGATCGAGACTCCGTGTCACACCACGGGTTCTCCGCGCTGTCAGCCCTCTGCCGGCTCCCGGAATGCTGCGATCACCTTCAGTTGCAGCATTTTGGGGATAAAGTACAGGGAGCAGTTTGTGACCACTCCTGGCACTTAGTACCTGGTGTCAGCTGTCAGAATTAACAGACACACAGCGGCGATCACCTGCACACCACTCGTGTGCGCGGGAGATCGCGAGGACGTAATAATCCATCACTGGTCAAATAAGCCCAGGGCTCATGGACGGATTATTATGACTGTTGTCAGAAAGGGGTTAAACAGAGAGAAATATCACAATGCACAAAAGCAAAAAACATATCACTGGTGTGTCAACTTTGTGTTTCACTAAACCCTCCCAGTCGCTATGTCCCTACACAGTTTGACAATGGCAATTTAAATCATTTCTTTTCTCATTCAGCTTGTTACTTTATATGTTCTCCGATGCAAAATTATATCACTTCTGCTTTATAAGAGAGAGTGATAAATATCGCAATAGGCCAATATACTGATTAGCTGTAAAGTTTAAAATGTATTTGATACTGATGGTTATACAATTTGTGAGTGATGTGTGCAAAATCTCAAGTGTGTTTCTATGAGCTGCAGCATTAAACTGTCTCTTCTAGCTCTAATTGTACAAGCTGACAAAGTGCAACTTATCACAAGAAGTTGTCAAGGGAGACAGGCTGAAGCTGCATCACATAGCACACACTGAGACTGCAGCATTTCTGCACCTATTAGGTTACTTGAATTTTTTTGTTGCTTTTTTATTGTCTTTTTTTACATGTGTTTTTATTGCGTTTTTAATACTGCAAATTTTGTCTTTTTTGGTATGTCCTGTTTAAAAAAAACAAAACAGTTTTTGACACTGCTCCTTATTTAACTTTGACAAAACTTTATTAAATGTGTGGAATAAATGTGTTTTTGGTACATTTGTGCAGTGCACTAAAAACATATATACTGTATGCCTTTTACCTGCTTATTTTCTGCACTAAAGCAATTCTATAAAAAATCAGCACATAAAACTCAGTGTGCTCGAAAAAGAAATTGACATGTTGCAGATTTCAAACACGTGCCGCAGGTCAGTTTACGTTGCATAAAAAAATGCACAGTGTGTACGAGATTTCTTTAAATCCTATCCATTTTGCTGGAATTGTTAGACTCACCAAAAGCTCATCATAGGATCTTAACCTTAGGGGATTACAGTTATATGTCACTGATCTATCTCTACTACCCTTAGAACAAGAATATGTAAGGAGAGTTTGCCCTCTGTGTAAAGTCAGAAGCATCACGGGAAATGTATAACCGAGAAAAAAAAATCCCTATCTCAATAAAAGCCAAAGAAAGGACAATGGACAAAGTAGTCTCGATAGTATAAATAAAAACAGAGATAATCAGACACAAGGGGTAAGCTAGCAAAAATATAAAATTTTTATTTAAACATAAATATTACGTAATGAGAATGACATGAGGTAAGAAGAGAGAAGCAGCTAAAACCAATGTGGGAACAGCTGGAAAATGTGCACCATATCAGAGGAGAGACAAAAGTGTCACACTCCTCTTACATTCCTAACACATACAATGCCTGAGATCTCTGCCAAAATGGTATAAAAATTATAGTAATATTAAGATACACCAACCTTAAAAGTCATAAACAATGTTATCCAAGGGCTGTGTAAATAAGTAGAAACCCACCCAGAGGATTAGCATGATAGATTACAACTAAAGGTGAGTGTTGACATGAATGGTCACTATCACTATCACTATAATCACTATGGGTATGATAGATCTATTTCAGGCTAATAGTCATAGCATCATGAAAGTCAGGTCATATAGATGGATAAATTTACCTTGAGACATGGTATTTAAAGAGTGCAGGAGTGCAAAAGGGACACAGCTGGATCCTCGACGCGCGTTTCACCGCCTTTTGAACAGCATGACACATTATTGTCAAGCTGTAATTGATGCTCAAGGCCACATGACAAGTTATTGAGACATTGATATTTTTTGTTGGGGCATACCCACCACTGTTGTTGGCTTTTGTTTCAATAAAGTGTTTGAGATGAGATCACCATTGCATGCTTCTACTTAAATGCCTTACTTTCATTATTCTCATAATATAATATCACTGTATTATGAACTTTTTTTACTTTTCCATAAATTTCGCCCAACTTTTTGTATATAGTGTACGTATAGCAGGGGAAGACTAAATGAACATGGCCAATGGTAGACAGACTAGAAATGAAATATCATCTGGACAGCTACGCACAAGACATCCACAAGGGTGCTGGACTTTATAAGAGAAATAAAAGTGTTAGAATGCTTCTTAAATTACAATAATATAGGGAGTGTCTGCAAATTTATACTGTTTAATAAAGGATTGCATCACAAATGTACATAGATAGCTTCTTCGGTCTTTGCAGCCCTACTTCATATATTGGTGAACTATAATTTTCTGAGTTCTGCTGCCAGACTTTGCTATAAGCTGGAGACTCTAAACTTTGAGTTCTCATAATGTATTGCTACCATTATGTAAAATTATTGTTTCTCTGCTTTTATTTATTTGTAATTCACTTGTTTTTTTCTGTTTTCTCCAATGTTTAAGTGTTCATGTACCACTGTCCAATATTTTCTTCTTGCCTGTTATCTTTATTATCTATGGTAACATAAAAATCTTTCTGTTAAATTGAATATGTGCATCAGGTTAATCTCCAAAGATTCTGGCAATAATTCATTAACACTGAGCAATGTCATCCTTTTAACTAATGAAATGAATCCATAATAGAGCAATATTTTAGAAGGCAAGTAATGAGAAAAAGGCCAATGTGAAATGTAATAAGGGTTCTGGCTAGTTCATCAGAACTGATATTTTCATTTTAATGACTTAAATACTTGTATTGCCTGCTGGCAGGAACAATTTGTCGGAGACTTTATGTGTAAAACACGAGTTTACAACCTATATTTCCCTAATAGTCTCTAGTACAAATGGCTAATGCCTTTTAAAGTCAAAGGAGCAATATCTGTAAAAAAAAAAGTGAGCAAAATGATAATTTTAGAAAGTTTATTTTGATTTTTTTCACAGCAAAGCATTTTGGTCTGTTCTTTACATTGAATAATCTTAATTTTTACTTTGTCTGATCTTGAAATGATTAATTAATTCATCATTTGTTTAATTATTTACAAATAAAAAAAAAAAGTTCACCATGTTCTATTCTCCCTGACCATGCGGATGTTGTAAGTATGACCCATTGGATGGTATTACACTACATCTTTCACACAACTTGGTACAAGTGGGACATGTAGTCACATAACAAATAAAATTACCTGTTGCCCATTCATCAGTTTTTATTAACCCCTTCACCCCCGCAGCTTTTTTAGTCTTTTCGTTTTCATTTTTCACTCCCCTCCCCTCCCTTTACAGAGCCATATCCTTTTTAAGTTTCCGTCAATATGGCCATGTGGGGGCTTATTTTTTGTGGGATGAGTTGTACTTTTGAATGATACCATTGGTTTTACCATGTTGTGTAACAGAAAATGGGAAAAAAAATTACAAGTGCAATCCTACACTTGTTTTTGTTTATCTTTTTTGCTAGGTTCACTAAATGCTAAACTGACCTGCTTTATGATTCTCCAGGTGATTACGAGTTCATAGACATCAAACATGTATAGGTTCTCTTTTATCTAAGTGGTAAAATAAATCCAAAGTTTGCTAAAGAAAAATTGCGCCATTTTCCGATACCCATAGAGTCTCCATTTTTCGTGATCTGGGGTCGGGTGAGGGCTTATTTTTTACATGCCGAGCTGATGTTTTTAATGATACCATTTTGGTGCAGATCCATTCTTTTGATCGCCCATTATTGCATTTTGATGTAATGTCGCCAAAATAACGTATTTAGCGATCAGGTTAATCCTTTTTTTATTGATAGATCGGGCGATTCTGAATGCGGCAATACCAAGTATGTGTAGGTTTGATTATTTTTGTTTTATTTTGATTGAGGCGAAAGGGGCGTGATTTGAACTTTTATATATTTTTTTTTTTATATTTTAAACACTTTTTTCAAATTTTGGCATGCTTCAATAGCCTCCATAGAAGGCTAGAAGCTTGCACTACTCGATCGCCTCTGCTACATAGAGGTGATGCACAGATCACCTCTATGCAGCAGAATTTCAGGCTTGCTAAGAGCGCCGACCAGAGGGTGGCACTCATAGCAATCTGCCATCAACAGCTATTGAGGTCTCAAGGAGACCTCTGGTTGTGATGGCAATGCATCGATGACCTCCGATCACGTGACGGGGTCAGCGGTGCAAGTACTTCCAGCCAGGAGCGCTTGTTAAATGCCGCTGTCAGAGTTTGACAGCGGCATTTAACTAGTGAATGGGTGCAGGCAGAAGTTGAAAACAGCTGACATGTTGCGGCTTTGAGGTGGGCTCACCGCCAGAGCCCAACTCAAAGCGGGGGATACTGCCCGCTGACGTACTATTCCGTCAGCTGGCAGAAAGGGGTTAAATCTGCAATAGACAGATGAAACATCAAAGGGGTTTTCCCAAGTAATACATTGATTGAAGTATGCTAAAATATGGCATCAATGTTTAATTTTAGAGTTAAACACTGCATCAACACATGTTCCTTCCATTAGGCTCAGCTAGTGTTGAGCGATACCGTCCGATACTTGAAAGTATCGGTATCGGATAGTATCGGCCGATACCCGAAAAGTATCGGATATCGTCGATACTGATATCCAATACCAATACAAGTCAATGGGACACCAAGTATCGGAAGGTATCCTGATGGTTCCCAGGGTCTGAAGGAGAGGAAACTCTCCTTCAGGCCCTGGGATCCATATTACTGTGTAAAATAAAGAATTAAAATAAAAAATATTGATATACTCACCTCTCCGGAGGCCCCTGGACATCACCGCTGGTAACCGGCAGCCTTCTTTGCTTAAAATGAGCGCGTTTAGGGCCTTCCATGACATCACGGCTTCTGATTGGTCGCATGCCGCTCATGTGACCGCCACGCGACCAATCACAAGCCGCGACGTCATTCTCAGGTCCTAAATTCCTAGAATGGGAGTTACCAGCGGTGATGTCCAGGGGCCTCCGGAGATATTTTTTATTTTAATTCTTTATTTTACACAGTAATATGGATCCGATACCGATTCCCGATACCACAAAAGTATTGGATTTCGGTATCGGAATTCCGATACCGCAAGTATCGGCCGATACCCAATACTTGCGGTATCGGAATGCTCAACACTAGGCTCAGCAATTGATGCAATGGATAAGTGGGAATAATCTTGTTACAAACAATTAGATCAGTTCTTTCATTCGGTGTTCTTGCTAAATGCCAGATAGAAATGGCACTGAGCCACATATATGTGGACCCAGTCACAACAATGTGTTCTTTGCACTTGCTGAAGAGGATTATTACTTTGCAATTCATAAGATTCAAAAATGTGAATATCACCGGCGACTCTTTGCAGCAGACTGGGGATTTATAAACCCCCAGGTGCAGGTGTGTCAACTAGAGCCGGAGGGAGATTGCCGCTGGTTCCAAGGGTCAGAAGGATTAAGGAGGCGTCTGTAATGCCAAACGCAGAGACCTTCTATGGCCAGATGCAGAGCGACAGTCTGTTGCATCTGATACACCCATGACAATACCCGCCCTTCTACAAGTGGCCTCCAGACACTCAGGACCAAGTTTCTCAGGATAAGAGGTGAGGAATGAATGAACTAGCCTGGGGGCATTCACCTCTGATGCTGAAACTCACAACTTCTCCTCTGGACTATATCCCTTCCAGTGCACCAAGTACTGTAGGGAACGACATAGGAGACAATAATCTACAATCCTCGAAATCCGAAACTCCAGATTACCATCAACCATTATTGGGGGTGGCAGTAGGGGTGAGGACTCAAGAGATTCCACATATTTCTTGAGTAAAGACCTGTGAAAGACATTGTGGATCTTAAGGGCCTGCGATTACTTTATAGGGACCAATAAATCTAGGTCCCAACTTCCAGGAAGGAACCTTCAACTTGATAATCCATTCAGGTCCAGACCTGGCAAGCGCTTTCGGTCAACTATATGTTTGTACCTGTCTCCCATAATCTTCAAATTACTCAGAACCCCCTTCCACACTGAGGAGAGCGACAAAGCAAAATGTTCCTATTCAGGAACTCCCAAAGCCCCTCCCCCGCTAAAAGTAACAAACTGTGGATGGCAATCATAAGCACCAAAAAGCGATGACCTGCTGGTAGACTCTTCACAATGATTATTTGTAGCAAATTTTGCCAGGATGCCCAATTCTAATGATTTTCAGAGACAAAACACCTGAGGTAAGTTTCCAAATTCTGACTAATGCACTCAGTCTGTCCAATCGACTAGGGTTGGAAGGCAGAAGAAAAAGACAGCTGGACCCTCAGTCAAGAACAGAACGCTCTCTAGAACTTGGAAATAAACTGGGTCACCTGATCTGATACCACATCAGAGGGAACCCTGTGACGCTTCACAATCTCATTTATAAACACCTGAGCTATAATGTCATGCATATAAATAGATCTATCTGAACACATTTTATAGCAAATATCCCTGCATGTCAATTTGTTGGGGGCTCAAAGATCTGTTTTTCAGACAAACCCAGATACTCAGATATGCAAGATTTTGCACTCTGAGGAATCTAACAAAATTCATATACCAAATACATTTTATACACAAGTTCTTTCACACAAGAAAAAAAATTAAAATATTTCACACACAAATTTTTCACTCAAAAGTATTTTTTCCTTTTTTAAAAATCCTATAAATATAATTATGCCATATACAACATTTCTTTTAAAATGTTATTAAACATACTAAAGTGTGATTTCATGCTAAAATGTAAAATCCCACAAACATACTGTATATTTTATGACAAAATTTAAAACTCTTCCTTTTTTCATATTTTTCGATATTTCAATATTTCATTCATGTGAAAACAACAACAAAAATATAATTATAATATGCGATTTTATGCCTGTCAATTTATTTGTTTTGTACATCATATACCCTCTATAACATCATTTAATCCATCTGGGTATAATGTACCCAGACGGAAGATCCAATATGATTCTTTCCGGTTTAACTTTTGTACCCTATTAACCCCTTCATGCCGCAGCCCTTTTTCGTTTTTGCGTTTTTGTTTTTCGCTCCCCTCCTTCCCAGAGCCATAACTTTTTTATTTTTCCATCAATATGGCCATGTGAGGGCTTATTTTTTGCGGGACGAGTTGTACTTTTGAATAACATCATTGGTTTTACCATGTCTTGTACTAGAAAATGGGAAAAAAATTCCAAGTGTGGTAAAATTGCAAAAAAAGTGCAATCCCACACTTGTTTTTTGTTTGGATTTTTGCTAGGTTCACTAAATGCTAAAACTGACCTGCCATTATGATTCTCCAGGTCATTACGAGTTCACAGACACCTAACATGTCTAAGTTATTTTTTATCTAAGTGGTGAAAAAAATTGAAAACTTTGCTAAAAAAAAATAATTAAAAAAAAATTGGGCCATTTTCAGATACCCGTAGCGTCTCAATTTTTCATGATCTGGGGTCGGGTGAGGGCTTATTGTTTGCATGCCGAGCTGACGTTTTTAATGATAACACATTTGTGCAGACAAATTCTTTTGATCGCCCGTTATTGCATTTTAATGCAATGTCGCGGTGACCAAAAAACGTAATTCTGGCTTTTCGAATTTTTTTCTCACTACGCTGTTTAGCGATCAGGTTAATGCTTTTTTTATTGATAAATTGGGCGGTTCTGAACACGGCAATACCAAATATGTGTATGTTTGATTTTTTTTTTATTGTTTATTTTGGATGAGGCGAAAGGGGGGTGATTTAAACTTTTATTTTCATTTACTTTCTTCATATTTTTAAAAACTTTTTTTTTTACTTTTGCCATGATTCAATAGCCTCCATTGGAGGCTAGAAGCTGGCACAACTGGATCGGCTCTGCTACAAAGCAGCGATCATCAGATCGCTGCTATGTAGCTGAATTGCAGGCTTGCTATGAGCGCCGACCACAGGGTGGCGCTCACAGCTAGCCGGCATCAGTAACCATAGAGGTCTCAAGGACCTCTATGGTTACTATCCTTTCACATCGCTGACCCCCGATCATGTGACGGGGTCGGCGATACGCTCATTTCTGTCCGCGAGGCTGGAAACGGTAGTTAAATGCCGCTGTCAGCGTTTGACAGCGGCATTTAACTGGTTTAGAGTGGCAGGTGGATCGCGATTCCACCTGCCGCTATTGCGCACATATGTCAGCTGTACATAACAGCTTACATGTCGCGACTTTGATGTCGGCTCAGCCCCGGAGCCGACATCAAAGGGGGAGACACGACATGCATGTACTAATACGGGTCATGTCATGAAGAGGTTAATACAATTCTCAGTCATTTGCTCCAACGGGGTCACGGAAATATAGAATTTTTATTATACTTCAAACATAACTGCCGGGATAAGCTCTGGTTTAAAAAGCCATTTTTTAGTATTGTGTCTGTGGCCATTCATCAGGGATCGTAAGGACTGTATAGTCCAACCCACGTATTGCAGGCCACAGGGCACAGATAATATAACATACATCACAAAATCACTATCACTTATTAATTTTTGTGTGATAGCTATGGTGTCACCCATACTATATGATGTAATGAGTCATATGGGTGATAATTTTGCAGGTACAACATTTTCGGGAACCACATTGATAGATACTTGGTTTGAAAGCATCCATTTTGTTTATCATAATTTTTTCTTTTCTCTTTATACATTCCCGTTCCCCATCTTTGGTCATTCTGAGATTACTAGGGGCAATTATACCCTTCACTGTTTGGCCCCTACAAAAAGTAGGTTTATCTGGTAAAAGTTTTTTCAAAAATGTATCCTTTTTCAACAAGTACCAATATTTATTTAAAATGTTTCTTATCTCCGTATTACTACGATTAAGGGTATGTGCACACGTCAGGATTTTTTGCGTTTTTTTTCACGTTTTTTCCGCTATAAAACCGCGATAAAAACGCGAAAAAAACGCTAACATATGCCTCCTATTATTTACCGTGTATTCCGCATTTTTTGTGCAAATGTTGCGATTTTTTCCGCGAAAAAATCGCATCGCGGAAAAAAAAGCAACATGTTCATTAAAAATGTGGAATTGCGGGGATTCCGCACACCTAGGAGTCCATTGATCTGCTTACTTCCCGCACGGGGCTGTGCACACCATGCGGGAAGTAAGCAGATTATGTGCGGTTGGTACCCAGGGTGGAGGAGAGGAGACTCTCCTCCACGCACTGGGCACCATATAATTGGCCAAAAATAAAAGAATTAAAATAAAAAATAGTACTATACTCACCTTCGATGTCCCCCGCAGTGTTCCTGCCTCACCGCTGCATGCTGCCGCTTCGGTTCTCATAGCTGGTGTGCGGTGAAGGACCTGTGATGATGTCACTGTCTTGTGATTGGTCGTGAGCGGTCATGTGACCGCTCACGTGACCGCTCACATGACCGCGACGTCATGGAAGGTCCTGCGCACACGCACCAGCTATAGGAAGAGGAACGGACACCGCTGAGGAGATCGTCTGGGTGAGTATAAGCATTTTTTTTATTTTTTTTATTATTTTTAAACATTCTATCTTTTACTATAGATGCTGCATAAGCTGCATCTATAGTAAAAAGTTGGTCACACTTGTCAAACGCTATGTTTGACAAGTGTGACCAACCTGTCAGTCAGTTTTCCAAGCGATGCTACAGATCGCTTGGAAAACTTTAGCATTCTGCAAGCTAATTACGCTTGCAGAATGCTAAAAAAACCGCGAAAAAAACGGAAAAAAAACGCCAAAAAAAATGCGGATTTCTTGCAGAAAATTTCTGGTTTTCTTCAAGGAAATTTCTGCAAGAAATCCGGACGTGTGCACATACCCTTAAAGTGGTGATAAAATTATACTGCCACCCAGCTTTTTTTCTATCCTTATTCTTATTTTTGTTTTTATAAATTATATGCTCAGGTTTTTCTCATCCTTCCTTATTTATCCCCTATTCCACTTCCTTATTTTTATTATTCTCTCTAGATAAGCACTCCTGCTGAGTTCTTTCTAGATTGGTTCTATATGCTGCCATAATTAATTGCTTTGGATATTTCTTATCCGTTAACCTATCGATCAAAATTTTCGATTGTTCACATAATCTTCCTTATTTGTATTATTTCCCCTAATTCGACGGAACTGACTATAAGGAATGTTTTGCTTCCATTTTTGTTGATGTGCGCTCTGATATTCGAGGAAACCATTGGTGTCAGTTTTATTGAAGTAGGTTTTAGTGCTAATTTTTTTATTTTATGGGATATTTCTAGATCAAGAAAATTTATTTTTTCTTTTTTAATTTCTGCGGAAAAAGTGATACCCCAGTCATTCCTGTTTAATGCCACAATAAATTCTTGAGGTTCAACTTCAGTGCCTTTCCAGAATACAATTAAATCATCAATGAAGTGACGGTAATATAATATATTGTTGCAGTAAGGTAGCTGACACAAGGGGGATGAGGACTCGAAGCACCCCATGAAAAATTTGCAAAACTTGGGGCTACCCGAGTACCCATTGCAGTGCTAAGCTACAGTATATACAATTGCCCCTGGAAAGTAAAAAGGTAATGTTCCAATATGAATTTTAGACCCATTATTAAAAATTTAACATATTACATAATTTGCGCAAAAATACCTTGTAGAAAAGAATGATATATTTATTAATAGATCCAAAAAACTAAATTCAGCCAATCGGCTGTTTGGAAACTGAATAAAATAAGTCCAAATGAAGTTCCAAGAGTCAGATTGATTAACTCCAAAGCATATGATGTTTAAAAAATTGATGCACAGAGTCCCCTACCATAAATGGACTTGAAGATAAAACTGTATGCAATAAGGTTACGTCTATAACCGGGATACTTGAGTCCACAGTGCGGGATTCTTCTCTGAAGATGATTGCAGCAATAAAAAGTACTTTTGGGAGAGTGGTCCCGGCCGGTGACACACGCTCCTTGAGCCTGCTTCCCACCGGCGTGCGAGCATGTTGGAGCTCGTGGTTGAAGTCTGCGGCAGTAGGATAGACCAACAGGACCTTGCGAGACGTAGATTGTCATGTGACCAGCGGGGATAAGAGGCGTCGTACGGACCAATTCCTACGCGTTTCGGAGAACACGGTCTCCTTCATCAGGGATGGTCCTTTTGGAGACAAAGGCTGCTTTATATACAGTTTTCTAATATGCTACAAAAGGCGGAGGAGATATCTTAAGTAAATGGAAATAGCTCAACCTCACTATTAAGGCCAGTTGGTTTCAATGAGTCCAAATAAAATATCCATCTACTCTCGGCTCTGGACATTTTTTTAGTAAAATCACCTTTCCTCCAATTCTTTTTTATAATTTCCAGACCTGTAATAATTGTGCCATTAATTAAACCATTATGTTTATCTCTATAGTGCTTAGACAGTGGGTGTCCAACAAACTTGTTTTTAATGTTTCTTAAATGTTCGTTTATTCTCACATTTAGTGGGCATTTAGTAAGACCCACATAAATTTTACTGCAGGGGCATTTTAAAGAATAAATCACCCCGGAGGTGGTACAAGTGATGACATCCTGGATTTCAAATTCATTTTTCCCATTTGAGATGACTGACTGTTTTGTGGTCCTTAATATTTTGCACATTTTGCAATTACAACAAGGATAAAAGCCACATGCTTTACTGCCAATGAAATTAGTGGGATTTCTTATTTGATTATAAATCGGTATTGATGGGGCGATTGCATTCACCAAATTATGGCTTTTTCTAAAAATAAATCTGGGATTGGGAGGAATTGTGTCACCAATTATTTTATCCTCCCTCAGTATATCCCAGTGTTTCCCAACAATTTTTTTCAAGATATGTACATTGGCATTATATTGAACAATAATAGGGATGTCATTCAGAATGTCAGGATTTTCTTTATCTTTTCTACCACCACTTATTAGGTCACTTCGTGACCTCACATTTGCCATCTGTCTAGCATTTAATAAATGGCTTCTGTCATACCCTTTATTTAAAAAAATTAGTAGTTAATAGGTCTGCCTTCATATCAAAGTCCTGGGGCATGAACAATTTCTATATGCACGAGTATACTGACTTCTTGGCATGTTCAGAAGCCAGCTGGGGAGATGACAACTATCCTTAGAAATATAGTTGTAGGAATCGGTAGGTTTACGATAAGTGCAGGTATGAATGGTGTCATCTTGTATAAAAATTTTCACGTCCAAAAAATTCACCGTCTCTGTGCTAGTTGTTGCAGTAAAATTTAAAAAATATGTATTTTTATTGATATCACTTAAAAACTCAGTCAGAGACTCTGAGCCTCATGATCAGATGAATATAATGTCATCAAAATAGCGGTGCCAGAGGACCAGGTTCTCGCGCAGCCCGCCTCCCTCATAGATGGCAGTATCCTGCAAGCTGCCTACATAGAGGTTGGCGTAGCTGGGAGCGAACCTGGTCCCCATGGCAGTGCCCCATGGTATTATATTCATCTGGTCGGGAGGTTCAGAATCTCTGACTGAGTTTTTAAGTGATATCAATAAAAATACATATTTTTAAAATTTTACTGCAACAGCTAGCACAGAGATGGTTAATTTTTTGGACGTGAACATTTTTATACAAGATGACACCACTCATACCTGCACTTATCGTAAGCCTACCGATAGGCAGCATCAATAGTAAAAAGTTGGTCACGCAGGGTTAATAGCAGCATTAACGGACTACGTTACACCGCGGCATAACGCGGTGTAATGCAGCCATTAACCCTGTGTGAGCGCTGACTGGAGGGGAGTATGGAGGGGGCACTGTTATGGTTCTCAATGGCAAGAGAACATAGCCCAGCATACATAGGAACTAGCTCTTGGAAGGATGGAAACTTAAACTGACCATGAACTAAACCTGCCGCACAACTAACAGTAGCCGGGTAGCGTAGCCTGCGTTTTATCCCTAGACGCCCAGCGCCGGCCGGAGGACTAACTAATCCTGGCAGAGGAAAATATAGTCCTGGCTCACCTCTAGAGAAATTTCCCCGAAAGGCAGACAGAGGCCCCCACATATATTGGCGGTGATTTAAGATGAAAATGACAAACGTAGTATGAAAATAGGTTTAGCAAAATCGAGGTCCGCTTACTAGATAGCAGGAAGACAGAAAGGGTACTTTCATGGTCAGCTGAAAACCCTATCAATACACCATCCTGAAATTACTTTAAGACTCTAGTATTAACTCATAACATCAGAGTGGCAATTTGAGATCACAAGAGCTTTCCAGACACAGAAACGAAACTGCAGCTGTGATCTGGAACAAAATGCAAAAAACAAACAAGGACAAAAGTCCGACTTAGCTGGAAGTTGTCTGGTAGCAGGAACATGCACAGAAAGGCTTCTGATTACAATGTTGACCGGCATGGAAGTGACAGAGGAGCAAGGTTAAATAGCGACTCCCACATCCTGATGGGAACAGGTGAACAGAGGGGATGATGCACACAAGTTCAATTCCACCAGTGGCCACCGGGGGAGCCCAAAATCCAATTTCACAACAGTACCCCCCCCCTCAAGGAGGGGGCACCGAACCCTCACCAGAACCACCAGGGCGATCAGGATGAGCCCTATGAAAGGCACGGACCAGATCGGAGGCATGAACATCAGAGGCAGTCACCCAAGAATTATCCTCCTGACCGTATCCCTTCCATTTGACCAGATACTGGAGTTTCCGTCTGGAAACACGGGAGTCCAAGATTTTTTCCACAACGTACTCCAACTCGCCCTCAACCAACACCGGAGCAGGAGGCTCAACGGAAGGCACAACCGGTACCTCATACCTGCGCAACAATGACCGATGAAAAACATTATGAATAGAAAAAGATGCAGGGAGGTCCAAACGGAAGGACACAGGGTTAAGAATCTCCAATATCTTGTACGGGCCGATGAACCGAGGCTTAAACTTAGGAGAAGAAACCCTCATAGGGACAAAACGAGAAGACAACCACACCAAGTCCCCGACACAAAGCCGAGGACCAACCCGACGCCGGCGGTTGGCAAAAAGCTGAGTCTTCTCCTGGGACAACTTCAAATTGTCCACCACCTGCCCCCAAATCTGATGCAACCTCTCCACCACAGCATCCACTCCAGGACAATCCGAAGATTCCACCTGACCGGAGGAAAATCGAGGATGAAACCCCGAATTACAGAAAAAAGGAGACACCAAGGTGGCAGAGCTGGCCCGATTATTGAGGGCAAACTCCGCTAAAGGCAAAAAAGCAACCCAATCATCCTGATCTGCAGACACAAAACACCTCAAATATGTCTCCAAAGTCTGATTCGTCCGCTCGGTCTGGCCATTAGTCTGAGGATGGAAAGCAGACGAGAAAGACAAATCTATGCCCATCCTAGCACAGAATGCCCGCCAAAATCTAGACACGAATTGGGTTCCTCTGTCAGAAACGATATTCTCCGGAACACCATGCAAACGAACCACATTTTGAAAAAACAGAGGAACCAACTCGGAAGAAGAAGGCAACTTAGGCAGGGGAACCAAATGGACCATCTTAGAGAAACGGTCACACACCACCCAGATGACAGACATCTTCTGAGAAACAGGAAGATCCGAAATAAAATCCATCGAGATGTGCGTCCAAGGCCTCTTCGGGATAGGCAAGGGCAACAACAATCCACTAGCCCGAGAACAACAAGGCTTGGCCCGAGCACAAACGTCACAAGACTGCACAAAGCCTCGTACATCTCGTGACAGGGAAGGCCACCAGAAGGACCTTGCCACCAAATCCCTGGTACCAAAGATTCCAGGATGACCTGCCAACGCAGAAGAATGAACCTCAGAAATGACTTTACTGGTCCAATCATCAGGAACAAACAGTCTACCAGGTGGGCAACGATCAGGTCTATCCGCCTGAAAATCCTGCAAGGCCCGCCGCAGGTCTGGAGAAACGGCAGACAATATCACTCCATCCTTAAGGATACCTGTAGGTTCAGAATTACCAGGGGAGTCAGGCTCAAAACTCCTAGAAAGGGCATCCGCCTTAACATTCTTAGAACCCGGTAGGTATGACACCACAAAATTAAACCGAGAGAAAAACAACGACCAGCGCGCCTGTCTAGGATTCAGGCGTCTGGCGGACTCAAGATAAATTAAATTTTTGTGGTCGGTCAATACCACCACCTGATGTCTAGCCCCCTCAAGCCAATGACGCCACTCCTCAAAAGCCCACTTCATGGCCAAAAGCTCCCGATTCCCAATATCATAATTCCGCTCGGCGGGCGAAAATTTACGAGAAAAAAAAGCACAAGGTTTCATCACGGAGCAGTCGGAACTTCTTTGCGACAAAACCGCCCCAGCTCCGATTTCAGAAGCGTCGACCTCAACCTGAAAAGGAAGAGCAACATCAGGCTGACGCAACACAGGGGCGGAAGAAAAGCGGCGCTTAAGCTCCCGAAAGGCCTCCACAGCAGCAGGGGACCAATCAGCAACATCAGCACCCTTCTTAGTCAAATCAGTCAATGGTTTAACAACATCAGAAAAACCAGCAATAAATCGACGATAAAAGTTAGCAAAGCCCAAAAATTTCTGAAGACTCTTAAGAGAAGAGGGTTGCGTCCAATCACAAATAGCCCGAACCTTGACAGGATCCATCTCGATGGAAGAGGGGGAAAAAATGTATCCCAAGAAGGAAATCTTTTGAACCCCAAAAACGCACTTAGAACCCTTCACACACAAGGAATTAGACCGCAAAACCTGAAAAACCCTCCTGACCTGCTGGACATGAGAGTCCCAGTCATCCGAAAAAATCAGAATATCATCCAGATACACGATCATAAATTTATCCAAATAATCACGGAAAATGTCATGCATAAAGGACTGAAAGACTGAAGGGGCATTTGAAAGGCCAAAAGGCATCACCAAATACTCAAAGTGGCCCTCGGGCGTATTAAATGCGGTTTTCCACTCATCCCCCTGCTTAATTCGCACCAAATTATACGCCCCACGGAGATCTATCTTAGAGAACCACTTGGCCCCCTTTATGCGAGCAAACAAATCAGTCAGCAGTGGCAACGGATATTGATATTTAACCGTGATTTTATTCAAAAGCCGATAATCAATACACGGCCTCAAAGAGCCATCTTTCTTAGACACAAAGAAAAAACCGGCTCCTAAGGGAGATGACGAAGGACGAATATGTCCCTTTTCCAAGGACTCCTTTATATATTCTCGCATAGCAGCATGTTCAGGCACAGACAGATTAAATAAACGACCCTTAGGGTATTTACTACCCGGAATCAAATCTATGGCACAATCGCACTCCCGGTGCGGAGGTAATGAACCAAGCTTAGGTTCTTCAAAAACGTCACGATAGTCAGACAAGAATTCAGGAATCTCAGAGGGAATAGATGACGAAATGGAAACCAAAGGTACGTCCCCATGCATCCCCTTACATCCCCAGCTTAACACAGACATAGCGTTCCAGTCGAGGACTGGGTTATGAGATTGCAGCCATGGCAATCCAAGCACCAACACATCATGTAGATTATACAGCACAAGAAAGCGAACAATCTCCTGATGATCCGGATTAATTCGCATAGTTACTTGTGTCCAGTATTGTGGTTTATTACTAGCCAATGGGGTGGAGTCAATCCCCTTCAGAGGTATAGGAGTTTCAAGAGGCTCTAAATCATACCCACAGCGTTTGGCAAAGGACCAATCCATAAGACTCAAAGCGGCGCCAGAGTCGACATAGGCATCCGCGGTAATAGATGATAAAGAACAAATCAGGGTCACAGATAGAATAAACTTAGACTGAAAAGTGCCAATTGAAACTGACTTATCAAGCTTCTTAGTACGCTTAGAGCATGCTGATATAACATGAGTTGAATCACCACAATAAAAGCACAACCCATTTTTTCGTCTAAAATTCTGCCGTTCGCTTCTGGACAGAATTCTATCACATTGCATATTCTCTGGCGTCTTCTCAGTAGACACCGCCAAATGGTGCACAGGTTTGCGCTCCCGCAGACGTCTATCGATCTGGATAGCCATTGTCATGGACTCATTCAGACCCGCAGGCACAGGGAACCCCACCATAACATCCTTAACGGCATCAGAGAGACCCTCTCTGAAATTCGCCGCCAGGGCGCACTCATTCCACTGAGTAAGCACAGACCATTTACGGAATTTTTGGCAGTATATTTCAACTTCATCTTGCCCCTGAGATAGGGACATCAAGGCTTTTTCCGCCTGAAGCTCTAAATGAGGTTCCTCATAAAGCAACCCCAAGGCCAGAAAAAACGCATCCACATTGAGCAACGCAGGATCCCCTGGAGCCAATGCAAAAGCCCAATCTTGAGGGTCGCCCCGGAGCAAGGAAATCACAATCCTGACCTGCTGAGCAGGATCTCCAGCAGAGCGAGATTTCAGGGACAAAAACAACTTGCAATTATTTTTGAAATTTTGAAAGCAAGATCTATTCCCCGAGAAAAATTCAGGCAAAGGAATTCTAGGTTCAGATATAGGAACATGAACAACAAAATCTTGTAAATTTTGAACTTTCGTGGTGAGATTATTCAAACCTGCAGCTAAACTCTGAATATCCATTTTAAACAGGTGAACACAGAGCCATTCCAGGATTAGAAGGAGAGAGAGAGAGGAAGGCTGCAATATAGGCAGACTTGCAAGTGATTCAATTGAAAGCACACTCAGAACTGAAGGAAAAAAAAAAATAAAAAATTTTCAGCAGACTTCTTTTTTCTCTCCTTTCTCTGCCAATTAATTTAACCCTTTGTGGGCCGGTCAAACTGTTATGGTTCTCAATGGCAAGAGAACATAGCCCAGCATACATAGGAACTAGCTCTTGGAAGGATGGAAACTTAAACTGACCATGAACTAAACCTGCCGCACAACTAACAGAAGCCGGGTAGCGTAGCCTGCGTTTTATCCCTAGACGCCCAGCGCCGGCCGGAGGACTAACTAATCCTGGCAGAGGAAAATATAGTCCTGGCTCACCTCTAGAGAAATTTCCCCGAAAGGCAGACAGAGGCCCCCACATATATTGGCGGTGATTTAAGATGAAAATGACAAACGTAGTATGAAAATAGGTTTAGCAAAATCGAGGTCCGCTTACTAGATAGCAGGAAGACAGAAAGGGTACTTTCATGGTCAGCTGAAAACCCTATCAATACACCATCCTGAAATTACTTTAAGACTCTAGTATTAACTCATAACATCAGAGTGGCAATTTCAGATCACAAGAGCTTTCCAGACACAGAAACGAAACTGCAGCTGTGAACTGGAACAAAATGCAAAAAACAAACAAGGACAAAAGTCCGACTTAGCTGGAAGTTGTCTGGTAGCAGGAACATGCACAGAAAGGCTTCTGATTACAATGTTGACCGGCATGGAAGTGACAGAGGAGCAAGGTTAAATAGCGACTCCCACATCCTGATGGGAACAGGTGAACAGAGGGGATGATGCACACAAGTTCAATTCCACCAGTGGCCACCGGGGGAGCCCAAAATCCAATTTCACAACAGGGCACTGACAGAGAGTAGGAAGGGGAGAATTCACGGCTGGACTGTGCCTGTCACTGATTGGTCGCAGGCTGTTGTGGATTCTGTTTGTGGGCTCCCTCTGGTGGTTACTGCTGGTACTGGGTGACTTTGGTGGGTCGCGGCCTTTGGTTTCCACCTGTCCATCAGAGGCTGGGTGTTTCCTATTTTACCTGGCCTTTCTGTCATTCCCTTGCCGGCTATCAATGTATTCAGATGTGCTCTGTTTGGTTCCTGCCTACCTGCTCCCAGATCTTTCAGGATAAGCTAAGTGCTGATTTTCAGTTGTTGGTTTTTTTGTCCAGCTTGCTTATTATGTCTCTATGCTAGCTGGTAGCTCTAGTGGACTGAGGTTCTCCCCATGTGCCATGAGTTGGCACATGGGTTCTTGTAATCTCAGGATGGTTTTTTGATTAGGGTTTTTTGCTGACCGCTCAGACCCCTTTTGTATCGTTCTGCTTTCTAGTTTACAGCGGGCCTCAATTTGCTGAACCTATATATATCATCTCTATGTGTGTGCCTTCCTCTCATTTCACCGTCAATACATGTGGGGGGCAACTATACCTTTTGGGGTTCATTCCTCTGGAGGCAAGTGAGGTCTTTATTTTCTCTGCAGTACTAGTTAGCTCTTAGGCTGGTGCGTGGCGTCTAGAACCAACGTAGGCACGCTCCCTGGCTATCTCTAGTTGCGTTTGTCAGGCGTAGGGCAGCGGTCAGCCCAGGTTCCATCACCCTAGAGCTCGTCCGATATTTTGTATTACTTTGCTTGTCCCTTGCTATCCCTAGCCATTGGGATTCATGACAGTATAGCCGGCCCACAAAGTGTTAATTGTTTGGGCTGAAGCAGGAGAAAAAGAAGTGTTTAAGGGAATTTTTTTTTTTTCCTTCAGAGTTTTGCTGCCTAGCCCTTAATTGCTGTCTAGCTGCTTCTTACCTCCTCTTAACCCTTGAATGGCTCTGATATTAGCTGTTTAACATGGATGTCCAGAGTTTGGCTTCCAGCCTGAGTAATCTCGCGGCAAAAGTTCAAAACATACAGGATTTTGTTGTTCACACTCCCATGTCTGAACCTAGAAATCCTATTCCAGAGTTCTTTTCTGGAGATAGATCTACCTTCCTGAATTTCAGGAACAATTGTAAATTGTTTCTTTCTTTAAAATCTCGCTCCTCTGGAGACCCTGCTCAACAGGTCAAGATTGTAATATCTTTCCTGCGAGGGGACCCTCAGAATTGGGCATTTGCATTGGCACCATGGGATCCTGCATTGCTCAATGTGGATGCGTTTTTTCTGGCATTGGGATTGCTCTATGAGGAACCCAACCTGGAGATTCAGGCTGAAAAGGCTTTATTAGCCCTCTCTCAGGGGTATGATGAAGCGGAAATATATTGTCAAAAATTTCGGAAATGGTCGGTGCTTACTCAGTGGAATGAGTGCGCCCTGGCTGCAAACTTCAGAAATGGTCTTTCCGAGGCCATTAAGGATATTATGGTGGGGTTCCCTACGCCTACAGGTCTGAATGAGTCGATGGCTATGGCCATTCAGATTGATCGGCGTTTACGGGAGCGCAAACCCGTGCACCAGTTGGCGGTGTCTTTTGAACAGGCACCTGAGACTATGCAATGTGATAGAATTCAGTCCAGAAGTGAACGGCAAAATTATAGGCGGAAAAATGAATTGTGTTTTTATTGTGGTGATTCAGCTCATGTTATATCAGCATGCTCTAAACGCACAAAAAGGGTTGATAAATCTTTTGCCATTGGTACTCTGCAGCCTAAGTTCATTTTGTCTGTGACTGATTTTTTCACTGTCTTCCATTTCCGTCGATGCCTATGTGGATTCGGGCGCTGCCCTGAGTCTTATGGATTGGTCATTTGCTAAACGCTGCGGTTTTAGTCTGGAACCTCTGGAAGTTCCTATTCCTCTGAAGGGAATTGACTCTACACCATTGGCTATGAATAAACCGCAGTATTGGACACAAGTGACCATGCGCATGACTCCCGTTCATCAGGAGGTGATTCGCTTCCTTGTACTCTATAATTTACATGATGTACTAGTGCTTGGTCTGCCATGGTTACAAACTCATAATCCTGTCCTGGACTGGAAAACAATGTCTGTGTTAAGCTGGGGATGTCAGGGGGTTCATGATTATGCACCTCCGATTTCAATCGCTTCATCTACTCCTTCTGAGATCCCTGCGTTTTTGTCTGACTATAGGGATGTTTTTGAGGAGCCTAAGCTCAATTCGCTCCCTCCGCATAGAGATTGTGACTGTGCTATAGAATTGATTCCTGGCAGTAAGTTCCCTAAGGGTCGTTTATTTAATCTGTCACTGCCAGAGCATACTGCTATGCGGAATTATATTAAGGAGTCCTTGGAAAAGGGACATATTCGTCCATCTTCGTCCCCTCTGGGAGCAGGTTTTTTTTTCGTGGCAAAAAAAGATGGTTCCCTGAGGCCTTGTATAGATTATCGCCTTCTGAATAAGATTACAGTCAAGTATCAGTATCCATTGCCATTATTGACTGATTTGTTTGCTCGCATTAAGGGGGCTAGGTGGTTCACTAAGATACATCTTCGCGGTGCCTATAATCTGGTGCGGATAAAACAGGGTGATGAGTGGAAAACCGCGTTTAATACGCCTGAGGGCCATTTTGAGTATTTGGTAATGCCTTTTGGACTCTCCAATGCTCCGTCAGTCTTTCAGTCCTTTATGCACAATATTTTCCGTGAATATCTGGATAAGTTTATGATTGTGTATTTGGATGATATTTTGGTGTTTTCTGATGACTGGGAGTCTCATGTTCTACAGGTCAGGAAGGTGTTTCAGGTTCTGCGGGCCAATTCTCTGTTTGTGAAGGGCTCAAAGTGTCTCTTCGGAGTCCAGAAGATTTCTTTTTTGGGGTACATTTTTTCTCCTTCTACTATTGAGATGGATCCCGTCAAGGTTCAGGCGATTTGTGACTGGACACAACCTACATCTGTTAAGAGCCTTCAGAAGTTCTTGGGGTTTGCTAATTTTTATCGTCGGTTCATTGCTAATTTTTCCAGTATTGTTAAACCTTTGACTGATTTGACTAAAAAGGGTGCTGATGTTGCTGATTGGTCTCCTGTGGCCGTGGAGGCCTTTCAGGAACTTAAGCGCCGGTTTTCTTCTGCTCCTGTGTTGTGTCAACCAGATGTTTCACTTCCTTTTCAGGTTGAGGTTGATGCTTCCGAGATTGGAGCGGGGGCGGTTTTGTCACAGAGAAGTTCTAATGGCTCGGTGATGAAGCCATGTGCATTCTTCTCTAGAAAATTCTCGCCCGCCGAGCGCAATTATGATGTGGGTAATCGGGAGCTTTTGGCCATGAAGTGGGCATTTGAGGAGTGGCGTCATTGGCTTGAGGGTGCTAAACATCGTGTGGTGGTCTTGACTGATCACAAGAATCTCATTTACCTTGAGTCTGCCAGGCGTTTGAATCCTAGACAGGCTCGTTGGTCGTTGTTTTTTTCTCGTTTCAATTTCGTGGTTTCATACCTGCCAGGTTCAAAGAATGTGAAGGCAGATGCTCTTTCCAGGAGTTTTGTGCCTGACTCTCCTGGAGACTCTGGGCCTACTGGTATCCTTAGGGATGGGGTAATATTGTCCGCCGTATCCCCAGACTTGCGACGTGCATTGCAGGAGTTTCAGGTGGATAAACCGGATCGTTGTCCACCAGAAAGACTGTTTGTTCCGGATGATTGGACCAGTAGAGTCATCTCCGAGGTCCATTCTTCTGTGTTGGCTGGTCATCCTGGAATATTTGGTACTAGAGACTTGGTGGCCAGGTCTTTTTGGTGGCCTTCCTTGTCTAGGGATGTGCGTACCTTTGTGCAGTCTTGTGAAGTGTGTGCTCGAGCTAAGCCTTGCTGTTCTCGGGCCAGTGGGTTGTTGTTATCCTTGCCCATCCCGAAGAGGCCTTGGACGCACATTTCCATGGATTTTATTTCTGATCTCCCGGTTTCACAGAAAATGTCCGTTATCTGGGTTGTGTGTGACCGCTTTTCTAAGATGGTTCATTTGGTGCCCTTGCCTAAGTTGCCTTCCTACTCTGAGTTGGTCCCTTTATTTTTTCAGAACGTGGTTCGTTTGCATGGGATTCCGGAGAATATCATTTCTGACAGGGGATCCCAGTTTGTGTCTAGATTTTGGCGGACGTTTTGTGCCAAGATGGGCATTGATTTGTCTTTCTCGTCTGCATTCCATCCTCAGACGAATGGCCAGAAGGAGCGAACTAATCAGACCTTGGAAACTTATTTGAGGTGTTTTGTTTCTGCTGATCAAGATGACTGGGTTGCTTTTTTGCCACTGGCCGAATTTGCTCTTAATAATCGGGCTAGTTCTGCCACGTTGGTCTCTCCTTTTTTTTGTAATTCGGGGTTTCATCCTCGTTTTTCCTCTGGTCAGGTGGAGTCTTCGGATTGTCCTGGAGTGGACGTGGTGGTGGACAGGCTGCATCAGATTTGGAACCAGGTGGTGGACAATTTGAAGTTATCTCAGGAGAAGACTCAGCAGTTTGCTAATCGCCGTCGCCGCGTGGGTCCCCGACTTCTTGTTGGGGATTTGGTGTGGTTGTCTTCTCGTTTTGTCCCTATGAAGGTCTCTTCTCCTAAGTTCAAGCCTCGGTTCATCGGTCCTTATAGGATCTCGGAGATTCTTAACCCTGTATCTTTTTGTTTGGATCTCCCAGCAACGTTTGCTATTCATAATGTGTTCCATCAGTCGTTGTTGCGGAGGTATGAGGTGCCCGTTGTTCCTTCGGTTGAGCCTCCTGCTCCGGTGCTGGTGGAGGGAGAATTGGAGTATGTTGTTGAGAAGATCTTGGATTCTTGTGTTTCCAGACGCAAACTCCAGTATTTGGTTAAGTGGAAGGGTTATGGTCAGGAGGATAATTCCTGGGTGGTCGCCTCCGATGTTCATGCGACTGATTTGGTCCGCGCCTTCCATAGAGCTCACCCTGATCGCCCTGGGGGTTCTCGTGAGGGTTCGGTGACCCCTCCTCAAGGGGTGGGTACTGTTGTGGATTCTGTTTGTGGGCTCCCTCTGGTGGTTACTGCTGGTACTGGGTGACTTTGGTGGGTTGCGGCCTTTGGTTTCCACCTGTCCATCAGAGGCTGGGTGTTTCCTATTTTACCTGGCCTTTCTGTCATTCCCTTGCCGGCTATCAATGTATTCAGATGTGCTCTGTTTGGTTCCTGCCTACCTGCTCCCAGATCTTTCAGGATAAGCTAAGTGCTGATTTTCAGTTGTTGGTTTTTTTGTCCAGCTTGCTTACTATGTCTCTATGCTAGCTGGTAGCTCTAGTGGACTGAGGTTCTCCCCATGTGCCATGAGTTGGCACATGGGTTCTTGTAATCTCAGGATGGTTTTTTGATTAAGGTTTTTTGCTGACCGCTCAGACCCCTTTTGTATCGTTCTGCTTTCTAGTTTACAGCGGGCCTCAATTTGCTGAACCTATATATATCATCTCTATGTGTGTGCCTTCCTCTCATTTCACCGTCAATACATGTGGGGGGCAACTATACCTTTTGGGGTTCATTCCTCTGGAGGCAAGTGAGGTCTTTATTTTCTCTGCAGTACTAGTTAGCTCTTAGGCTGGTGCGTGGCGTCTAGAACCAACGTAGGCACGCTCCCTGGCTATCTCTAGTTGCGTTTGTCAGGCATAGGGCAGCGGTCAGCCCAGGTTCCATCACCCTAGAGCTCGTCCGATATTTTGTATTACTTTGCTTGTCCCTTGCTATCCCTAGCCATTGGGATTCATCACAGCAGGCCTGCCGGCCGCAACCAATCAGCGACACGGGATTTCCGTGACAGGCAGACAAACAGACAGACAGACAGACAAACAGATGGGTGTGCCCCTTAGATGATTATATATATAGATAAGTGCGTTTGCAACCCGGGGTCCACCGTGCAGGAGTAAAACCCGCTTCTAGTAACTGATGGTACTATATGGCAGTATAAGTGAACTCTGTTACTTCACAGAGTCACTCAAGACAAGAGAATGCTGTGTCCTGTTAACCTCACAGAGGAACACAGCTACCAAATAGAGCAAACAGTGGTCATGCAGTCAGAATAGCACACGTAAAACTCCTCACCGGAGGTGCCGGTATTCTAGGAGCTTATTTCAGCCGGGCCCTGAATCCACTCACACAAGACTCCATACTGGAGGTGCCGGTATTCTGGGGGCTTATTTCAGCTGAATCCTGAAACCACATACACATGACTACACTGGCGCTGAACACATAACTTAGTTGATACTGGCACGGCCATGCAAACCTTTTATAGCTGCAGCAACTTCTGGAGCTTCCTAGAGGACCAATGGGAGCTGCTACAGTACCTGAGCAACTTCAGGACCTTCCTAGAGGACCAATGGGAGCTGCTGCAGTAAATAAGCATGTGACCCCCGACCTCCAATGAGAGGTCTTACCCTGGGCATGCTCAGAAGGGGAAAAGCAGGACTTGGTCCCAGAGACGTCTGCTCGCTGCTGACCAGTATTGGCTACTAGGGTTGAGCGAAACGGACATTTTCAAAAGTCGCCGACTTTCAGCAAAGTCGGGTTTCATGAAACCCGACCCGATCCCACTGTGGGATCGGCCATGCGGTCGGCGATCTTCGCGCCAAAGTCATGTTTCATATGACGCTTTCCCCGCCATTTTTTCAGCCAATGAAGAAGTTTTGGCAGCGTGATGACATAGGTACTTTGCAGGGACGGAGAGAGAGAGAGAGAGAGAGAGAAAAAAAAAAATTCCCCATTGACCTGCATTAGGTTTCGTGTTTCGGTTGGCCCCCGACTTTTCACAATAATCGGCCGATTTCACACAATCTGACTTTCCAGACGGTCGGGTTTCACGAGACCCGACTCGATCCTAAAAAAGCAAAAGTCGCTCAACCCTACTGGCTACAATGGCTGAGCCTGGAAAAGCAGCAGTAACCATCTGCACAGTATCAGGCTGAGCCAGATGCTGGGACCGATGTCTCTGCTGAGCAGGCTCCACTGCAGCTGGAGAAGAATGGGAGACCACAGCGGAGATGGTTTGAGATTCCCCCTGTGCAAAGGTGGGAACTCGACCCCTAACACTCCCCCCCTTTATTCCTTCCTTATTTCTTTTTGGGATATGGTTGTTTTTAACCTTTTATAAAATGAGTATTAATAAAGAGCACTCTTGCAGTTTTTTTTTTGTTACATGAACATGAGATATTTAGAAATCCTTCAGCTATATGTATTTTTTCTCGTTAGCCTAATCCTCCTTTTTGCATCTGTATACATAGAGCTGATATGCCTTGACCAAAGTCTAAGGTTTGTGTCATCTGTCCAAAAGACATTCTCCCTGAAACATTTTTGTGTCTTGTCAATATGCATTTTGGTAAATTCCAGTTTCACTATTTTATGATTTGCTTTCAACAGTGGTTTCCTCCTCGGTCGTCTTCCATGAAGTTCACTTTGGCCAAGACAATGTCTGATGGTGTGATCTGACACTGATGTATTTTTTTTGGGTAGCAGACGATGGTTACTATTTTGACCTTGGAGTTCACCTCTAACTTCTTTGAAAGATGTTCTGGGCTCTTTGGTTACTGTTCATATTACCTATCTCTTCATTTTCTCATGTGTTTTCCCATTGCAGCCACATTTAAGAAGGAAAAAGGTTTGCTACAGTCTCATACATCTTAAACGTCTGAATAATATGTGCAACTGCAGTAACAGGAACATCAAACTATTTGGAGATGGACTTTTTTTACTTTAACTAAATGGCACCAACAATTTTCTCCATGTGTGTATCTTTATTCACCTCTGTAGACTGATGCGATACCGCTGACATGTTGTAGCTTTTAAATCCTATATCTGAAAGGCAGGGCCGGCTCCAGCTTTTCGTGGGCCACGGGCGAAAAAGTCTCAGTGGCCCCTTTAACACATACCACAATTCATAATGCACAGTTTCAGCAGAGAGATATAGGTATAGTACATTGCCAAAGATTTCACTTCGTACATTACATGAGTGATATCTATTGTAAATTCATCAATAGATCAGATACCGGAAAGTATAGTCCTCCATACAGTATTATGGGCACCACATAATGCTCCATACATAATAATGAGCCCAACATATTGCTCCATACAGAATAATGAGCAATATATATTTTTGGTAGCAGAGGATGGTTACTATTTTGACCTTGGAGTTCACCTCTAACTTCTTTGAAAGATGTTCTGGGCTCTTTGGTTACTGTTCATATTACCTATCTCTTCATTTTCTCATGTGTTTTCCCATTGCAGCCACATTTAAGAAGGAAGAAGGTTTGCTACAGTCTCATACATCTTAAACGTCTGAATAATATGTGCAACTGCAGTAACAGGAACATCAAACTATTTGGAGATGGACTTTTTTTACTTTAACTAAATGGCACCAACAATTTTCTCCATGTGTGTATCTTTATTCACCTCTGTAGACTGATGCGATACCGCTGACATGTTGTAGCTTTTAAATCCTATATCTGAAAGGCAGGGCCGGCTCCAGCTTTTCGTGGGCCACGGGCGAAAAAGTCTCAGTGGCCCCTTTAACACATACCACAATTCATAATGCACAGTTTCAGCAGAGAGATATAGGTATAGTACATTGCCAAAGATTTCACTTCGTACATTACATGAGTGATATCTATTGTAAATTCATCAATAGATCAGATACCGGAAAGTATAGTCCTCCATACAGTATTATGGGCACCACATAATGCTCCATACATAATAATGAGCCCAACATATTGCTCCATACAGAATAATGAGCAATATATATTGCGCCATGCAGAATAATGGACGCCATGCAATACTCCATGCAGTACAATGAGCCACATATATTGCTCTGTACAGCAGGGGTGTCAAACTGCATTCCTCGAGGGCCTCAAACCATGTGTGTTTTCAAGATTTCCTTCTCATTGCACAAGGTGCAGGAATCATTCTGTGCAGATGATTAAATGATCACCTGTGCAATACAAGGAAATCCTGAAACATGACCTGTTTGCAGCCCTTGAGGAATGCAGTTTGACACCCCTGCTGTACAGTCTTATGGGCACCATATATTGCTCCATTCAGAATAATAGACCCCATGTAATGCTCCATACAGAATAATGAGCCCCATATAGTTATCCATACAGAATAATAGACCTCATATAGTGCTCCATACAGTATAATGAGCCACATATATTGCTCCATACAGCACATAATAGGCCCCATATATTGCTCCATACAGCATATAATAGGCCCAATATATTGCTCCATGCAGTATAATAAGCCTCATGTATTACTCTGTACTGTATAATGAGCCCCATATATTGCTCCATACATAATGGGTCCCATATAATGTTCCATACAGTATATAATGGGCTCCATATAATGCTCCAGTATATGATGGGCCCCATATATTGCTCCATATATAGCTGGCCCCATATAATACTCCATACAGTATAGGATGGGCCCCATAGAGTATAATGAGCCCTGTTGTGAATTTGCTTTTTGGCTCCCTCTAGTGGTTACTAGTGATTTGACTCTGGGTATGTCAGTCATCCCTTGTATGCTCACCTGGGCCGTTAGTTCAGGGGTGTTGCTATATAAGCTCCCTGGACCTTCAGTTCAATGCCTGGCAACGTTGTAATCAGAGCTAATCTGTTGTGCTCTTGTCTACTGATCCTGGTTCCTGCTAGATTAAGCTAAGTCTGCTTTCTTGCTTTTTGCTATTTGTTTTTGTTTGCATTTTTGTCCAGCTTGTACATAATCTGTATCCTAACCTTGCTGGAAGCTCTAGGGAGGCTGGAGTTCTCCCCCCGGGCCGTTAGACGGTTCGGGGGTTCTTGAATTTCCAGTGTGGAATTTTGATAGGGTTTTTGTTGACCATATAAGTTATCTTACTACATTCTGCTATTAGTAAGTGGGCCTCTCTTTGCTAAACCTAGTTCATCTCTGTGTTTGTCATTTCCTCTTACCTCACCGTTATTATTTGTGGGGGGCTTGTATCCAACTTTTGGGGTCTATTATCTGGAGGCAAGAGAGGTCTTTGTTTTCCTCTTCTAGGGGTAGTTAGTCCTCCGGCTGGCGCGAGACATCTAGCGACCAACGTAGGCATGTTCCCCGGCTACTTCTAGTGTTGGCGTTAGGAGTAGATATATGGTCAACCCAGTTACCACTGCCCTATGAGCTGGATTTTTGTACTTCGCAGACTTACTTGTTCCTCTGAGACCCTCGCCATTGGGGTCATAACAGTTTGCCAGGCCAGTATTAAATGTTAAATGCATTGCAGAAGCGGGATTATAAGAAAGAAAATTCTGAGTTTTTTTTTCCTTTTTCTCATTTTTTTTTTTCTTTTCCCCTTTACCTCTGAATGGCTTGTGTTTGCTGCAGACATGAATGTCCAGACCTTGATTACAGGTGTGGACCAGCTTACTGCTCGTGTGCAGGGCATACAAGATTATGTTATCAGAAATCCTATGTCAGAACCTAAGATACCGATTCCTGAACTGTTTTCCGGAGACCGATTTAAATTTAGAAATTTCAGGAATAATTGTAAATTGTTTTTGTCCCTGAGACCCTGTTCATCTGGAGACTCCGCTCAGCAAGTGAAAATTGTTATTTCTTTTTTACTGGGCGACCCTCAGGATTGGGCCTTCTCGCTGGCGCCAGGAGATCCGGCATTGGCTGATGTTGATGCGTTTTTTCTGGCGCTCGGTTTGCTTTATGAGGAACCCAATCTTGAGATTCAGGCAGAAAAAGCCTTGCTGGCTATGTCTCAGGGCCAGGACGAGGCTGAAGTGTATTGCCAAAAATTTCGGAAATGGTCCGTGCTGACCCAGTGGAACGAGTGTGCATTGGCTGCAAATTTCAGAAATGGCCTTTCTGAAGCCATTAAGAATGTGATGGTGGGTTTTCCCATTCCCACAGGTCTGAATGATTCCATGGCCCTGGCAATTCAAATCGACCGGCGGTTGCGGGAGCGCAAAACCGCAAATTCCCTCATGGTGTTGTCTGAACAGGCACCTGATTTAATGCAATGTGATAGAATCCTGACTAGAAATGAGCGGAAAATTCATAGATGCCAGAATGGCTTGTGTTACTACTGTGGTGATTCTACACATGTTATCTCAGCATGCTCTAAACGTCTTACTAGGGTTGTTAGTCCTGTCGCCATTGGTAATTTGCAACCTAAATTTATTCTATCTGTAACTTTGATTTGCTCACTGTCATCGTATCCTGTCATGGCGTTTGTAGACTCAGGTGCTGCCCTGAGTCTGATGGATCTGTCATTTGCCAAGCGCTGCGGTTTTGTTCTGGAGCCATTAGAAAATCCTATCCCTCTTAGGGGTATTGATGCTACGCCTTTGGCAAAAAATAAACCGCAGTTTTGGACACAGGTTACCATGTGCATGACTCCCGAACATCGGGAGGTGATACGTTTTCTTGTTCTGCATAAGATGCATGATTTGGTTGTTTTGGGTTTGCCATGGTTACAGACCCATAATCTGGTCTTGGACTGGAAGGCAATGTCGGTGTCAAGTTGGGGCTGCCATGGAATTCATGGAGATTCCCTGCCCTTGTCTATTGCTTCTTCTACGCCTTCGGAAGTTCCGGCGTATTTGTCTGATTATCAGGATGTCTTCAGCGAGTCTAAGTCCAGTGCACTGCCTCCTCATAGGGAATGTGACTGTGCAATAGATTTGATTCCTGGCAGTAAGTTTCCTAAGGGGAGACTGTTTAATTTGTCGATACCTGAACATACTGCGATGCGTTCATATATCAAGGAGTCTCTTGAGAAGGGGCATATCCGTCCTTCTTCTTCCCCTCTTGGTGCGGGATTCTTTTTTGTGGCCAAAAAGGACGGATCTTTGAGGCCTTGTATTGACTATCGGCTTTTAAACAAGATCACTGTCAAATTTCAGTATCCTTTGCCGCTGTTGTCAGACTTGTTTGCCCGGATTAAAGGTGCCAAGTGGTTCACCAAGATAGACCTTCGTGGTGCGTACAACCTTGTGCGCATTAAGCAAGGCGATGAATGGAAAACCGCATTCAATACGCCCGAAGGTCATTTTGAGTACTTGGTGATGCCATTTGGGCTCTCTAATGCACCTTCAGTTTTTCAGTCCTTCATGCATGACATTTTCCGGAAGTATCTGGATAAATTTTTGATTGTTTATCTGGATGATATTCTGTTTTTTTCTGATGATTGGGACTCGCATGTGGAGCAGGTTAGGATGGTTTTTAAGATTTTGCGTGAAAATTCTTTGTTTGTTAAAGGCTCAAAGTGTCTCTTTGGTGTACAGAGGGTTCCCTTTTTGGGGTTCATTTTTTCCCCTTCTGCTGTGGAGATGGACCCAGTCAAGGTCCGAGCTATTCATGATTGGACTCAACCCTCGTCAGTTAAGAGTCTTCAGAAGTTCTTGGGTTTTGCTAACTTCTACCGTTGTTTTATCGCAAATTTTTCTAGCGTTGTTAAACCATTGACGGATATGACCAAGAAAGGCTCTGATGTAGCTAACTGGGCTCCTGCTGCCGTGGAGGCTTTCCAGGAGTTGAAACGCCGGTTTACTTCGGCGCCTGTTTTGTGCCAACCTGACACCTCACTTCCCTTTCAGGTGGAGGTGGATGCTTCGGAGATTGGGGCAGGGGCCGTTTTGTCGCAGAGAGGCCCTGGTTGCTCTACTATGAGACCTTGTGCCTTTTTCTCCAGGAAGTTTTCGCCGGCAGAGCGAAATTATGATGTGGGCAATCGGGAGTTGTTGGCCATGAAGTGGGCATTTGAGGAGTGGCGTCATTGGCTCGAGGGTGCTAAGCATCGTGTGGTGGTCTTGACTGATCACAAAAATCTGATGTATCTCGTGTCTGCTAAACGCCTGAATCCTAGACAGGCCCGCTGGTCATTGTTTTTCTCCCGTTTTGACTTTGTGGTCTCGTATTTACCAGATTCTAAGAATGTGAAGGCCGATGCTCTGTCTAGGAGCTTTGTGCCTGATGCTCCTGGAGTCGCTGAACCTGTGGGTATTCTTAAGGAAGGAGTTATCTTGTCAGCTATTTCTCCTGATCTGCGGCGTGTGTTGCAGAGATTTCAGGCTGGTAGGCCTGACTCTTGTCCATCTGACAGATTGTTTGTGCCTGCTAAATGGACCAGCAGAGTCATTTCCGAGGTTCATTCCTCAGTGTTGGCAGGGCACCCGGGAATTTTTGGCACCAGAGATCTGGTGGCCAGGTCTTTTTGGTGGCCTTCCTTGTCAAGGGATGTGCGGTCATTTGTGCAGTCCTGTGGAACTTGTGCTCGAGCTAAGCCTTGCTGTTCTCGTGCCAGCGGGTTGCTCTTGCCTTTGCCTGTCCCGAAGAGACCTTGGACACACATCTCTATGGATTTCATTTCTGATCTTCCGGTGTCTCAGGGCATGTCTGTCATCTGGGTGATATGTGATCGTTTCTCCAAGATGGTCCATTTGGTTCCTTTACCTAAGCTGCCCTCCTCTTCTGATCTGGTTCCTGTGTTCTTCCAGAACGTGGTTCGTTTGCACGGCGTTCCTGAGAATATTGTGTCGGACAGAGGATCCCAGTTTGTTTCCAGGTTCTGGCGATCCTTTTGTGGTAGGATGGGCATTGATTTGTCGTTTTCGTCCGCTTTTCATCCCCAGACTAACGGACAAACGGAGCGAACTAATCAGACTCTGGAGGCTTATTTGAGGTGTTTTGTCTCTTCTGATCAGGATGATTGGGTGACCTTCTTGCCGTTGGCTGAATTTGCCCTTAATAATCGGGCTAGTTCCGCCACCTTGGTTTCGCCATTTTTCTGCAACTCTGGTTTCCATCCTCGTTTTTCCTCGGGACATGTGGAGCCTTCTGACTGTCCTGGGGTGGATTCTGTGGTGGATAGGTTGCAGCGGATCTGGAGTCATGTGGTGGACAACTTGAAGTTGTCACAGGAGAAGGCTCAGCGTTTTGCCAACCGCCGCCGCGGTGTGGGTCCCCGACTTCGCGTTGGGGATTTGGTATGGCTGTCTTCTCGATTTGTTCCTATGAAGGTCTCCTCTCCCAAATTTAAGCCTCGCTTCATTGGTCCTTACAAGATATTGGAAATCCTTAATCCTGTATCCTTTCGCCTGGATCTTCCGGTGTCGTTTGCCATTCACAACGTATTTCATAGGTCCTTGTTGCGGCGGTACGTTGTGCCTGTGGTCCCTTCTGCGGAGCCTCCTGCTCCGGTGTTGGTTGAGGGCGAGTTGGAGTACGTGGTGGAGAAGATCTTAGATTCTCGTCTCTCCAGGCGGAGGCTTCAGTACCTGGTCAAGTGGAAGGGCTATGGTCAGGAGGATAATTCCTGGGTGGTCGCCTCTGATGTGCATGCGGCCGATTTGGTTCGTGCCTTTCACGCCGCTCATCCTGATCGCCCTGGTGGTCTTGGTGATGGTTCGGTGACCCCTCACTAAGGGGGGGGTACTGTTGTGAATTTGCTTTTTGGCTCCCTCTAGTGGTTACTAGTGATTTGACTCTGGGTATGTCAGTCATCCCTTGTATGCTCACCTGGGCCGTTAGTTCAGGGGTGTTGCTATATAAGCTCCCTGGACCTTCAGTTCAATGCCTGGCAACGTTGTAATCAGAGCTAATCTGTTGTGCTCTTGTCTACTGATCCTGGTTCCTGCTAGATTAAGCTAAGTCTGCTTTCTTGCTTTTTGCTATTTGTTTTTGTTTGCATTTTTGTCCAGCTTGTACATAATCTGTATCCTAACCTTGCTGGAAGCTCTAGGGAGGCTGGAGTTCTCCCCCCGGGCCGTTAGACAGTTCGGGGGTTCTTGAATTTCCAGTGTGGAATTTTGATAGGGTTTTTGTTGACCATATAAGTTATCTTACTACATTCTGCTATTAGTAAGTGGGCCTCTCTTTGCTAAACCTAGTTCATCTCTGTGTTTGTCATTTCCTCTTACCTCACCGTTATTATTTGTGGGGGGCTTGTATCCAACTTTTGGGGTCTATTATCTGGAGGCAAGAGAGGTCTTTGTTTTCCTCTTCTAGGGGTAGTTAGTCCTCCGGCTGGCGCGAGACATCTAGCGACCAACGTAGGCATGTTCCCCGGCTACTTCTAGTGTTGGCGTTAGGAGTAGATATATGGTCAACCCAGTTACCACTGCCCTATGAGCTGGATTTTTGTACTTCGCAGACTTACTTGTTCCTCTGAGACCCTCGCCATTGGGGTCATAACAGAGCCCCATATATTGCTCCATACAGTATAATGAGCCCCAAATAATGATCCATATATTATAATAAGCCTCACATTATGCTCCATACAGTATATGATGGGCCCCATATAATGCTCCATAAAGAATAGTTCCCATATAATGCTCCATATATAATGGGCCCCATATATAATGCTCCAGTGTATGATGTGCCCATATCATGATCCATATATTATTGGCCCCATATACACTCACTGGCCACTTTATTAGGTACACCTGTCCAACTTCTTGTTAACACTTAATTTCTAATCAGTCAATCACATGGCGGCAACTCAGTGCATTTAGGCATGTAGACATGGTCAAGACAATCTCCTGCAGTTCAAACCGAGCATCAGTATGGGGAAGAAAGGTGATTTGAGTGCCTTTGAACGTGGCATGGTTGTTGGTGCCAGAAGGGCTGGTCTGAGTATTTCAGAAACTGCTGATCTACTGGGATTTTCACGCACAACCATCTCTAGGGTTTACAGAGAATGGTCCGAAAAAGAAAAAAAATCCAGTGAGCGGCAGTTCTGTGGGCGGAAATGCCTTGTTGATGCCAGAGGTCAGAGGAGAATGGGCAGACTGGTTCGAGCTGATAGAAAGGCAACAGTGACTCAAATCGCCACCCGTTACAACCAAGGTAGGCCTAAGAGCATCTCTGAACGCACAGTGCATCGAACTTTGAGGCAGATGGGCTACAGCAGCAGAAGACCACACCGGGTACCACTCCTTTCAGCTAAGAACAGGAAACTGAGGCTACAATTTGTACAAGCTCATCGAAATTGGACAGTAGAAGATTGGAAAAACGTTGCTTGGTCTGATGAGTCTCGATTTCTGCTGCGACATTCAGATGGTAGGGTCAGAATTTGGCGTAAACAACATGAAAGCATGGATCCATCCTGCCTTGTATGGAGCATCTTTGGGATGTGCAGCCGACAAATCTGCGGCAACTGTGTGATGCCATCATGTCAATATGGACCAAAATCTCTGAGGAATGCTTCCAGCACCTTGTTGAATCTATGCCACGAAGAATTGAGGCAGTTCTGAAGGCAAAAGGGGGTCCAACCCGTTACTAGCATGGTGTACCTAATAAAGTGGCCGGTGAGTGTATGATGCTCCAGAGTATGATGGGCCCGTATATGATGCTCCAGTGTATAATGGGCTCCATATATGATACTCCAGTGTATAATGAGCCCCATACATGATGGGCCCCATATATGAAGCTCCAGTGTATGATGGTCCCCATATATAATGCTCCAAACATAAAAAAAATTAAATACTCACCTCTCATCACTGGCTGCTGCTCTGCTCCGGACTCCTCAACGTCGTTGTCTTCCAGCTCTTTGAACTGTGACTGCTCAGGCAGAGGGCGCACAGACGTCACATCATCGCGCCCTCTGACCTGAATGTCACAGTCATCAAACGCCGCAGCGGTGGAGCTGGGAGAGGTAAGTATCACAAGTGCCAGGACCCTGATCAAGCAGAGGGGCCCACTCGCGGGTGTCTGCAATAGCACAGACAACGTGCCCCCATAGTGCGCAAGTGTCCCCGATGGCGAGTGGGCCCCCCACCTGCTCAGGGCCCTGGCACTTGCCCGGGTACGCCAGGTGCTGAGAGGTGTCTCCTGATCCTAAAATGGGGCTTTTTGTTTGCCCCACATAATATACTTTACAATTAGATCATGATGCCAAATAAACTGCAAAGAAAAATTTCAATTTATATTTGATTTAATTTGATATGATGTAATTTTAGATATAGAAATCCTGATTTCTATACAGTTAATTCATGTTCTGCATATTTGAACAGATTCCAGGAACTTGTAGAGGATTGGTCAGTGTCTCCACTCCCAAAGAAAGCATCTGAGTTTGTTCAAAAGAAGGCTCTGTTGGAGCTCAAAAATATTCATGACTTTGTTATCCGATAGGCAGATATAAGTGGAGCTGTTCTCGTTGTAGATGAGGAAATATACCACCATCAGAATGTGTTCATGTTGCCGGATGACAATGAGTATCTCAAATTAAAATCTGACCCAACATAAAAGAATGCCTATGTTAGTGCAAGAGGACTTCTCACTGTGAGTTTTGATTAAGAAGCAAGGGAATTAGATCCTTCCAGAGTACCTGGTAATTGCCATTTTTCACTCTTTTCTAAAAGTGCTGAAATCAGGTATTCGTTTTGTCTTTAGACTCAATGTTGCCGGTATTGACTCTTTAAAACCCTGCTGTTCTGTTCACATTGGCTGTACACTTGTGTATATATACTTTTCCGGGTCAAATAGACACAGACAGAATAGCAGGGTTAAATGAAAAAATATGTGCATATGTTGACTGCTTACTTCAACCTTTGGTTCTTTTAATACCAGGTTTTATTCTGCATACTATCTATGTGCTATTGGCACTGGAGGAACCTGAGTGGAAGAGGAACAATACTTAGGTCATTTTCCTTTATACAGTTATACCCCAAGATCTGGCAGTTACTGCCATTAAGTAGTTTCTTAGTCACTATGGTGATTATAGCTAGTGCTTGCATGCATCTCAACTGTACATACATACAGTGGGGAAAAAAGTATTTAGCCAGCCATCAATTGTGCAAGTTCTCCCACTTAAAAAGATGAGAGAGGCCTGTCATTGACATCATAGGTAGACCACAACTATCAGAGTCAAACTGAGAAATCAAATCCAGAAAATAACCTTGTCTGATTTGGCAAGGTTTATTTTGCAAGTTATGTTGGAAAATAAGTATTTGGTCACCTAAAAACAATCAAGATTTCTTGCTATCATAGACCTGTAACTTCTTCTTTAAAAGGCTCCTCTGTCCTCCGCTCATTACCTGTAGTAATGGCACCTGTTTGAACTTTTTAGCAGTATAAAAGACACCTGTCCACAACAAGTCTTGTATAGTATGCCAACTCCCATCGTCCTAGGCCTTCCCTGGCTGAAGAGACACAACGCGGTCATTGATTGGCGGTCCAAGGAAGTAGTTAGTTGAGACCAGTCTTGTAAAGACTACTGCCTGTGAGCTACAGTCTCTGCCATCATTCTCAATCCTATCCCTTTTTCTCTGGTGGAGGCAGATAAGGTACTTCCAGGGAATAGGGGCAATACTCAACCTCACCACGAGCAAACCCTGATTCTCTGGGTCCTCTCAGGAGGAGGGATCAGGGGAGGGTGATGGTTCGCAATGAATGTTGTGAGGGTATGAGTTTGGTGACACGGGGGGATGCCTCTGTTGTCTACTCCTCAGGGAAATTACTGTCTGTTGGCAAATGTACACATAGAAATAAACGTACAGGTCTGGACCTGTGTGTGAATGAGTACGTGTGGGTGTCCACTAAAGACATCAAATGGAAGTACGCATCTGGGACCTGGAGTTCTAGGGTGATTGGGTCAAATCGGATATCGGCCATTCTCAACCCAAGAACTTTTCAGTTGGAGTTACCTCCAGAAATGCAGGCAAATAAAGTATTCCACAGGTCATTGCTCTGGAGATTGGTTGCGCCTCCAGGGCCTACATTATTTCCATCACCATCAAGCTGCATTTGCCGTAAACCTGAGGATCAAGTGATTGCGGAGGTGAATCCTAGTGGGTTGAGGCATCCTCACTGTATGTTATTTCTTGGGAGGTCTGTTGTTGAGGGTCCAGAGGTCTCAGTTGAAAGGGAGTACTCTCATGATCCATTTTTGGATTTGTGGCAGCTCTGATTCCATTATAATTTAAACGTAGCTTTTTCCTTTCAGGCCAGCAGGGGTTAATGTCAGTTTTCCTTGCTGGCAGTTTTTTGTTTTTACCTTCTCTGTCTCATGCTTTTCAATACCCCCTGTGTTTTTACCCAGGGCCACCATCAGGGAATTACTGTCTTGACTGGCATATGGGGCCAGATGAGCCAAGGGGCCATCTCTTCTGCTCATCAGGCCCAGCGGCAGCCTTCTGCCGGTGCAGTAACTGAACCTGTGTCCGAGACGCAGGTTCAGTTAAACGCTATTGCCGTGCGGGCCCGCACGGCAATAGTTGAAAGCCGCCAGCCAATCAGAGGCTGGCAGCTGATGTCAGTGCGCACATCTCCGGGGTATGACATCATTGTCATTCGCTCGTGAGTCAGCACTTCAAATGCCTGGAGGGAACATCGCCGCAGGAACATGGCCAGGTAAGTAGATAGTTTTTGTTTTTACTGTTATTGAAAGTGGCAAGCAGCAATGTTTTGACGGCAGGCAGGAGACACATGGACCATATGTCTCCATCCTGCCAGGAGCTGAATGGAGACACAATGCAGAATGGAGACACGAGGGCAGAATGGAGACATAGCGAAGGATGGTGTAATAATTATAGGGGATAACTCAGGAGACTCTTTGCGTGGAACAAGACAACTACAGGACACAGTTTTATAAGTGGTAAAGTCTATATTATCACATGGTGATTCAAACAGGTGCAGAGAGAAACTCAAGTCCACAACACTTGGTGCAAATATCAAATGCAGCAGTCTATAGGAAACTTCAGAGGAAAATGCAATCACGCAGAAAGTCTATGAAGCACAATTATTCTTGAGGATACTTGACACAAATAAGTCCTTGCTTAGTCCAAAAACACAGATAGATATGCTTATAAGGCAGTTCAAATAATATCTTAGCTCCACCAGGGAGGCCTGGTTAATAGTCTCAGGTTTTTGCAGAGCAGCAAATGCTTACATGTCCAGCAAATGCAGATGGAAGTAAACACGAGCAGCAGATGAAGGAGGATTACAGGAACTGGTGTATGCAGCAGGAACTCAGAGCAGAGTAGCAGGATCTCCACACAGGTTCACAGGAGCAGGTATATAGCCAGGGAGTAATCAGAGGTCAGGAGCTGGATGCAAGGCAGAATACTCTTGCACAGACTGAAGGCTGGGGTGGAGTTTTATAGTAGGAAGACACAGTGCACATGAGACCAAAGACGCCATCTTGGAAAAGGGCAGTAATGCACAAAAGGTAAAAAAATGTTCAGAGTCCTGACAGATGGAGACACAGGGGCAGGATGAAGACACAGGGAGCAATATGGAAACCCAGGGGCAGGATGGAGTCACAGGGGGCAGGATGTAGACATGGTGCAGGATGGAGACAGATGGGGCAGGAATATGGGGCAAGATGGAGACAGATGGGGCAGGAATATGGGGCAGTGTTAATGTTAGGGACACATGTCAGCTGTTCAAAACAGTAGAGTAGTGCCCGTCCAAAAGAGTCTACCTTGTTGTGGTGGTGGCTTAAAAATCTTTTGACAAAAACAAAAGTTGCCGGCTATGTATGAGATCTGGTCATGGGAACTGTTAATGTATGATTGGTGAGGACATGGTGCAGATGTGAAGTTTTCTATGAGTGGGCGGTGGGACTATGGAAGGTTCGAGGGGTGGAGGCCGAGCTGGGGTGGAGCCTGGGTGGAGTCTTAAGAGGGCCCCCCAAATTTTGCCAGTATGGGGCTCCAAAATGCCTAGCAGCAGCCCTACTGTACCATCTGCAGTGGTGAGGCTAGCGCCCTTGCTGACCAGTGCACTAGCCAATAAAGTCTGAGGTGACAGTGAGGGACAAGGTTTGTGACAGCGGCGGGGGGAAGGACCCGCTTAGGGCATCAGGGGAGTGCAGAGACAGGCTCAGGCCAGAGCTCAGGAGGTGTCCCATCCCTCATTCCCTATTGTTAGGGCCTTCTTCTCACCTTTAGCAACCCATTTAGTGTGTGTGTTGTGCTGTTCGCTGACTAACTCCCAGCAGGATCACTAGGGATGAATGAAAGTACTTGGTGATACTCGGTTATCACTCAAGTATCACAGTGCTTGGATGTGCTTGTTACTTGGCGAGAAATGGGCAGTGCTCGATATAAAGCTCCTATCCCCACCCCGTATCTTTGCTGCCTGTTACACTGACAATAAGCATAGAGAGATTGCCTATAAGTCACTGTAATGCTGTAGCTATCTTGGTTGTGGTCAGGAGTTGACTGGAAAATTTTAGTCTTAGAGGCAAATATGCTACACTGGTACAGGAGCGGCTCATCCTTAGTTTATTTTCAAGGGACATTAAAGTCTGGGCTAGCCCACGGCGCAGGCATGTGTGCTGAAACTGTGATGCAGTTGTGTTTGCTGCTGGCCACGTCACAGTACAGTGCACAAGGCCATGCATAATTTCCTTCAGGCGGCCGGCCGTGTACTGCTGCTGGGGGAGTGGCCTAGGGGGCTTTTGCCTCTCTGTCACCCGGCCCAGCACACCCCTGGACACGACATGCACCATACTAGAAAGGCGCATGTTGTGAAGGGGTTAAACACGTACGTGAAAAAAATTGTACCGGTGTCATCAGTGTTTTTGGATGTGTGTCATCAGTGACTCCGTTTTTACCATCAGAACACCTGGATTGTACACGGACGCCATCCATGTACTAGGCATGTTTTTCATGGACCCATAGACTCATATTGTCACTTTTCATCTGTGATGTCTAAGAAAAATGGACATGTGTCCGTGTGTTTTGCACTGACACACAGTCTGTGAAAATCAGAGTCGTGAACAGCCCCATATACTCCCATATGCTATAATGGATTTAGAAAAAAAATAAAGGTGACATGTTGTAACTGAGAAAAACATGGACAGAACATGTATGTGCAACATGGATGTCTGAATGAGGTCTAAACATTGATATTGCAGTTCATAAAAATATGCCCCCTATATGTGAGGCCGATACAACTAAAGGAGCTGTCTGGTCAAAACTAGTGTTGAGCATTCCGATACCGCAAGTATATATATATTTTTGTGATATCGGAAATCGGAATTGGAAGTTCCCAGTGTATGGTTCCCAGGGTCTGGAGGAGAGGAAACTCTCCTTCAGGCCCTGGGATCCATATTCATGTGTAAAATAAGGAATAAAAATAAAAAATAGGGATATACTCACCCTCTGACGCGCCCTGGTTGTAACCGCTGCAACCGGCAGCCTCCGTTCCAAAGAATGAGCGAGTAAAGGACCTGCGATGACGTTGCGGCTTGTGATTGGTCGCGTGAGCGGTCACATGAGTGGTCACGCGACCAATCACAAGCTGCGACGTCATCGAAGGTCCTTAACTCGGCATTCTTAGGAACGGAGGCACCGCTAAGAGCAGGGGCCGCCGGAGGGGTGAGTATATCAATATTTTTTATTTTTATTCTTTATTTTATACATGAATATGGATCCCAGGGCCTGAAGGAGAGTTTCCTCTCCTTCAGACCCTGGGAACCATTCCGATATTTTGTGTCCCATAGATATGCATTGGTATCAGGTATCGGTATCGGCGAGATCCGATATTTTGCCGGTATCGGCCGATCCAATCCGATACCGATACCTTTGCATATCGGAAGGTATCGCTCAACACTAGTCAAAACACATCAATATTAGATTGTTTGTGATCAGGTACAAATGATAATCAGCTGTTGGTTGCGGCAAGATGTAAAAATTTTTAGTAGAACTGTCAAGTGCAAGGGCTGCAGTTTATCAGGTGCTGCAAACTGGCTGCAGGTAAAATAGGAGCTGGTCTGCAGTGCCTGCTGCACATTCAATGGAAATACCATTGCAATTACATTTAGTTATTATACCTGGCCAAAATAACAGCAGATCAGTGGTGTGGGTGCTAGATATTGGACCCCAACAATCTCAAATTGATGAATTAACCCGTGGATAGGTTATCAATCAAGTTTTCACTAGCCAACACTGTTAAACTATACAATTTCTGACATAGAAGTGAGATAGGGAACAAAAACACACTTTAGCAAACTTACATCACACTAAATCCATGTTACTTTTGATGTTATGACTATATGGTCTGGGAGCGATGCGACAAGGTTTACTGGCCACATGTTCTACTTATGAGTCAGAGTGAGGTAATTGATTTATAGCTTCCTCCCTCGCAGTCTGAACATAGCTCTTGTCAGGGCACTGCAGTATAGTGACCCACTGCCAGACACAGAAGGGGACATAAACAATGGTCTCCCTATAGCAGGTCAGTGGGGAGAAGATCTGTCCTCTTTCCTGCTGCTAGTGAGGCTAGTAATGGCAGCACAGGCAGCGGGACTGCTCGCCAGCATAATAAGCCTATTACCACTGATGAGCAGTCTACCAGCCTGTGCGGGAAATATTAACACTCAAAAAAAAGCAGTGGATATAGTAGTACTTAAATATTTTGCTCACCGTTCTTTAGGTTGCCATCTCCAGTTACTGTGCTGCTGGCATGACAGTGATCGTGGCGTTGCCCACATGCTCCTCTAATTCCAACAGTGTAACAGAGGCCTATCTTCTGCAGAAGAGTTCAGCCAGAACATTTACATTTCAAGGTGCAGCATGTCTAAAGTGTCAGGCGGCCCAAAACTACCACTAGGAGACCAGCCTTGGGGGGCACCTGTCCCTCTGCCAACCACCCCAGCCTGCCCCTGTTTGTGGCATTATTGTGATTGGCTGGCTGTGTGACATCATCAGGGATTATAAAAGGACAGTCACTGCCCGACTCGGCACACTGATGCCATTGTACAGCTCTGTGAAACTTTGTATTGGAAGGAGATAATGTTTGTGTAGGCCTGTGTGCACAGTATAATGAATTAGAGGCCTGTAGTGTTGATACTGGTGCTGAAGCTGAACCATCATACTAACAGCCCGTCTAAAGGTTAATCATTTACTTTGCTGTTTGTATCACATTCAATCTTCTTTTAGCCTTGGGAGGGAGAGAGGGTCGCAGGAGCAGGGAGAGTGACAGAAATCCAGTCTTTAGACACTGAAATGTCATCTTTATTTTTAAATTACCTCCACACAATAAAATTATCTGCTTATAACATTTACCTGAATGCCAAGATTTCTACAAGATTTACATGGGCCACAAAAAAGGCACAGTAAAACCGAAAAATACACTGTTGCAGAAAATATCAGTAAACAGCAAGTGCTAGTAAAAAGATGGAAAAACACAGGG